>NC_136935.1:25750257-26297757 GCF_949987615.1 Pollachius pollachius
CGTCTCTATTTGCGTCTGTGTAGTGTTTTGAAATGTACACATGGTTTACAAACTTTGTCCTGACCGTGATTGAATGCATGAGTCTGTCCCCTTTGATCAGCATGTGGCCGACCGCCCTTGAGCGATGGCATCGATGTGTCCAGTCTGAAGAGCGTGTATGACGTTGGGGAGGAAGTGACCTTAGCGTGTGAACAGGGCTACACACCTTCTACTCCTTCCCCGCGCAAGCTGGCCTGCACCCCCACCCAGGAATGGACGGTGACCGACCTAGCGTGCACACGTGAGTTCCCGGCTACGGCTGGGCTACATGGCTTTCACTGACCTATACTGGCTCAATGACTCAGCTTTCAACAAGAAAGGTTTTTCGACTTCAAATGGTCACTTGAGGCCGGACCCTGAGGTAGGATCATGTAAACGTTTCAAGCTCATTTCAGCCAAAATGAACAACTAAGGTTGAGTGTACAGTGGAATTTGCATAGATTTTATTGTAATCTGAATTTCAGGAATGCTTCAAACAGGCAAAACTAAGTATGATGTCATCAGCTGGCTTCTCACTTATTTGGCATGGGGCCAACTGGTAGCGTGATACTTACATGTTAGATAGCATTCTTATACAAAGCTAACCTCCTTAAACACACCAGCAAACCAGGATTTACCTACTTTTTTTTATATCTCTATATCTATACAGTTATAGAATATATATATATAAATATATATTTGATAAGCATTGAATATATTTACATTTATATATATATATATATATTCTTAACATTATTTTATATATGTTTCTGTTTTCATGCATGCAGTTCAGTGTTTGCTACAGTTCCTTCCATTTTCCCCTCAATTGTTCTCCTGTTTTCCAGCTAGAACCTGTCCTATCCCCAGACCTCTGCAGGCTCTTGTGCCGGGCAGAACCCAGGTTCCTTTCAAGACGGTGCTGAACTACACATGTGATGAAGGGTAGGCATTAAAGGTCGAGCGAGCAGAATTGAATAGCAACTAGCGTTGGGGCTGCAGATTGCAAGCAACTGAATATGAAAGAATGCTAATTTATCATAATCCCCTTCATCCACGAACAACCATTTGTTACACTACTTTACACTGACATTAAAACTGAAACTCCAGTATAATTAATAGGATATTTTTGTGAAATGATGGAGCATAAGCCCGTCTTCAGAAGCTATATAAGTTGCGTCCAAGATAGGGTTAATCTTCTGATGAATTCTGATTCTAATGTAACATCATTCATATTTGAATGGGATTATACACTATTTGAAATTTCTTCCAAGTCTGTACTACTAGATGCCACTCCATTCTACACACTGAAACTTTAAGATGTACGGAAAAGAAAAACAAAAATCATCAACGGTCCTGGCTGACTTGTGTTTATGCAGATATGTCATGACAGGAGCC
The DNA here is from genome assembly GCF_949987615.1 of Pollachius pollachius. Lineage (NCBI taxonomy): Eukaryota > Metazoa > Chordata > Actinopteri > Gadiformes > Gadidae > Pollachius > Pollachius pollachius. The sequence goes on from NC_136935.1 coordinate 25,751,671, forward strand.
AATGAGAGCAGCTGTTTAGCTGACGGAACCTGGAGCCATCCTCCCCCGCTTTGCAAAGGTATTTGAGGACAGTAGAAAATAACTCACATTTATCATGTGAGGGACAGTAATGGACAGTGTGTGTGTGTATGTGTGTGTGTGTGTGTGTGTGTGTGTGTGTGTGTGTGCGTGTGTTTGTGTGTGTGTGTGTGTGTGTGCGTGTGTGTGTGTGTGTGTGTGTGTGTGTGTGTGTGTGTGTGTGTGAGGAGCTCCATCTGAACCAGCGGTTGATTTTGATGTCCGCGTCCAAGAGAGGGTTCAGCTTCTCTAAACGTATAGTCTAAAACCACGGGGCGCACATTACTTATTCAACATGGCTCACTATACCGCTCCTGCACAACTGAATTCAGGCAATGGAGAGCAGGTCAGGGAAAAGAAAAATCACATTCGATTTTCTGACTTTATCCCAACAGCAGTGAGCTGTGCACTACCAAAGCCGCCCCAAGACGGTAGGTTTGTTTTGGACAAGGCACACACTGCAACCAGCACCATGTACGGGCAGGGCTGGACGTACGAGTGCACCCCACCCAAGGCTCCCAGCTTCGAGAGAGGGGAGTGCTTGGCTGACGGAACCGCAACGGAACCGCCCGTTTGTCGCGGTAAATCTCATTCCCCAACGTGCCTCCTTTATCTATATCTAATATCAATTTTTTACATGGAAATGGTGGTTGATTCCAGATAAAATGTCTTCCTCCCTAACTGCTATACATACAAACCTGGTAAGTCATTTCTTTAGGCTGTAGGCTAACCATCTGTACCTCCCCCTTCAAATTAAGGTAAAAAACATCAGAAATTCAACAAGCCATAAACAACCTGCAACATCTTATTTTCTAACCTATTTTACATTCCAATTGGTTCAACTCTTCTCCCTTAAACTGTTGTAGGTCCGATTTGAGATTTGTAAAGAGAGAGAGCCCAATTTTGAAACTAAACAATCAAATAAACATTTCCTCCCTGCTCCCTCCCTTCCTACATTTGTCCACCATTGAGAAGTGTTGCATTTCACGCACCTGATGATTGACAGTTAAGGTGGATCCCAAACCAATTGGTGAAGAGATACCCTGATTGGGCAGACATTAACCAAAAGCGGTCTTAAAATCAAACTTGGTTTATGTGGCAGTTATTTCATTCCAACCATTGATAACACAGTCAAGGTGCGACATCATGTAAAAGTAAGCAGACAGTAGGTACCATCACGATCCCCAAGATCAGAAAACTTTCCTGTGTCCCTAACCCAGACTGGGACACTGACAATATGGCACCCCTTTTCCCATCTGTTATCCCAGATGTCAGCTGTCCCATTCCTGAGGGGATCCCTAATGGCTTCCTCGCCTTCGCAGTCATGAGGACCCATGGCTACAAGGGGACGGTCAGGTACGCCTGCAACGACCACTATGTGCTGGACGGACAGGCAGAGAACCGCTGCACAAACACAGGGAACTGGTCCACTAAGCCTGTCTGCAGGGGTGAGTGATGGCGAGCCATTGTGAAGAAACTTTTAAAAAAGATCATCATATTGGCTTCCTTTAACCACCTTTAACATACACACACCCAATGAAAGACCACAGAGAGTCAGAACACAGAGAATGATATCATTATGAGTGAAAGTGGCGAGTGGAGCCCAGACAGAACTGAACCTCTACGCTTCAAAGTCAACATCTGAGTGAGGCCCCATCCTTCACTGCAGCTGAACACTCACTAGACAGGATGCACCATGGGAGAACCCTTCAACCCAAGTGGACCCTTGTAGAACCTGGGAATCAAAATATTACTGCAATCTCAATGTGATCCTATCAAACACTGACAGCATGCTGTCCAAAAATCTCTCTACAGCCCCGTGTTCAGCTGATCTTATCAAACACTGACAGTGTGCTGTAATGTCCAAAACGCTCTCTATAGCCCCGTGTTCAGCTGATCCTATCAAACACTGACAGCATGCTGTCCAAATGTCTCTCTACAGCCCCGTGTTCAGCTGATCCTATCAAACACTGATGGCATGCTTTAATGTCCAAATGTCTCTCTACAGCCCCGTGTTCAGTCAACATCAAGAGAGGGCGCATCTCCTACAACGGCAGGAAGCTTTGGATTGCAGATCTGAAACCTAACAGGGTGCTCCACGGGGAGCGGGTGCTCTTTTACTGCAAGAACAAAGTGCAGAAATGTGGGTACCCAGTCGCCTCCACCTGCAATGATGGTACCCTGACACTCCCAGAATGCTTTGAGGGTAAGTGCAATCAGCCAACAGTAGATATCCATGGTCCCCAAGAGTCCTCCCCAAGGGGAAATCTAAGGGATCCTGTTATCAAAAGCATGACACAGGGCTAAGAATGATAGGGCTTCTAATGTACCAGTTCACCATAACAAGTACTGCAGTTCAGATAGCAGCTGCAGCCTCAAATGTCACATTACTTTTAAGATAGTAGGATCGGGTTGTTGGACCTGGAGATTTGAGCAGCAGCATCTTAAAACAAATTTCAGGAAGATTTTTTTTTCATCTTGGTAAATGCTAGTTTATAATGAGTTACCTGGGTTATTTTTGTGACCGCAATGTTGATCAGCTAATGCCAATTTAGGAAGTGTTGCATATTAGTTGGTCAGCTAATGCTAATTGAGGAAGCATTGCATATTAGTTGCATATTAGTTTGGAACGAGGGTGAGAATCTAGCCTTGCTGTTACTTTTTAAATAATACAACATTTTGTGTTTTTCCCTTCATTATAATTTAACTGTGGTATAATACTGGTCAAATCCCTTCCAAAATAAATGTGGTTCCCACCAAACTGTCCGGTTCACTGTTGCCTGCTTTTAGAACCAGGAAAGATGGAGTACATCATGAGGCCGAAGACTCTGCCGTCGGAGATCAACGTGTGTGATGCCAATCCTTCTGCTGCTCCGAGCTCTGCTGCGCCAGCCTAACAGAGGGCCAGCCCCAGTGGTTACCCCAGGACGAGGGCCAGGGCCATGGACAACTAGAACGCAGTAACAGGCGCTGTTCAATAACAGTTTGGTCTTCTTTTGCTGCATCTTACTTCAGCATTTTCCCGTTTGCATATATGTACTGCTTGTCAAACTAATTTCATTAAGCCATAAAAAAAACATCAGAAGCTAATATAATTATTAAGTGTCTTGGATTAAATAAAGATGAAATATTGAAAGTGTGAAGGACACAGCGATATTGGGTGTTGATTTGCAGTCAAGGGTACAGTTTATTTTTATCAACCCATAATATCTACTCAAACCTCACTCTACCGCCCGTCACACTTTTGAACACAGTTTTTTCTTTCTTTTACATCCACTGTTTGATGACTGATGTCCTCGCTACAATGGATTATCTTCACTTAATGATCACAAAGACCTGTAATTTCCCTGGGGATCTGCGCCTACAGAAGGGTTCCCAGTAGAACCCACATGCTCACATGAATCCTGGACACAGCAGCATTGAGTAAGAGGAAGGGTGTATTACCACACACTTCCCTCACTGTTACCATACACTCGAACAGATTAGGAAAACTCAAAAACATGATGCAAGGATACGATTTTTCTAAGCAAATGTCCACTTCGACAAAGAAAATAACAAAAGTTCTGTTTCACTACCACCACATTAAGCAAAGATTACGAAGATGTGTTTTTTGATATATCTCCCAATTAACTGATACAAAAGGCTCAGCCTTCAAACGACACCCTGACTACCTGAATCTGTTAAAAAAAGATAGTAAAGTAAAAGAGGAACCAAAACAGACATGAAGTATGCATACTGTTTTTTGTTTTTTTATCGATAGATGCGACCATTCCTCTTTAAAGAGCCAGTGAACCTACAATTTCAGCAGCGATTAAAACACGATGAGATAAAAAAAAATGCGCTTTGGGCTGAGAGCTGAAGGAAGGTTGGGGCGACGTTGTATATGAATGGCGCCACACAACGTGACATCACACTGAGAAGCTTAGCCCTCTCATATTAGACATATTACCACGTTTAAAGCAAAAGATCACTGGCTCTTAAAGGTGAATCTATTTTTTTATCTAAAGTCAGTTAAACTGCAGCAAAATGCAGTCTGTCTGCTGTGGTTTAATGCCACAAAAAGCACAGATACAATTGACTCCTCCTCTGCCCGTAATAAAAAGGCAGGACCTTCAGAAAAACTGAGAGTAGGGTTGCCAGCAAGCTCATTCAATATTATCTGTTAACCTTTAAACAAAGTCAAACAGGGGCCTGGAGTTCTCGGTCAAGCCAGCAGACATGCGTCTCTTACTGGCTCTACTTCTGTTGAGTCCATTTCTATCCATCGTGAGGTCAGAGAATGAAGGTACCGCATTCAAATCTTTCATTTGTAATAATCAAGGGCCTCGAGGGTATGTGTGTGTGTGTGTGTGTATGTGTGTGTATGTATTGAGTTTTGTGTGTGCGTGTGTGTGTACATATTAGTTTGTGTGTGTGTGTGTGTGTGTGTGTGTGTGTGTGTGTGTGTGTGTGTGTGTGTGTGTGAGAGGTTTTGTGTTTGGCTTTATATTTGCTTCAATATATATTTTCTTACTTTATTTGTCTCCAGTTGTTCCCTTTTCCGCCATTTGCTTGATATTTAGAGTGGTTGGTTATGTCTTAAAGGTTGTCAGTGAATGTATTAATTTTCTATGCTGTTGAAAGTTGAGCATATCTAACTATCTAAGGGAAAGTCTGATCTCTTCAGCGATTCCACTGACATGATCATACGAAAGGCTCCATGAGTGAAACTAAAAGAGGGAGGAAAACAGAGAGATGGTCTCCCCAACAGGCTGTCCCAGACCTGTCCTCACGCCTCACGTGGAGGCCCTGGGGCTGCAGCTGCTATCTCCTCCGGGGACGGAGGCCCACCTGACTTGTGCCCCGGGCTACACCATCCAGAGCGGCGAGGGGGTCATCATCTGCAGCGTCCGGGGGACATGGGGCAGGATCGAGTTTGTGTGTCAGCGTGGGTACTTCTGATCAAACAAAATATATTCATCATGTAAAAGCAAAAAAGGACTGCTGATTGTAGTGGAAACACAAATCATCGATTCAATCATTGCAAAATGTATACATTTATTCTGATGAGCAGCCTACAAGAAAAATTCATTTTCCAATCTTTATGAAATTTCATAAAACTCATGAATCATGAACAATCGATCGATTGAAGTGGAAGGTTCCAAGTCATCAAAATTAGTTTTGTCCAGTCGAACTTGACCCAGAACTGGAGCCATCTTCTAGAGCCAGCAGCACTTCCTGCCAAAGTAATCTTTCCTTTTTCTCTACTTTAGCAAAGATGTGCCCTGCCATAGATACCCCACTCAATGCAGAGATGCAGTTTGAGGATAATTCATACCAGAGTAGAGTCAACTTCACCTGCAATGAGGGGTAAGGGAGATACAGCAGCTTCTCCAACGCTTAGATATCAACCAAGTATTGTCTCTTAACATGACATTTAAACACTTTGTGTAAATATATATATGATGAATTGAATGCACTCACATGGTGCTTATTTTTATATATAATAACACTGAACTTTTAAATACTAGTACTTTTTGGGAAATGTACACTCACATGCTCCAATATTCAAAAACCTGACCAAAATAGGCAAGTCTGTTTTTGCACTGAATGGTTATGCAATTGTTGTTGGCTTGGTCTGTTCAGGTACAATTTGCATGGAGCCAGCAGTGTTGTGTGCCAAGAAAATGCAGAATGGAGCGCATCAAGTCCAGAGTGCAAAGGTATGAACTCATTTGTTTGTGAGTGTGTGTACATTAAAAAAAGAAATTGCTGTCTAGTTGCGTAATGAGTGAACAAAATTTATCGTCATTTCTCAAACAAAATTATAATCAACAATTAGTAAGTATAGATTCATATTTAGGAAAATGCAAATTCTTGAAATTCTTTTACTTCATTCAAAAACAATTGATTGTGCTTAAACATCCTTTTGTCTGTTTTCCCAGTTGTGACTTGTGGTCCACCTCCTATCCCGGATAACGGTAGAATTGTGTACGACATTCGAAGGGCCCCTGGGGAAAAAGCCAAATTTGGTGTGAAAGGGACGTACAAATGTGTGCCTCCTATGGCCCTCATAGGAAACCCAAGAGCAGAATGCACTTCCTCTGGAACCTGGACAGTAGCACCCGTGTGTCAAAGTAAGACAATAATGCTACAATGGTCAACCATTGTTCCTTCCTCTGCCGCTATTTTTATCAGAATTTGAGAAAATAGCAAGTGTGACGGTTGCTCTTAAAGAGAATCCCCTGTGCTGAAGTTATGCATGAATTAGTCTCGGATATCAGATTAGATTAACAATCTAAAGTCTGATGGTAGAGGAGCTCAGATCTGGGTGAACGGGGAGTTTCACTGTCATTGCTTCATGTTTGTTTCCACCAATCGTGTTTCTGAAGGCACTTTTTAATCGTCCACTTGGCTTACAGGGAACACAAACACAGCCAGCACTAGAAAACCTTTTCAAGTGGGAAGACAAGCTAAAACATCCTGCTTTGCTTGACCACCTTCCCTTTGTTCCAGTGGTGACCTGCCCCAGTCCAGAACCCATCGCTCACGGTCACATGTCCTCCCGCACCATGAGCAACTACAAGGACACCATCAAATATGGCTGCACGGGAGACTACATCCTTTCTGGTAACCCATTTGTCCAATGCCTGGAGACAGGACAGTGGTCCCCCAAGCCTGCTTGTGGCGGTAGGTTTCCTCAAGGGCCATACTCACTTGGTGTGTGGCAATGTAATAATTTTCTGCCTCTAAGGCCGGAGGTTTACTAATCTACTTACACAGAGTTGAGTTGAAATGTTTTACAACATCTAACTTTCAATGGAAATATTGAAAGGTAAATTATGTCACATTTCAGAAATATCGAAAAACGACACGACTTAGTCCACACTAAGCCGTTTTTTTGGTGAAACTGCATAAGTCTTGTGCGTTTCGGCCGACCGTCCAGACGGAGCCGACAAATCCAGTGCCCAAAACCGCACATTTCTGAAATCACCCTTGGAGGTGGTTTCAAATCTATCCGGACCGATGCAGTTTCGTGTTAGGATTCGTGTGGACGCCTGAAACGCAAACAATGACGTCATTAGCCCCCCACCAGCTGGGGGACGTCAGAGTTGAGTTTAATTTTTTATTTATTATTTTATTTGTATTCTTCTTGTAGCTTTAAATAAAGCCCCTTGATAAATTGAATTACTAACTATACATTAAAAAGTATTTCAGCTCAATTTAAAAGGTTGAATCTCGCAGGCTGTATGCAAGCAGGCTTCATGCGCTCCACATTTTCTGTGGAGAACCAGCGCCTTGAATATTTACTACAGTGTTTCTACAGCTCGATGCGGTTTCGCAATGACTCCGTCTTTACGGAGATATTCCTGAACTGCATGAAACGAAACCGGATTGTTTTCGCCCGTTTCAGCTCCGTGTGGACAGGACCTTGTGCTGTACATATGTTGAGATGTGTTCTTACATACAATGATAAAACCTCAAGGTGACGCTACATTGTGTTGATGGCTTCATATGCCCTTTACCCCCTGACTTCAGGGGAATAGTCATCCGGTTTCAACCCGGTATCACGCGATTTTGTGCTCATGCGCACAAACGTTAATGTATTGAATCGTGTCCCAGAGCACGATTGACTTTTTGTGCTACACAGAACGAAATGTAAACCAATGCATTCTGAATGGGAGCATTTCTCCGATGTTTTTTGTGCTACACAGAACGAAATGTAAACCAATGCATTTTGAATGGGAGCGTTTTTTAGACAAGAAAGAGAGAGAGTGTGCGCAGACAGTAGCCTACAGTACACCCTCAAGTTATATACAGTGGGGCAAAAAAGTATTTAGTCAGCCACCAATTGTGCAAGTTCTCCCACTTAAAAAGATGAGAGAGGCCTGTAATTTTCATCATAGGTATACCTCAGCTATGAGAGACAAGATGAAAAAAAATGAATCTAGAAAATCACATTGTCTGATTTTTAAAGAATTTATTTGCAAATTTTGGTGGAAAATAAGTATTTGGTCAATAACAAAAGGTCATCTCAATACTTTGTTACATGCCCTTTGTTGGCAATGACAGAGGTCAAACGTTTTCTGTAAGTCTTTACAAGGTTTTCACACACTGCTGCTGGTATTTTGGCCCATTCCTCCATGCAGATCTCCTCTAGAGCAGTGATGTTTTTGGGCCTTCGCTGGGCAACACAGACTTTCAACTCCCTCCAAAGATTTTCTATGGGGTTGAGATCTGGAGACTGGCTAGGCCACTCCAGGACCTTGAAATGCTTCTTACGAAGCCACTCCTTCGTTGCCCGGGCGGTGTGTTTGGGGTCATTGTCATGCTGAAAGACCCAGCCACGTTTCATCTTCAGTGCCCTTGCTGATGGAAGGAGGTTTTCACTCAAAATCTCACGATACATGGCCCCATTCATTCTTTCCGTCACACGGATCGGACGTCCTGGTCCCTTGGCAGAAAAACAGCCCCAAAGCATGATGTTTCCACCCCCATGCTTCACTGTAGGTATGGTGTTCTTTGGATGCAACTCAGCATTCTTTCTCCTCCAAACACGACAAGTTGAGTTTTTACCAAAAAGTTCTATTTTGGTTTCATCTGACCATATGACATTCTCCCAATCCTGTTCTGGATCATCCAAATGCTCTCTAGCAAACTTCAAACGGGCCCAGACATGCACTGGCTTTAGCAGGGGGACACGTCTGGCACTGCAGGATTTGAGTCCCTGGCGGCGTAGTGTGTTAGTGATGGTAGCCTTTGTTACTTTGGTCCCAGCTCTCTGGAGGTCATTCACTAGGTCCCCCTGTGTGGTTCTGGGATTTTTGTTCACCGTTCTTGTGATCATTTTGACCCCACAGGGTGAGATCTTGCGTGGAGCCCCAGATCGAGGGAGATTATCAGTGGTCTTGTATGTATTCCATTTCCTAATAATTGCTCCCACAGTTTATTTCTTCACACCAAGCTGCTTACCTATTGCAGATTCAGACTTCCCAGCCTAGTGCAGGTCTACAATTGTGTTTCTGGTGTCCTTTGACATCTCTTTGGTCTTGTCCATAGTGAAGTTTGGAGTGTGACTGTTTGAGGTTGTGGACAGGTGTCTTTTATACTGATAAGGAGTTCAAACAGGTGCCATGTGATTTTCTGGATTTTTTTTTTTCATTTTGTCTCATAGCTGAGGTTTACCTATGATGAAAATTACAGGCCTCTCTCGTCTTTGTAAGTGGGAGAACTTGCACAATTGGTGGCTGACTAAATACTTTTTTGCCCCACTGTATATGTCAATATTTCCAATTTTTTAAGCAGACCTCCTCAAAAACTGAAACGAACGTCCTCCACAGAATGCGCGTTTCTCAGACAATTAACGTACTCCAAGAAAAAAAACGAGAGAAAGAGAGAGAGGGAGAGAGAGGCTTCAAAAGGGGTGTACGCAGATAGTATAGTGCACCCTCTATTTATATATATGTCAATATTTCAGATTTTTTAAACATGCCTCCTCAAAAACTGAATCTCAAAAAACTTTAATTTTAATCTATTGAATCGTGTCCCAGAGCACGATTGACTTTTTGTGCTACACAGAACGAAATGTAAACCAATGCATTTTGAATGGGAGCATTTTTCAGACGAGAGAGAGAGAGACTGTGTGCGCATACAGTACAGCGCACCCTCTAGTTATATATATGTCAATATTTCAGATTTTTTAAACATGCCTCCTCAAAAACTGAAACGAACGAGAGGGAGAGAGAGAGAGAGAGAGAGAGGCTTCAGAAGGGGTGTGTGCAGATAGTACCATGCACCCTCTACTTATGTTTGTGTCAAAACAATATATGCATCAAGTGTAAATGTAGTGTACTAGGCATTTCCCCGTTTTTTACAGCAGACCACCTCAAAACCATTTTGTTCTCATGCCCAAGAAAAGTAATCTATTGAATCGTAACCCAGAGCACGATTGTCTGACTTATTTTGTGCTACACAGTACGAAATTTAAAACATTGCCTTTCAATTGGGATATTTTCTTCGACCACAGAAGGGGTGTGCGCAGATAGTACAGTGCACCCTCTACCTATGTATGTGTCAAAACAACAAATGCATCAAAGGGTAAATGTATTGTATTAGTGATACTCTGATTTCCCCGTTTTTTACAGCAGACCTCCTCAAAAACCTTTCGTTCTCACGCTCACGGAAAGAAATCTATTGAATCGTGTCCCAGCGCAGGATTGCCTGACATTATTTGTACTACACAGAATGAAATGTAAACCCATGCATTTTGGATTGGAGCGTTTCTCAGAATAATCACAGGTAGGCATATATATATATATATATATATATATATATATATATATATATATATTAAGGTGCATCAAATTTGAATGGGAAATTTTAATTTCAAAATATCAATTTGGCTGGCATTGCATTTTGTTCCAATTAACACAAAAAAAGACTTTTGCAAAGTTTTGAGGAATTCTATTGAGATTTAGGGGTTCCACCTAACACATGAACTTTGGCAAAATTTCGAAAAATGTGCAATTTTTTGTCTAATTGCCAAAAGGTTGACCTGGAAATGTTGAGTACAGTGAAATTGTATACAGTAACATGTTCTATAGGGTTATCAAAGTAAAAGTTGTTTGTTTGCCCTTTGGGTAATTTGGGCATTTCTCAGAATTCAACTTTCAAGATTCTTCATTCATTTGTTCTATAGACAAAATTAATGGAGGTCAATGGGACATGTTCACGTGGCCTTACCCTGAATTTTGTGCAGCAGTGATGGATGTTGGACACACATATAAAGTTTAATTGACTTTATTGTTAAACACAAGGGGCGATACTGACACACTTAAAAGAACAAACCCTCTCTAGTGGCTAACTCACTGGCAACTAACAGGGCCTAATGGTAAGAGCTGACACTAACTAAACTTCAAACTTAATTGCTCAGTCTGTGCACTGAGCAACATCACCAGGGAGAAAGAGAGAGGAAATGGAACCTGAACCTAGCCAGTGCGTCTCCCCCCAGATATGTCTCCCCACCCGCCACCCAAGAGTAACGGTCCTATTCAGGGATTAGCTTGCGTTTGCAGCGACGAAGGTTTGGCTGTTGGTTGCGGTCATGTTCAACTGCCTGCAGCATATTCTGCAGGTGCTGCTCCTTCCTTGCCACTTCGACGAAGTCGGATGTGAGCTTGACGCCACGCTTGGCACAGTCATTGACCACGTTCATTGCACGTATATTGACCTCACTCTTTTTGAATGCAGCATTGGTGGCCCATTCCTTCACATCAAGATACATGAATTCTTGATCAATTTGCAGCTGGTGCATCCCAAACCAGCAATCCTTATTGACAAGGTCAGCCAAGCTGGTGGTTGGCAAGAGGATGGGGAACTTTGGCTTGCCAAAGCCAGTGCCAAAGCGCTGCTCAGGGATGTGCATGGGGAGATCAGCGGGCTTGTGCTACAAGATCGCTCTAGCAAGTGCACGCTTGTCATCATTAGGCACCTTGCTGCTGATGAGAGCCAGGGGTAGCATCTCATCTGTCAGGTACCAGCGATGCCTCTCCAGCGCCTTGATCGCTGATGCTGCAATGCCTTCATCTACAGCCTTGTATGCCTGCAGGTGGTGGTAGAGTGTCAGGTCATTCCAGGCAGCATCTACAGCTTTCTCGCAGGTCAACCACCACTTTGCATAGATGTGTGTAATGAAAATGGTAAATGCCCGAATCTTCGGCACCTGCTGCCGTGTGGTGATTGTGCCCTGGGGAAGCAACGCGATGTGCTGCTCCATCAAAGCCAGCTTGAGAGTATAGAGCAGCTTGGCCATCCATCGTGCCTTGTGGAGCACTCCCGGTCGTTGAAAGGTCACTGCAGTCTGCTCTTCACCATCTGCATCCAGAACCACAAGACACAGCTGCACAAACTCATGGTAGTCACCTCGCTTGTGGTCTGTGACTTCTTTTGTGCACCTGACAAGTTCAGCACGTAAATTGCCCAGGATTGATTGCTCAGTGTTGCCAGGAATGTAGCGGGACCATTGGCTGCTTGATTCTTGTGGGAACAGGTTCCATTTCTCTCTCAGATGTGTGAACAAGGTAACCTTTGGCGAGCGTGATGTCTCCACCTTCAGGTCTGTGAAAACCTGATTCAAGAGGACCTCACCAATGTGGTGCCGGCACCAAGACCAAAGCAGTGGTCGGCCCAGTGAGAGCTGTATGGCAATGCAGGCTGCTGTGAGATGGCCGGTGTTTGACGCAGTGGTGTCAAATGCCATGTTGACAACCTGGTCTGCGCAGCACCAGTCCTGCAGCAACTTGCATGTCAACCAGGTAATGATCACTCCACATGCCTCATTAGTCTGCTTCTTATATGCTGGGACACCAAGCAGTTTCTGCCGCTCTGCATCTCCAACGACCACTGTAAGACGCTCCTCCAACTGGCGCACATTGCTGAGCATCGGTGTTAACTTGCTGTCCCAGTGTAGGGTGCACAATGGAGGTGGTGTCCACTGCTTGTGCTGTTCCTCACTGATTGTCTCCAGCACTTTGCGTCTTGCTCGGTCAGCTGTTGCGTAAGATGCAGAGAGATGTGTACATTCACCGCCTGACTCTGCAACAAGGCCACGCGTGAAGGCAGCCTGTTGCATTGGTGACATCTTCAACCTTGTAGCCAGTGACACGACACTTGGTCGGCTAAGGATGTCATGTGTAATGAAGACGTTTGTTCCACTCTTATGCTTGTGGGATGGTTCGCCCTCAGATGGTGGATAGACTTTGTTAGTATCCTCCTCTGACTCCTCATCACTCTCCGACTCCAAGATGGACATTGCCGTCATCTCCTCCAGCTCCTTTTCACAGCGGGACTGCCTGGCTGCTAGGGCAGCTTGACGCTCCTCTCGCCGCTTCACCTTGAGCTGCAGCTTTTTGTCCAATACACCAAATGTGGCCACTCTGTCAATCTTCATGCTGGCCAAGAAAGCTAGGTCTTCTTTGTCATCAATTAGCTTTTCAATATTTGGAGGCCTCAGCGGAAATGTGGCATCAAGTCTGCACTTCATTTTCTCCAATTGTTTCGCTGTATTCTCATTGGAGCGCTTGGCCTGGGAGATTTTCCGCAGCTTGTTGTTAGCATTGACTAAGTCTACCATCTTGTGGGACGCACGCTTATCGCTCACCATTGGGATGTTGGCTTTCTTGTAAAATGGCCGCACCTGCTCCAGGACAACCTTGGCTGCCTCGAACTGCGACAACGCTCCATTTGCACCAGGTTTCTTGGCAAGCATGCAGCGTAAGATCTAACGACCTGTTGGCAGTTTGGCACCTGTGATGATGCCATCCCCACTGGTGATGCTGGGGCCAAGACCAAAGACCAGGCTGCGACTGCTCGTCTGGCAGGGACCAGTTGGTGAGAGCAGCATCTTAGGAGAGCTGGATCCTGGGGTGGATTGTGTTGTGCAGTGCCTGAGAATGAAAAGGATACAAACTCAAAGATAGTGTTTAAAATCATATCTTACCATACTTAATATCACACAATTATGATCAACCATTCTTGTATAAGCCTCAATTTTTTCTGTACATAGTCTAACTACATCATAACTTACTGTTACATCACTACCAGAGTAGCTAGCTGTGCTTGCAAATATACTTGTATTTAAAATGTTAATTTACTGTAACAACTACAATGCTACTCTCAATAAACACGAGACATCTATATTCTGAATATGACATTGTCCACTCTAGAATACTGTTGATGTTAAGCTTAATAGCCTAGCTAACATAGATAGCAAACTGTTGCTAGCTAACGTTACCTAGATGTAATGAGCACCAAATCCTATAAACATGGCTTAAATGACTTATGATTAAATAACTATACAAAGACACAACTACAGATTAGATAGGAATATGTAATAATACATACCCAACACAGAAAGATCACCTCAAACAGAAAGATCACCTCAGTTTTCTTGAGCTGTAGTATTGTTTACCTCAGATCTCCATGGCAACCATTGAGCCCTGTTAACCACTTTATCCAACAAAAACAGATGTGCGGTGGCGGCCCTAAATCATCATGTACTGGAAAAATATTTTGCATGTGTTGTTTCTACATATATTGGAACACCTTTAGCACCCAGCCATATCAAAATTCAAGAATTGTGTATATATATATATATATATATATATATATATATATATATATATATATACAGGGTGCGATTTGTGAAAAAACCAGAGGGGGGGATAATTTTGAGAAACATTTTAAAATGTTTCAAAATGAAGACGGACCCTGTGTATTTTGGTTGTTAATTATTACGATGTAATGGTGAAAATACTTTGGGTGGGGGGGATAATTTTTATCCCCACCGAGGATAAAAATAATTCAGCAGAGGGTAGGACGTGTAAACCAGAGGGGGGGATAATCCCCAACAACCCCACCGGCAAATCGCACCCTGTATATATATATATATATTCATTATATAGGAGAGGCCCTCTTAAGCCCATCAGTTACTTAGCTCCGCAGTGCATCAGTGTCCCTCTCTATGGCTTCCTCTCTCTCTTTTCCACTGTGTTTCGAGAATTTATATCGATAAAACGAGAAAGGATGCAATGATAACGGCAAGAAAATAAAGGCTCCACAGTCATATTTTAAATATAATGAAATGAAAGCATGTAACGAGGAAAAGAGTCTATTTGTGGGCCAGCAGAGGCTTAATTTTAACCGAATTCGGCCAATAACCTTATTTTTTACATTGTTTTTATATTATGAATGTTTTAATATTGTCTGGTATACTTGAACCACACTTACACATTGGTGGAAGTGGATTTTCAACGGTCAGATAGGCTACAGATCTTGTTATAACGATAATTGAATAAAAGCTACATGGTCTAAATATTATAATGAAACAATTGTATATATATTTATATATATATATATATAAATATATGTATATATATTTTAATATTAAATTAATTCAATATTAATAAAATAATTCCTTAAGTTATCATGTGTGAGAGGTCATTCCTCCTCCTGAGTGTTTACTGGGTGTGCATTGACAACAGTCTCACTCCGAGAATGTCAGATACCAACTGTTGGCAAGGGCACTTTAGCCTCGGTCGCTGAGGGAAAGGTACCCTTCAGCGTCGTCTGCAGACGGAGAGGGGGTTCAATTCAATACAATGTTATGCCATCCCCGGCGATGTTTTAACCAGTGGCGGTTCTAGACAAATTTTACTAGGGGGGCCAAAGAGGGGCCGGTGTTCAACCAGAGGGGCACAAAAAAAAGGCACAAAATGATATTTAAAGATTTATTTATTTTATTTTCAAATCAGTAAAATACAAAGAAAACTTCCCTGTATGGCCCAATAAAACAAACCAGCTCAACTGTACTGCATGGCTTTTTAACTTAACCACTCAATTTATGGAGCTCATGCCCTAAATCCTGAAGCTAAAGGAGGTAGGGCCGTAGAAAAATTAAAAATACAGTACAGGGTACAAATACAGTGTTTCAATTCAATGTGAACAAACCTCCAGTGTACAACAAAGGGTATAAAAATGTGACATTACCTATTAATGTAAACACTACACTACAACAACAGGATACGGCGGTTGTGCTGTCTGGCAAAACGGTCCACAAATGCATCCAGATCCAGAGCCTTGGCCCTTCTGGACTCTATGCTCAGGACACCAAGATCACTGAGTCTCATGTCAGTAGTGGTGGACCGCAGGAAGGTTTTGATCAGTTTCAGTGTGGAGAAACTGCGTTCGCAAGAGGCTGAGCTTACAGGAAGGGTTACGGCAATCTTGCACAGTCTAAAGAGTTCAAAGAAAACTTCCCTGTATGGCTCAATAAAACAAACCAGCTCAACTGTATTGCATGGCTTTGTAATTTCACCACTCTGTATTTTTCTGTCCAAAACTCTCTTAAATTGATGGAGCTCATGCCCTAAATCATCAATGTCTGCATTGTACAAACGGCCAAATGAAAAAACATTTGTCTCCTTTAAAAAGGCATCACTCTGGGGGTTGAGAGACGGTATGCTTGTCATGAGCTCACAGTTGGTATTGGAGAAACGTCTGTTCAACTCCTTGAGCATGCTGTCAATTACAGGATATAAAAATGATGTGCAAAACATAGCTTTGTCACGTTCTACCTCCCTCTGATCAACAGTGCTTAGTGTGCAGTAGCCACTGAGCCTAGTGCTCAGCATTGTCTGACGTTTTGCCACTGATGGTGCAGAATCACAGTGCTCACAAATAGTCAATGCTTCATCCCACAACTTATCAAAGAAAGACTCCTGCCTGTGGTCTTTCAATGTCTGGACTAAAGCATTTACCAAGTCAACAGCTCTAGCCAGATCAACAGTTTGTGACTGTAACATGTCAGACAGTAGTTTTGTCTCCCCAAACAACTTACTAAGAGTGACAAGGTGCACAACAAATTGTAGGTCAATTTGAGGCAGAAGACCTCGGGCCTCAACAGTTCTTTCACCGTGGCGTTCTTGAGCAATCTGTTGCAGTAGTCGTTTAAGGGCAGGTAGAGTGTCAATTATGTTGCGTAGTGCTAGAAATCGGCATGCCCAACGTGTGTCGCTAAAACGTTGCAACTCTCTTGTTTTGCCAAACATTTCTTTTTGGAGAGACAGCCATTTTGGGTGCACATATGAGCCAGAGGTAAAAATATAAAGGCTCTGTAACAAAGAAAAAAACTCCTCTGTTTCTGGGACATTTTTGACTACATCAATTAACACAAAATTGAGACAGTGTGCACTACAATGAATGTAGAAGGCAAATTTAGCCTGTTCTTTGATCCTTGCCTGAACCCCTGAATGTTTACCGCTCATAACGGCAGCGCCATCGTATGCTTGGCCTACAAGGTTATTTTTGTAGTTCAGGCCGTAACTTTCCAGTAAGTTCACTATTTTTCCAGTGAGGCTTGCTGCATCTAACCTCTCTGCAGATTCAAAATGGAGAAAACTCTCCTTAATGGCCCCATTGTAATAGTACCTGAGTGTGAAAGAAATCTGTTCACTTTTTGAAACATCCTTTGTTTCATCTGCCATGATGCTGAAAACCTCACTGTTCTTCACTTCTTCTATGATTTCAGAACGAACCATTTCTGCCAAACAACCCAAAACCTCATTCTGGATGATCTTGCTTGTGTACTTTGCATTGTTAATAGAAGTTAATCTTCTCTTAACAAGTGGGTCGTGGTTAGCAACTGTGCTAAGAATTTCCCTAAAGTTTCCTTTGTTATTGGACTCTTCAGATTCATCATGCCCTCTTTGTGCTATGTTTTGTGTAGCTGTAAGTAACAGCACTTCCCCAATTGTTTTAATGTATGCCCGATTTTCTTGTACTTGTTTAGTGTGTTCTTTGTTAAGGATATCTGCTAGTGTTGCATCATTTTTAACAGCACTTTGATAATCCCGCCATGCTATCATCGCACACTTGTGTCGCTCAGACTTTGCATGAACTGAAAACCCTGCCTTTCTCATAGTTGCATTTTTCCAGTTTCTAAACCCAGGGGTTGAAACAAAAACAGTGTCAGGGGCCTTTGGTGTGCTAAAATGTCTACATGCATAGCAATATGTAGAGTCCATTATGACAGAATACTCAAGCCATGGATGAAGAGTATACCAGTTTTGCCTGAAGCACCGTCTTCTGTCCCCCATCAAAGTGGTTGGGAATATATTCAAGTTCGGCTGTACTGGTGCATCATTCTTGGACTTGCTGATATCTGTAGAAAGATGTACAGTAAACATAGAGCACAACTACAACATTTATTTACTTACGCATGTATATCTGCATGTAGTTCAAGTTTGTGCCATATTGGCACAAATTGAATTTACAGCAGAAAGCATAATTTTAAGGATACACAGTAGACCTACAATGAAATTGTAATTGCACTACTTTGCAAACAGAAATAACCTTCTTCATCACAAACCTGCAGTACTTGATCCACATGGATTTACTTGCTGTACCTCTGGCTGTTTCTCTCTCTGTCTCTGTATGTTTTCTTCCTCCTCACCCTCTTCATCCTTCTCACTCTCTGAAATTTCCCTCTCTGTGTCAGAGCCCTCACGTTCATCACATGCCCTCTCTCCAACCTCCTCCGACTCTCCCTCTTCCTGCTCCTCAGCTCTCTCAATACCTTGACTTGTTTCTCTCACTGCTGTTTCTTTCACTTTTTTGTTTACTGGGGCAAAAAAGGATGCTATATTCTTTCCTCGTTTCATGATAGCTGCTATTAGAAGAAAAAATCGTAGGGGCATGCATTACACTTCGTTGCATAACCATCTCTCCCTACTTAACACGGGAAGATCAACAAGAACAACAAGTCACATAAAAGATTAAATCGTTTTGCTTACCTTCGACTTTTGCAACAGGAGAAATCGTAGCTCCTTTCTTTCTCCAGGAGTATTTGCTGAGCTCGCATTCACCGAGCAGCAGCAACACAGTGTTTGGGTGCGCCGTTTGGGTGCGCCGCTCTAATTTACCCGTGTAGAACGTTGCGTCGCATTAGTTCCGCTTTTGGCACTCGCGTGTAAAATCATAATCAATTCATAATTGTTTTATTTGGTCAGCACGGTGGGGCCACAGGGGGGGCCAGGGACATGTCCACAGGGGCACGGGCCCCCGTGGGCCCCCGTGTAGAACCGCCATTGGTTTTAACGTTCAGAGCGGCTGCTCCAGAAGCCCATTCACTCCTGTATTAACCCGACTATGGCTCCAATAGACGCTGTAAGCATCTTTCCTATGGGATAGTTTTTTGGATATGTATGTATTTATTTAATATATACAGAGACCACCAGACTTCCTCGAAGCAACGAGAATGGTATATTAAATTCAAGATGGGTGTGCGAGAATAGGGATATAGTGCCATACCGTTAATATGAATTTAATTCAGGCTGGTCAATGGTCAGATACAGATCTTGTTCATTGAATAAAAGCTATGATCTACTTATATTATAACTAGATAAATGTATATGTATATACAGTGGGGCAAAAAAGTATTTAGTCAGCCACCAATTGTGCAAGTTCTCCCACTTAAAAAGACGAGAGAGGCCTGTAATTTTCATCATAGGTAAACCTCAGCTACGAGAGACAAAATGAAAAAAAATCCAGAAAATCACATTGTCTGATTTTTTAAGAATTTATTTGCAAATTGTGGTGGAAAATAAGTATTTGGTCACCTACAAACCAGCAAGATTTCTGGCTGTCACAGACCTGTAACTTCTTCTTTAAGAGGCTGTTTATCTGTATCAATGGCACATGTTTGAACTCCTTATCAGTGTAAAAAGACACCTGCACTGGTCCTGGTCCTGGTGCGGAAGTCGATGGCGTAGTCCGAAACTGAACGACGTCCCTGGGACAGGGCTAACAACTCCCGCCCAGCCTCGGCTCCCAGAGAACCGGTTCCGAAGACTCTCCTGAGCTCTTCGGCAAAGGAGTGGAAGGAGCGGCAGGCGGAGGTACCTCTCTGCCATTCAGCGGTGCCCCAAAGACGCGCCCGTCCGGAGAGATGATTTACGGCGTAAGCCACCCGGGCTTCTTCGGAGGCGAAAGTGAGTGGCTGAAGGGAGAAGAGAATTGTGCAATTGCACAGGAAGGCGTTGCAGGTGGTAGGATCACCATCGTAGCGTTCGGGGACTCCTACACTAGGCTCACGGAGTAGAGGAGCCCGAGTCTCGGTCGCCGCTGGGGCAGGAGGTGAAGCGGTGTCGCCGGTCTGGACGTTTGCCAATTCCTGGCGGATTCGCATCAGGTCTTGCTGTCCCTGAGCCGTGACGTCCATCATCTGCTGTAGCGCGCTCTCCATCCGGGAAATGCGGTCGTCCATCTGGGCTGGGTCCATTGTTGGCAAGATTGTTCTGTAACGTGAGCGTTTGGCTGAACCCAAGTGCACAGACGGGCGAAGAGCGTGGAACAGTGTCAATCGTTTATTCAGATTCAGGATCGGCAGGCAGGATAGTCAGACAGGCGGGGATCAGGAGCAGGCAGGGTAGTCGGACAGGCGGGGATCAGGAACCGGCAGAATAGTCAGACAGGCGAGGATCAGGGAGCAAGCAGGATAGGTGGTAGATCAGGATTCGAATCGCGGGAAAGCACTGTGAAACACAAGAGACAATCTGGCAGGGAATGTTTGGGAGGAAAGGACTGATATAGGGGAAACACAGGTGAAGGTGGTTGGGTTAATTGGGAGTGATCAGGGTGGCAGGCAGGTGAATGGGAAAACCAGGGGCGGATCATGACAACATAGGCTGTAAGCCTAACATTGTTTGAGGCAAATGTCGATGTTAATGGATGTTTCAGAATGTTGGTCATGGTGTTAAGCCAATTAAGGTTGAGGGACTTCATTTATAGATCAAGTCAATCCTCCTCGCTGTTTGTGTTGCAAAGATATCAGCGACCTGGTCATACCAAACAGGTTATTTTTAAGTGATTTCAGAATAATGGCATGTGCAGCTCCACGTTTTCGCCACCCTTTGAGACGGCTTGGTAACCCAACAGAGGAGTTTCGAAAAATAGGTAGGCTCAGTATGTTTATTTCGGGACCTTGCCCCACTTTTGGTGTTGGAAACGCCAAAATAAGCAAACTGAGCCGCAGCGCTCGGCGGAAATGGAACAGAGTCACACTGTACCGCAACAAACTGTAGCGCACCGCTTGGCGGAAACGAGGCATACGACTGATTGCCGGGCCGACCTCTGCCTCTTCCATCCTCTTTTTCCACTTCTTTGTAGTCATCATGAGATGCACTGCCATCACTGTGAGAGATGCCGAACATGATGTTGATGGGCAGTCTGGGGTTACGACCAAAGAGCAGGTAATACGGTGCGTCTCCGGTGCACTCATTGCGAGTGCAATTGTAGGCGTGCACAACCTTGGCAAGAGAACTTTTCCAATCGGCTTTGGCATCATCATCCAAGTTACGCAGCATGGCCAGCAGGGTGTGGTTAAAGTGCTCCACTTGACCGTTCCCCTTCGGGTAGTACGGGGTGGCGTGAGAACAGTTCAAGCAGCGTTGTTCGTACACGCATACGCCTGAGCGAACCGTGTAAAATGGTCCATGACCACGATAATGTACTCATATCCTCCTTTATACTTCTCTAGGTGCATGAAGTCAATTGAGACCAGCTCAAAGGGGTATGTTGTCACAATACTGGTAAGTGGTGCTCTTACTGCTTTCTGTGGTCTCTTCCGCTTCACGCAGCTAAACACCTTGTTGATGTGATGCTCAACGTCTCTTTGCATGTGAGGCCAGAAAAAGCGCTCACGGATCAGATGGAGTGTCCGGTCAACACCCAAGTGTCCCTTTTATTCAAACTCTTTCAAGATGAGGGGGCGGAACTTCATAGGCACTACCTGCTGTGTTCGTGTTGCTGTCTGTTTCCGGAGCACATCCTCAGCATCAATCACCAACTTTGCTTTCTCCCTTGTAAACACAGCCAGCTCACTGTGAGTGTCCTTTACCCTCGGCCACTGATGTTGTGTGACGCACCATTTCACCTGCCGCAGCAGTGGGTCCTCATCTTGAGAGGCTCTCAGTGCTTGAGGGGAGATCTGCTTCACTGCGCTCACCTGCAGCTCACTGCTAAGCTCTGCGATGGCCGTGGCGATGGTCAATGGACATAGCAATGGCTCTCGTTCCTCCTGGTGAACTGATAACCCTTTGGAGACAATGGACAACCTTTCAGACTGTATCTGTTGTGAACAGGTAAGCATGTACTTCTCTATGTCAAGGGGCATTCTTGATAGCCCGTCTGCGTCAGAGTTAGACTTTCCTGGCCTGTACTTAATTGTGAATCGAAAGTCTGCCAATTTAGCCACCCATCTCAGCAATGTGGCGTTCAATTTAGCTGTTGTCAGCACATATGTGAGAGGGTTATTATCCGTATTGCCGTGTTCTTGAAGAAAGTAGTCTAAACCGGATCGCTTTAACTCACTTTATTTGTTAAAGTATTTCGGTATGGTAACTATGAAGCAAAAGGAGGGGAATTGTATTTAACACACGTGTGAGCAACAAACGGCTGGCCCTCGTATCTAACTCGGGACTGCCCTATGTTTCTGACCTCATCTGGCTCCTAGCGCTGCGTCAGTATCAAGTAGGCATGGCCTATGTGACGTAATAGCTCCGGCTTCCGTGTCTGTGTTAAAGATACTGCCTTCTGTGGCTGGAGTAGTTATTACAGCTTGTATTTTTGATCCTGCTCCCTTGTGGCTGTGTGTAGTAATTACGGCTTATATGTTTGAGCTTGCTCCCATGTGGCTATGGGGGGGTAATGCAGCTTATGTGCTTAATTAATGTAACAGTATATACCAGAGATGTGGACTCGAGTCACATTACTTGGACTCGAGTCAGACTCGAGTCATGATTTTGATGACTTCAGACTCGACTTGACAAAATTACGCGTGACTTGCGACTCAACTTAGACTTGACTGCTATTGACTTGAGACTTGACTTGGACTTTGCCTCTTTGACTTGTAATGACTCGACATGTTTTGAGTCAAAAACATTTATTCTTTTAGAAAACCTATTTCCTGCCTAGAGGGCTAGACACCCAAGACGCATTCACTTCCGTGAAGATGAAAAAAAAACAGCGAGCGAAGACAAATCTACACTTCAATAATATCGAAACGAATTTTCAATATCGTTTATACTTTATTCAGAATAACAGTTTTGGTTTCATATCGGCTGCGTTTGAGTTGGTCCCATTGAAGCCGTCTGGCCAGCCTCTGACACTTAAGACATCGTAACTAAATCATTGTTCAACTCTTTACCTTTGTTCAAAAAATGTAACAAATCTACACACTCTTATCTTCAATAATATGGTTTCTTCAGAATCACAGTTTAAGTTCCATATCGGCTTCGTTTCAGTTGGTCTCATTGATTTACGTTGACGCTGGAGGTGAGGACGTTCAGCAGTGTTGCCAGATTGGGTGTTTTTTACTGCCCTATTGGGCTACATTTTGAGGACGTTCAAGCGGTGTTGCCAGATTGGGCTACTTTTAACAACATAAGATTTTGGCGCATGCGCATATCATCACACATTTGAAGACAGAAAAAATGAACATATTATAACTGTATTGATAAGAAATGACTGTACATTAGAGTGATAGGTTGAAATGATCAATAGCCTAATAATGACATTAAGTAAAATTACATGGTGACTTGTTCAAGACTTGAAAAAGTTTGGGACTTGGACTTGGACTCGACTTGGCTTTGGTGTGACTTTGACTCGACTTGCCTTTCCCTGTCTTGACTTGGGACTCAACTCGGACTTGACTGCTGAGACTTGGGACTTACTTGGGACTAGCCAAACAGTGACTTTGTCCCATCTCTGGTATATAAAACAAATGATGAAGTATAATACAAATAATCCCTAAACCTCTTGCATATTGCCCATTTCATTGCTAAAAACTCTAGCTTCTCTTGAGCAGAGAGGGTGTCGGAGCATTAGGGATGACCTTTAACCTTCCCTCCTGTCTTTGATAGAGCACCGCTCCAAGTCCCTCCTGGGACGCATCACAATGCATAATGTTGTGTTCTTCTTTCCATATAATGCAATGGTGTGAGGGTACCTGCATTTGCTTTTTCTTTCTCACCCCAGCCTTCTGCTTCTTTCTGTCTTTTGGAGTCTCACTGCCTGACTTCTCAGCACACAGCAGGGCATATAGAGGCTTAGCTATGTGAGAGAAATTTGGGATATAGGCTCTGTAGTATGAGATGAACCCCAATACTTTCCTCACCTTACCCACTGTAGATGGCTTCCTGTGCTTCATGTCTTGCACAGGGGGTACCTCTGCAGGATCCATTGTGTAGCCTTCCTTTGACACAGTTTTTCCAAGAAATCTGACCTGGTTCACCCCGTGTTGCTGGTAGCGCTGAAGCACTTTTCTTACATCTTTCAGGTGATTCTCAAATGTTTGGCTATGGACCAGATTATCGTCTGTCGTGTTCTTGAAGAAAGTAGTTCAGTCTGGGTCGCTTTTAACTCACTTTATTTGTTAAAAATTTTCGGTATGGTAACTATGAAGCAAAAGGAGGGAATTGTATTCAACACGTGTGGAGAGAAATACCGCAGAGCTATCTTAAAGCCCCGGGGGGCTTTCCCCGGGGCTCTCAACGGGTCTGCCATATGTCTCTGACCTCATCAGACTCCCACTCCCCGATTGTATCAAGTAGGCGTGGCCTATGTGACGTATTGGCTCCGGCTTCCTCACCTGTCTAAAGGTGCTGCCATCTGTGGCTAGAGTAGTTATTGCAGCTTATATGTTGGTCCTGCTCCCCTTGTGGCTATGTATAGTAATTACAGCTTATATGTTTGATCCTGCTGCCTTGTGGCTATGTGGAGGTAATGCAGCTTGTGTGTTCGATCCTGCTTCCTTGTGGCTATGTGGCAGCTTATGTGCTTAAAATACGTAACAATCCCTACTTGGTCATCTCAGATGACCATTCTATAGGATTTTAAGTCATAAGCACCATTTACCACACCGAAAACAGTCAAAATAGGAAAACATCATCAACACCACCGACCGAGGTGGAAAAACTCCATAGGGGAGAGAAAACCACAACGCGTCTCCCTAATTCTAAAAACGGCATTCACCTTGGTGGGTCTCAAAGGCAATACAGGTCATTGCCAACAATACAACAATAAGCATATTACCTGGTTGTCATACAATAACATAGTCATAAGGGCACATAGATAAATGCATTCATAGAAATCCAAACTAATACTTCTGGTTATATGTGACAAAGTTCTACATTTTCAGCACGCATTTAAGTGAAAGGTACAAAAATAGGTGACATGAATTTACAGCATGCATTGAAAGTGAAAAATACAAAAATTAATGACATAATAAAAATTGTAACATTTAAGATTGTCTGTAGGCTCTCATGGATTTGAATCACTCAGGTGATGTTCATGTATTGGTGAGCTGTTGTATGTGGGGGCTTTTGGACACTAGAATGGCTCCAGTGATCTTCATTTATGGTGCGCCGCTTCATGTTGGTTTTGGACATTGTTGTAGTCGCAGCTCGTTTCCTCTGTCGTCCTCAGGACCTGTAATTCATGAACCCAACATCCGTCCCTCCTTGTCAAGGGCGCGGCTCACATAGAGAGGTTACTAGCCCATCATGTGAGCCTCCTTCAGGCGTTCAGTCGTCTACTCGGTCGTGTCAGCAGCAAGAAACATTTAAACAACTGTCTCAAAGAAATTAAACAGTCCCATTATCAATGCAGTGATACAGAAATAACAGGTTGCACTCGCAACCAAACAATACTACACAATAACAAACATAACCCGCATTGGTCGTTTAACAATTCGTCATTCAAGTAAATCTGGGATTTGATTATTTTAGATACAGGCGTTACTACTAGTGTTGACTATTGCACATGCTGCAGCCGGATAGGGTCGGGCCCCTAAGGTGATATCTCGTCCATGTTCACCGGATCATACCTGATCCCCACGTAAGCCTGAATGGTACTTGAGGCTTCTGTAGCACCCACTGCTGTGGTGATCAGCCGATTCAGTAGCCCTCGCACGCAGGGAATACAACAGCAGCCATCCACAATTAACACGGTCACTGCCACTATTCCCACGACGGGCACTGACTGGATCATGCCTTTCCACCTCTCAAACATGTTCTCCATCCATCCTGTGAAAGGGTCATTAATGCCGGAATTCTCTGCCACTTCAAACCTGGGGGATTGTAATCTTGCCAGCGCCCTGGCCACCAACTCATCCGAAGCTGTGCTATTGGGGATAAAAGTACAACATGTTGTGCCTATCATCCCATACACCCCTCCTTGCTCTGCCAATAACATATCCATATCTATATAGCCCTTTAACCTTATCCGTGGTAAACTGTACAAACTGTTGCTGATTATGGTATATGTAATTCATACGATCAACATTTTTGCTAATGGTGGACCACCAAAACAGAACCGATTAAAATCCTGCCATTATTTGATTGCCTCATGTGGCTGTTGCTCCTTGCTCGGCTGGGTCTGATCCTGAAGTACTTGGTAGCTTCCGGGTGTGTCTGCATCTGGCTCTGGAACTTTGTGTTTCTCTTATTGGAATACAAACTTATGTACAGCAGGTAGTTGTTCAAGCATATTTTGGTTAATTCTATTTTTAATTGATCTAATGGAAATCCCTTATGGGACCCATGAAATGTAGGGGAAGGCATGAATTTAACCGTAAGCATTTCATGCAAGGTTAGCTGTGACATTCTATTAGCTTGCATGTAATAACTCAGTAGTGCTATAGATAGTGCATCTACCTGATTCTATTTAGTGCTTGCACAGATTTTAGATTTTTGTTCCCGTTCTATATTCTGATCTAATTTCAACCTTGGCATGACATTTCTAGTCAAAAAATGTCATTACACCTTGATTTAATTTCACACTACTTCCCTCCTTGCGCATGGCATCGGTCATGCGCATTAAATGATAACCAAACCTTATAACGCCGTTGGTGCAACCAAGTTGAAGATCCTTTCTTTAACTATCTGTAAATAAAACCAATCTATTGAGAAGGGAAATCAAAGCCAGTATATCCAAAACCAATGGTCGATATTGGTGGGTTTACCATCAGCTGCCATGAAACCACGCTGTTCCCAGTCAAGCACTAAACCGAAAACGTTACCTGCGTCAGTAGGCTTATATACCGCAAAAGTCAAATAAACGAAAACGCGCCATGCCCCGTTCCAATTCCACCACTTCCGCTGCCTGAGCTGACATCTGACTCCTGTTCCTCCTCCACCTTCCACCAAACCGGCTATTCCTATGATGGTTTCAGCTCGTCACTTCATGATCAAGTGAGCCATTGCTCACAGTGACTCTGCCAAGTAATCGTGACTGTGCCTGTCTTAGGTTGTCCCAGATGTCAAGTTGGGATCTTACCTGTCACTGGCCAACCAGCCTTCCATACTGGCTTATTGCAGGAAGCCGTGCCTGGGATACAATCAGTCCCCAACCATCTGGTGGTATAGATTGCAAAGTGGAGGGATGGAGACAGAGTCTTCAGTCCCAGTTACCCATGCAGCCAAGTGTGTGTGTAATGGGTACACATCAGGGCGATTACCCTGTGTGTGTGTCGGGGCGGATGATGTGGGTCCAAAAGTAACTTATCAGACTTAAAAATATCATAATATCAAATGCTAACATTTCATCAAAGCGTTAGTTAGTTAGCAGTAGTAGTGGCATTTGAAGGGTAAACCCACTACGTCTGAATCTAAATTGAGAAGCTAGCATGTGGGATCCCTTCCCAGCAGATGTAGCGCTAATCCATCTGTTGTCCTTAACCAAAGAGATGTAAAAAGAAAAATCACAATATTAAAATTTGCTTGTTTTAAAATTTGCTTTGCTTGTTAACGTCTGTGTAAACTGTTTCTGATAATAACAATTCCCTTCATTATTCTACCCGATTGTCCTACACTAACTATTTAAATTGGATGACTTAATCTTCTTTTATTCTACCTATTGCCCGCATTAGATGTTGTCCACACTTTGATTCACTCCTATGTACCCAACACGTCCCTCCGTGTTGTCCTTATTTGCTCTAACTTTTGCATACCACATCAAACGTGAATACGACTTGTTCTAGTGTAACCGGCCTCATTCAATTATGTGACGACGGAGAAGTAGGACACAGGGTTGATCTCCACACGAGCACTTTTATTTTCTCAGTGACCCACCTGTGTCACACAGAAACAGTAGGGGGCGCAACCACCGTCAGATTCACTTGTGGAAACAAATTATCCGGTGGACATCAGACAACCGCATGCATTAATAACATAAACGTTTACAAAATCTCAATAAAAAACACAGAAATAAAACATACAAAGAAACCTCTAATGGGAAATGTACATACAGTGACCCACCTGTGTCACACAGAAACAGAAGGGGGCGCAACCGCCGTCAAATTCACTTGTGGAAACCCCACCCTCGCAATGTACATTGTCATCCATCGTATAAAACACATTTCAATGACAGTATGGCGGCAATTTATACAATTAAACAGAATAATATCAACATATGACACAGGAGCCACGAGGAGCGCGACTCACCAATTATCCGGTTGACATCAGACAACCGGACGTTGCATCAACCGACATTCCAGACACAGCGCGAACTTCCAAGACTTTTCAAAATAAAAACACAAACACCACAACGGGTAATACAGTAAAACTAAACCAATAAATGAATTGGGGCGGAATCTATAACACAACATACAACACTTGTTACACTAGTAAAGTAAAACCCAGTTTTATCTTTACGTATTCATAGCTATACATGTCCCATATTCATTACTATTTCCAAAACTGCTTCTTTAGCTATGCAAGTCCCTGACCTGCCTATACCATTACATAAAGAGTATTTATTATTATATTTACCTAATTGTTTGTTGGTCAACATCAAATCAATACATTATTTCCATTTTCTAATCATGACTGACTTGAATTCTCACCACATGGATCCGTGATCGCCCACTCTCCCGGAGCCCCCCACGAGCCCCACCGTCACCTCTCCAGTACCCGCAGGAACGATCAGTTAGTCGACGTCTGGCTTGGAGGCTCCCTGAGGGGAGCCACAATCCTACTTCTGACACCAAGTTTGTGGGAGGAATTCTGAGCCAGGTCAATCAAAACTGTCTGCACTAGGTAGAATAAAGAGTCATCCAAAGTCACAACAATTATGCTCATACATCTGGGTATTAAAGGTACGGTGATGTACAATAAACAAAACAAAAACTGAACCTAAAGAATAAAATTCACATGTTAGTCATTGGTCGACAGAAATGTTATCGTAATCAATTATAATAAAGACTATTTCCTAATTAACCTTATTGTTTTATCTGAAGTATGCTTTCAATATCCCCTTGTGTAGTCCACCAGGGGAGTAACCTCCATTGTCTCGGTGGCCCTGACACACACGAGAAGACATGCACACATGGTATATTTATCTTCCATTTGTTGTGTATTTTATTTTTATTTATTTTATAATATATATATTTGTAATAAAAGTACGAACAAAGATACATCACAACATGCATCAACTAACAACAAAACAGGCATACTGTACAATAATCTGAGGTCTCAGGTGGGAGTTCTCCCCTGCGTCTCACTTCATTCTCTAAAGGTTCGCATGGAGAAGTCCGCTGAGTGGCTAAGGTCAGGAGTTCTTCTACTTGTTTAGGGTTCTTGAGGGCAGCTGTCCCCCATAAACCAAAACCTTGTTAACCAGAAGGTAATCTATCAATTTAAGTTCCTTAGGATGTCATAAATAAGTGGTCGCAGCCGTTCCTTATCACATGTGTCTCTGCGCTACCCAGGGGAAAAGAAAACAGGCCCAAACCAACAGAAGATAACACAGGAACAGAGTGAGAACAGATTGCATCACCAACTACAAAGGTTTACATTTTAGATGACCCTGCAGAATAACAGGGTGACAAGACCATACACAGAATAGTATACAAAACCTAAGTTCATAAAGAAAAACGTTACATGTAGATTCTCCATCACACTCAGGATGGAGTTTTTATAACATTTTATCATACTTATTTATTCTAATTGTAAGTTTTGCCGATTATTATCTCTAAATTATAAATTATATAACTTTTAATAAAATGTCTGTTATTACAGTTATTCCTCAGGAAATATCTAATTTGTGTTGTCATATTGGTACTCAAACCTCGTCAGGTCTGTTGAACTGTGCATTTCTACCGCTGAGAGAGCCAGCAGGCTTTTCTCACTTCAAGGGCTCGGTGACAGCAAACCGTCTGAGCCCATGGACCGTATGCTGGATCTCATGGGTGAGCACAAACCCGATTTTCTTTTTGTTCAGCTTTTCCTGCGTCAGCTGCCTTCCCAAGTGAGGGCTGCTTTGGCCAACACCATGATCACTGACTGTGGGAGGCTGGCTGAGGAGGCTGATAAATTTTTCCTGGCGGGTCAAGGGCACTGTGTGGCCGCGATTTTGCCCGCGCACATCGCTCGTCACGCTGTGACACTGGACGACTCCACGCTCATTGCTGCCACCATTTCCCGTCGGCAGCTGTCTTCTGACCCCCAGCAGTCTTCAGGCCCGCAGCAGTCTTCAGGCATGTGTTTCTACCATGCAAAGTTTGGACCGAAGGCTCTTAAATGCCGTCCGCCATGCAGTTACGGCGGGTTGGGAAACACCAGGGCCGGCGCTCGGTAGTGGCCATGAGCGTCGGCCGTGCTGGCAGGCTGCTTTCATCCGCGACAGCATCTCTGGACGGCGATTCCTGTGCGACACGGGAGCACAGAGGAGCGTCCTTCCTGCTTCCCGTTTGGACATGGTGACCGACGGCCACGGCCCCCGTATGGAAGCTGCTAATGGTAGCCCCATCCGTACCTATGGAACGAGGTACATTGAATTGTGTCATCGGTTTGGCTGGGACTTTATTACAGCAAAGGTCTCCGTTCCCCTCCTCAGCGCTGATTTCTTGTGTGCGCATGGACTGTTGGTGGATGTAAAGAACCGCCGTTTGATTGACGCCGTCACGTTTTGTTCCTATGCGTGCACGCTCAGCGGGGCTGACTCCATACGACTGTCTAGCATGCTCTCCACCTCAGATGACTTCCACCGTCTACTTGCCGGTTTCCCAGCCCTCACTCAGCCTACTTTCTCTGCGTCTGCCGTGAAGCATGGTGTGGAGCACCATCTCGCCACTACTGGTCCACCCGTCTACGCCCGTGCTCGGCGCCTCGACCCGACCAAGCTTGCCGTTGCGAAGGCTGAGTTTGCGAACATGGAGCGCCTGGGTATAGTCTGCCGGTCCGACAGCCCGTGGGCCTCACCCCTCCACATAGTCCCCAAACCCGGTGGCGGCTGGCGCCCGTGTGGCGACTACCGGCGGCTAAATGAGGCAACGACGCCTGACCGGTACCCAGTGCCGAATATTCAGGATTTTTCGGCCCACCTGGCTGGTATGGTGATTTTTTCCAAGGTGGACCTTGTCCGGGGATATCATCAGGTGCCTGTACACCCACTGGACGTTCCCAAAACAGCAGTGATCACGCCGTTTGGTCTGTTTGAGGTCCTGCGGATGCTGTTTGGCCTTAAAAACGCAGCTCAATCCTTTCAACGCCTCATGGACTCTGTTTTGCGGGAGCTGCCTTTTTTTTTGTGTAATTGGATGACATCCTAGTGGCGAGCACGTCCAAATCCCAGCACCTGGCGCACCTCCGGACGCTTTTTGAGCGGCTCAGCCAACATGGGCTAATTGTCAACCCCGCCAAGTGCCAGTTTGGTCTCTCCATCATCGATTTCCTGGGACACAGAGTCACTAAGGACGGTGCAGCCCCCCTCCCATCAAAGGTGGAGGCGGTCGCACAGTTCCCACGCCCGCTCACTGTCAAGTCCCTGCAGGAGTTCCTCGACATGGTGAATTTTTACCACCGTTTCATCCCTCGAGCCGCCCAGCTCATGCGACCCTTGCATGAGGCCTTGCAAGGTAAGCCCAAGCACGCTGTGGACTGGACTGAGGGCAGGGACAAGGCTTTTGTTGCCACTAAGGCAGCCCTGGCGACCGCCACCATGCTGGCACACCCTTCTCCCACAGCCTCCATCGCCATCGCCTCGGATGCCTCGGACTACGCTGTCGGTGCCGTCTACGAGCAGTGGGTGGGCTTGGCCTGGCAGCCACTTGCTTTCTTCAGCCGTCAGTTGCGTCCCAACGAGCAGAAGTACAGCACTTTCCACTGGGAGCTGCTTGGTCTCTACCTCGCCATCAGACACTTTCGTTCCCTGTTGGAGGGTCGACACTTCACCGCTTTTGTCGACCACAAGCCGCTGACTTTCGCCATGGCCAAGGTGGCTGAGCCGTGGTCCGCCCGCCAGCAACGTCATCTGTCCTACATTTCCGAGTTCACCACCGATTAACAACACGTTGCCGGTAAGGACAACCAGGTGGTGGACTGCCTGTCACGGGCTGTGGTAGGAGCAGTCCATCTTGGCTTGGATTACAACCGCATTGCAGCGGACCAGACCACAGACCCAGACGTGCAACTCCTAAGGACCTCGACAACAGGGCTGAAAATAGAGGATGTGGTTTTTAGCGATGCCGGCACCACGCTCCTGTGTGACGTCTCCACAGGCAGTCCTCGCCCAATCATTCCCACGGGATGGAGACGACAAGTTTTTGATGCCATCCATGGTCTTTCCCACCCAGGTTCGGAAGCGTCACAGAGATTGGTTGCGGCTAAGATTGTTTGGCACGGCCTCAAGAAGGACGTTAGGGACTGGGCTAACACCTGTCTTGAGTGCCAGCGGGTCAAAGTGCACCGCCACACTAAAGCCCCGTTGGAGTTGTTCCCGGTGCCGGAGAGACGGTTTGTCCATGTGAACGTGGATCTGGTCGGCCCCCCCCCAGTGGCTGTGCCACTGACGTCGCTAGCGTCGGTCGAAATGACACGGGCGTTTATCAGCACCTGGGTTGCCCGTTTCGGCACTCCTTCCGACATATCCTCTGACCGGGGTGCGCAGTTTACGTCTGAGCTGTGGAACGCTGTCGCACAGAGCCTCGGAGTGAAACTCCACCACACGACCGCATATCACCCACAGGCTAACGGACTCTGTGAGCGATTTCATAGGTCGATGAAGGCTGCTCTTCGTGCCAGCCTCAA
This sequence comes from Pollachius pollachius, assembly GCF_949987615.1. Lineage (NCBI taxonomy): Eukaryota > Metazoa > Chordata > Actinopteri > Gadiformes > Gadidae > Pollachius > Pollachius pollachius. The sequence continues at coordinate 25,784,349 of NC_136935.1, forward strand.
AGACAGCAACTGGGTCGACAAGCTCCCATGGGTACTGCTTGGCATCAGGACTGCACCAAAGGAAGACCTACAGTCCTCCTCCGCAGAGCTTGTTTATGGCCAGCCGCTGCGAGTTCCAGGGGATTTCCTCCCTGGCACCACCGTTCCTTGGTCTGCCACTCTCCAGCGGTCCACGCTACTGGACAATGCAAGGCTTTTCGCACCTTTCCCCACTTCCCGTCACGACCTCCCTCAGTCACACATCCCCGCAGGGCTTCGGATGGCTGACTACGTTTTCATTCGCCACGACGCCCACAGGGGACTGTTACGCCCCCCCTACGAGGGCCCGTTCCGGGTTTTGGAGACGGGGGACAAACATTTTGTGGTGGACATGGGCGGCAGGCCGGAGCGACTCTCCTTTGACTGCCTCAAGCCAGCTCACTTGGACGTGGCCAGGCCCATTGAATTGGCTCAGCCCCCACGACGCGGACGACCTCCAGCTCTGCCCCTGCCCCCTGCTCCCCTCCCTCCCGGGACTCCCACACTCCAGGCCTCATACCCTTGTCATGGCGGGACGCCTGCCACAGTTGTGGCTCCTCGACCTCCTGTACGACGCAGCCGTTGTGGCCGGTTAATACGCCCGCCCCCGCGATGACTGTTTTGTTTTTGTTTTCTCCTGATGGTGAATTCTGGGGGGACATGTGTAGTGAGTGTAACATAATTCCCCTACAGTATTTTGTTATGTGTTGTTCTTTACACTGTGTTAGGCATGTCGTTTACTGTCTCTGTGTTTCAGGGATCGCTGTCCCGTTAAGGATTACGAGCTTCTCATGACGCGGAGGCCGATGCGGCATATGTTCACTTGCAGCACGTTTTGATTCCTGTTTTCTAAAACTAAATAAACGAGTCACACAACTGTGTGCTCAACGTGCGAAATTGTATCCTTCATTTAATGCAATTTCCACACGCTCAGAAATGTGTTACATTATTGAATGGGGTTTCCAAATTATTGCTATGGGATTACTTAAAACTAGAGGTTGAGTGTGCACAATGCGCGTGCTGAAACTGTAGTCATGATAATAATCAAAATATTGTTATTTAAAGCATACTCAAACTAAATTCATATAGTTATGATGTTCTTGCCTCTGAAGTTTATCTTTTATTTTTATTTTTTATACGTTTTATTTAACTTTGTAAGAGCTTGCCATAAACTATGAGTCTCACAAGGTCTTAGGTGTAATGGGGGGGGGGCACTAACAAAGTCCAGCCATGTCATTAATCCAGACCTCAAGAGTGGTGGTCTGGGTAATGTCATCTATGCCTCTATGCTGATCTCTTGCGGCTATGTGTTGGCATTACACTTGTTTTTGTGACCTTGAGCTTCTGGGTCTCTCGAACATCTTGACCGCTCGTATCTCTAGAATTGACACATGATGAATGGCTTCCTGTATGAGCTGGACGCCTCCCTGCCTCAGGATACCTCCCTAAGATGAGAAAGAAGCCTCTTTAATTGGCAAGGGCATATGTGGCCTGTTGGTATGAATGTGTGACTAAAACGTACTAACTTTGAGTATAGTACGTGTTGGCTTCTTGCCGCAGGGATAAACAAACAGACCTCCGTCCCCGACGATAGGATTGCATACCGTGTTTGAACAATTTTTAAACATGCAATTATTACGGCAGTCACTGGCCATCTATTTTTCGATTGAGTAAATGAAGGTGATGAGAAAATCCCCTTTGGTTGTATAAGCGGCAGACACAGTGGCTGCTTTGCATGCTGAGGCGGCCATGTCACTAATGGATGGTTTGGAAAGTGATGGTCAGCTTCCCAAAGAACATTTAAAGGGTCATTTATGTCTAACCCAAGGAATGAAAGTCACAACTTTCGTCTTTCAGAGGTGTGGAGAGGAAGCTGATGACAACTCCTTTTTTAGGGATTTCCGGCAGTCTCTGACCGCACAAATTATTTCCATATTCGATTGCTCGGTAACCAGTGCTGATGCCTTGGTTTTGAACTCGACAATGAAGTTTAACGCTTTCTTCTGCTTGTTTACTATGTGCAGCTACATGCCCAAAGTAAAGGATCATTGTCGCCATCAAGTGGTTGGAGTGTGTAATGCTTTCAGTGTATACACGGTTGAGGTGAGGTATCTGAAAGAATAGTTCCACAATAGCAAATAACACAGATGGAAACCATATATTGCAACAATATATATATTTTTTAACATTAACAAGCACCACTAACCACTCAGTGAGTTGCACATTTCTGAAAAAAAACGTTTTGGATTGTTTTAAGGACAGGTTGGTGAATGCCCATAGCCAGCCATTCTGAGGCAGGCAGGGGCAATCGAAATGAGCCAAATACCCGAACAGGACCAATTGTCAAAATTTCGGTGTCAACCACTGTATTTCATTCTAGACAACCCAGAAAGGGACAATGGGTTCATTACAGAAATTACAAATGTAAACAATATAAATAACTTAAATATAACCAAATAAAAAATTACTAGCTGAAAGCAGGCAGGCACGCAGCTATGCTGCTCGCGTTTACACTTTGGTGCATGGTGGGGTTTAATACATTACTGCCGCCCAAAGTCATATTAAGTAATCTAATGCAGCAGGTGCGCAAGGCACACACAGGAAACGCCAACAGATGTTCTTCAACCGCTCGGTACCGCGCTGTATTAATTCCCAAGTTTTGAAGAGAAAAGAAAGTATTTGAAGCAAATAAGCAATGCTGTTTTTGATTTGTTTATTTGGTTTTGAAGGAATAGTTTTAGATGCATTTGGAGGCTTTGAGTTTTTATTGTCACTTTGAAATCGCATATGCTCGCAACACACACACACACACACACGTTCATTCATTCACGCATGCACCCTCTACAACCTGCCAAACTTCAATCAAAACAACATCAATTAAAGTGATGCCGCAGCACGTTGACAAGTCTGTCTCGAGGCATCCATAGGCTTTATGGTTTATATGTTTGAAAGCCGTGACACACGCTTTTACCAGTTGGCCTGAAATACTCCCATACTTTGGAAGCTTTTGGTCTCATTCTTGGACTTGATTCTGAGGACTCGGCGTGCACAACGCACAGGTTTGTGTGGAGGTGAATCACAGTGAGCCGTTGAGACGGGAGAAAAAAAATAAATAGGTCAATAGTAAAACAACTCGTCGACTAAAAAAATTGCATCAACAAATTTTCAAGGTCGATTATGTAGACTAAGTCGACTAAACGCGGCAGCACTAGCCTTTACTACTCTTCTAGAGAGAAATGCTTAAAGGTCCCATAGCATGCTACTTTATGGATGCTTATAGAATTACAGCCACTTTGAGCCAGTCCCACAATGAGCTTTCCAGGTATGTTCTTTATTTTTCTAAAACTGGAAACAACTCAGGCTTTTATTGCGAGGTTCTTCTAAAAGATTCTGGAAAATATGGCGGCCATTCTTCCAATTCGTTGGAAACTAAATTTCCTCTCGATTCCTCTCTATAAGAATTGTTTAATGTCTGACGTGTTAACAGGTAGCAGATATTACTAAGGTTCTTTTACTTATTTATTTATTCTATTCTTGTACTGACTGGTGTTGTATTGGTGTTGTTTTTGTTCTTTTGTTCTATTCTTAATTATTATTACTTAATATTATTTATTTATTTCTGTATCTGTTATCTGTAGTGTTTTGCTGTTTGGTCTTCTTGGGTAAAATGGAAACTGCTTTGTATCCATAACTTTGAGGCCCCCCGAAAACAATCTTTTCATTTCCGTTTTCCTTGGCAGTGTTTCAGGAATATCTCCATAAAGACAGACTCATTGACAAAAAACTCATCTAGCTGTAGAAATGCTGTAGTACCCATTCAGGGCCACTATGTGGTGCTGGTTCCCCACCAAAGAAAGAAGAATACGAAGCGGAGCATATGTATCAAGCCTGCGCGCTGTATACAAACATACATTCAAGGAGGAGAAAGCAGTTGTTAAACGTTGTAGATTGAGCAGAAAACGTTTTTTAATGTAATGTAATTCAATTTAAAGCTAAAAAAATAATACAAATTAAATCAAACAAGTATTTTTTTAAGGAACTCTAACGGGGCCCAGCTAGTGGGTGGGCGATAACATCATTGTTTGCATATCAGGCGTCCACACGAATCCTAACACGAAAACGCAGTTATTCTCGTTTTCACCCTGGGACCTGGTGTCAAAAAAGTGTGTTTTCAGTCACCGAAAACTTAGAAAAATCAAAGAAAACGTAGGCCTTTCCACAATTTTTTTTTTGCCGTGTGGACGGGGCCTAAATGTAATTGTCATTTGTAGGTCCCTGAGAGAAGCAATTAACAAAGTGTGAAACTCCCCCCAAAAAAACAACAACCTTAAAACCCTTTCAAAATCCTCTTGTCAGCTACCACCACAAGTACGATACAATGATGTGGGAAACATGTAATGTGCACAGTAACATTATAATGTTACAAGTATGCGCAACCTGTTCATGAGGTTATTTTTACTCGTCCATGAACATGGATCTTACCAAGTTACCTCAGTTCTCAAATTTATTGTTTCGTAATAACATACAATCCCTTTTGGTTATTCCATTCTAACACCCGCTGTCCTGGTCTTTTGGTTTACAGCCCCCTGCTCTGTGGACATAGAAAGAGGGAGGATATTATATAACGGAAGGAGACTCTGGATTAAGGAGCTGAATCCTAACAAAGTTTTTCACAACGAAAACGTTTCTTTCTACTGCATGAATGCTGCTGGGAGATGTGGTTATGCTGTGCCAAGCCAGTGCATCAATGGAACCCTCAGCATCCCAGACTGCTTTGAAGGTGAGGTTTGCTTCATGAGTGATAATGGGTAGGAAAAAATACAGTGAGTGAAACAATGTGCAATAGATTGCTAGCAACAGTTATTTATACTATTACTGTCAGATGATTAATGTTGAGAAAAACTTGAGACAACATGAACATGGTTTTGCCACAATTCATCCTTAGTAGGGACATATATAATATAAACACACATCCTTTAAGCTACCCCTTGCCTCTATAATTCGACTTGAATCTTGAATATCTTATATATTTTGTGTACATTGCTGTGAATGTTGGGGTACATTAAATTATTCAAAGCTCCAATACCTTTTCAATGCCCCTTTTAGCTTTAATTCCAATATATGTTAGCAAATGAAAGTCTATGGAAAAAAAACTTTCACCCATGGCTTGAAACCCGGGAATCAGGCTGTATGATGCAAAATGGACCGATGGGACAATGTCAAAACACGGCCACGCTAAATGAAGCTTATACCTGACTAATATTGTGTAGTTGAAAACCAAATTAGTTTATTGTTCCATTCTATGAAACGATCTACCATAATTTGTGCATGTATCTGTTCCATTTCTGTATTTTACCATGTTTGTATCTCTCTTTCCTCTCCAGTCTCAAACAAATTTAAATACGCATTTTCTATCGGCCTGCCGTCGGAGATCCAACAGTGTTGAAGCATCAGAGCCATCTTTATGCATCCACATTGTTCTATATTCTATTAAAGATTGTTTGCTTTCTGCATTTCAGGCATTTATTTCCCTCTTTTATGATACTAATATAACATACATATATATTATGTATGCTTTTTTTTTCCTACACAAATTTTTTATTTGCTGTAGTGCTGAAGTTAAATCTCATCCATCCTCACCACACACTTGTAATTTCGAGTACTTGAAATACATTTTATTTGTATAGTCCTCAATTGCAGTTTCACCGTAAGTCAAATCAAAGTTATTTTCATAGCCCTTCGTCACAGTATAGTCTCAAAGGGCTTCCCAGGCATTAGTCTGTGAAAGCCCTCATCCTGTGGGGAAGCAAAACTCAAAGAAACCAAGGAAAGCAGAGTGCAGGATTCCTCTTTCCAGAGATGGTTGAGACAGACATAATGGTAACATCACCATAATCTATAGAGTGAGTGTGTTATATACAGGGTGCGATTTGCCGGTGGGGATGGTGGGGATTATCCCCCCCTCTGGTTTACACGTCCTACCCTCTGCTGAATTATTTTTATCCTCGGTGGGGATAAAAATTATCCCCCCCACCCAAAGTATTTTCACCATTACATCATAATAATTAACAACCAAAATACACAGGGTCCGTCTTCATTTTGATTGTGCTGTGATTTTGATCTACCGGGAGCGAGTCAGAGGCGTCGCGCTCGCAGAAAGCAGTTTTATTTTGAAAACCAACCGGATTTACTTGCGTTTCTATGGTTTCAAAAGTCAACTTCCTGTCCCCGCCGAAACAAAAGTTTAAATCAAATGGAGGAAAAATGAAAAGAATACAGAGCAGCATATCTTCATATTTTACAGGATCACAACAAAAAATTCAGAGAAAAAATATAACAGAAGATGAAACAAGATCTGACATTGCCGATCGGATGGTGGACAGCATCTCCCTGGCTGAGGAGAGCTCCCAGGCCGATCCGAGTGGACAGGGGTCAGTTGCTAATCCCTCGCCCCCCTTGCCCCCCGAAACTATGGTTGGGGGCTGCATTGAGCCGGGTCGCTTCGCTAAATGGCGAGAGGGTCGAGAGTGGCTTACTGTCACCACAGACAGGTCAGTCCAGTGCACAGCATGCTCTGAAATTAAAAATCTGGGTCCCTATACACAAGAGAGGCTCCACATCGACCCTGCATTCATTAATGGTGTAAAAGCAAAGTCAGCGAAAAAACTACATGACAAAATAAACCGACATGGAAAGTGCCACTCCCACCTGAAATGTCTTGATATTTTACAGACAAGACAACAGGCCGCAATTGAGAAGGCAGTTGACAACAGCGCCGAGTTGTGGAGAAAACATAATGCAAAACGTTTACAGGCCACTGAAAACCTGCCTACATGATATGTAAAAACAACCTTTCATTCAAAATGCAGCCACAGCTGGTGGAACTTCAGCAGCTTAACGGGGTAAATCTCGGATGTATGCTGCATTCAGACAAGGCTTGCCGCAACATAAACATGTTCATTGGAGATTAAATGACAGCACAGCTCGCGGACTTCATCAAAAACTCACCCGATAAGTTCAGCATCCTAATTGACGAGAGCACCACAGCGTCCAACAAAACATGCTTGATCGTCTATATTAGAATTCCTTATGAGGGCGAGATCTGCAACTTCTTTTTTCATCTTATCGAACTGCAGTCATGCACCGGGGAATCCATCTGTGACACCCTGCTACAAAGCCTGGCTGAGCAGGGCATCTCCGAGGACGTGTTGCGCTCCCGGCTAATTGGCATTGCAACTGACGGGGCAGCTTCTATGATGGGCAAATACAGAGGTGCAGCCACACTCCTGCGTGAGAGGGTCAACGTGAACCTGATGGTCATTCACTGCATGAATCACAAGCTAGAACTTGCAGTCCATGATGCTGTGAAAAAAACCACAGATGCCAGTCATTTCCAAATGTTCATCGACTCTCTATATGCATTTTTCTCTCAAAGCCCCAAACACATGAAAGAGCTTGAGTCTGCAGCTTTTGATTTGGGCATCCAGGCTCGTAGGATTGGGAGAGTGTTTGATGTGCGCTGGCTGTCCTCATCCTGCACGTCAGTGACAGCTCTCTGGGAGAGCTATCCAGCCTTGATGAAACTTTTTGGAGAGGTGGCCAAAAACCCATCCCGATCCACCAAGGAGAGGGCAAGATGTCAGGGTATACACACTAAAATGACAGAGTGGCTTTTTTTGGTGGAGATGGCACTGATTAAAGATGCGCTGGAGATTCTATAGGCCCTGTCACTTTTCCTTCAGAGGAGAGACGCAACAGCTGTCCGTGCCAACACTGAGGTGGGCGTGGCACTGAGCAAACTGAGATCAATGAGGAACGCCGACGGTGTGAACACAAAATGCATGAGGGAGGAATTTGAAAAATCTTCCACATTCAAGGGGGTCAGTGTGTCTCAGCCAGGTGATGGGGGCCGTCGCAAGGCAGAGGTGTTTCGCGAGCGATTTTTCGTCTCCCTGGCTGACAACATTGAGCGCAGGCTGGATGACAACGGGATAATCTCTGCCGCCGCCGCTCTAAATCCATCAAACTGGCCATCTGATGAAGACGAGCGCATCCTCTACGGCGATGAAAAACTTCTCGCCATACACAAAACTCTTGCTGTTGAGGCCGCAACCAGTCCCATACTCCTGAAGGAGTTCCATGAGTTTAAATGTCACGGTGTCACAGGAGAGAGCATGCACAAAGTTCTCACCGCTGTCTCCACGCTCCCAGTGTCCACAGCCGAGTGTGAAAGAGGTTTCAGCGCCATGAACCACATTCTTACAGATGGCAGAAACAGAATGAATGTGTCCACACTGCACAATCTGCTTTTCATCTCTGTAAATGCACCAGATGTTGCCTCCTTCCCGGCCCGCAGATTTGCAGAGATGTGGTTGAAGCAGGGTCACCACGCTGCTATCGATCCGCCAACAGGAAAGCAAAAAAAAGAGGCTGAAGTGCGTCATCAGAGCGGACTGTTTTCGTAGTCTGACCTATAGTCTACCCAATTAACCCATAAAAAAAAAAAAAACGTCTTGACAGCACATTGTGGTATTTCATATTTTCTGTTGAACTGATATCGGGGAAAAAAATTTTTTTTTTTTTTATTTGCTACATTTAAAAACAATATTAGCTATGAGAAAATATTTCTGCAAATGCAGTGGTTAAGTTCATGTTCAAAATAGGCCTACCGCCTACATTATGAAGCCTAAGTGTAATGTTTAGATACACAAGGTCACAAGGTCAACTGTTTTCATAAGTTTTCACACTGTTGTGTGGTTATTTTTCCTGAATAAAATGTTTCTCAAAAGTATCCCCCCCTCTGGTTTTTTCACAAATTGCACCCTGGTTATATACATGCACATGTTGCACATATGTACTAAACATGTATATCACAAGCGGCAGTGTTAGAGGATGGAGTCGCTTAAGCGTGGCCCCGTGGATGCAATGACCTACGCCGGATAAAGTCTAGCAAGCTACACTTAGAAATACTCATATAATCATACGCAACACAGGTGAAGCCTCTCACATTACAATCATGTACATTAATTTATACCATGGCCAGAGAACATTTAATTTTTTAGAGGTGTTTATTATCTCAGATAAGAGCAATTCATCACTCCATACAAATCGTCCTGAAATCAGCCTTCCTCCAAAGTTAGTTGTAAGGTCTCTTTTGTTTCCATAATGAGCAAAAGCAGAGTTGCCTTTGGCGCCCCTTTGAAAAGGGTCTATTCAATTTCAATAAATAAAAAATGTAAATGTAACAACAGCTTAAGGCAGCAACCTACTGAACTAAGTAAGGGTTAATGTATAGAACGCCGGTCATCATCAGCAAAATAAACCCCTTCAGGGCGAAGCAAGACCCCACCGCTCTGCGTCGGGGTCCGGTTCGCCCTGGCGGGGCTTAATCCCCCAATAATGACCGGCGTTCTATACAGTATAGAATGCCGGTCATTATTGGGGGCATAAGCCCCGGCAGGGCGATTAATTAATTCAATAAGCGGGATAATGTATAATACATTATCCCGCTTATTACACGGCTATTGTTGTGGATAAAACCACGGTCTAATACAAAATACAAGAGGTCAAGAAAGACTAGCGTTGATCGATCAAGGCTTTATTGTGACTGCAGAGAGTAACATCACCTGAGTTTGTTTGCAAAGAACTGCCCCAACCGGGCCGCGATCTCTGAGGTAACCCAGCGCTCTAAAATTAAATCTAATGGCACTCCCTGGTCCCCATTAATATTTATAATCCCGCTCCCATGCCAATATTACAGTCTCATATATTCATTCATTAGGTACAAAATAGTTACATCTTAAACATTAGTTATATTAAGTTATTTATGCATTACAGTTATATGAAGTGAGATCTTTGATTAAAATCCATTCATCGCCTTCTTTATTAACCTGATCACCATGACTTACCACGTGTTTAAAGGGGACATTTTATGAAAACAAAACTTTTCCTGGGATGTGGGGTGTTGTTTTGGGTCTCTCGTGCTCCCACACACATACAAACTTTGAAAAAAGTCTGTACATGATTTTTTGAGCGAGATATGCATTTCTGAAAGTACCCCGTCTACAGTTACCAAACAAGCGAGTCAGTTCCGGCGCCCCTGCCGCGTAGGAAGGTGGCACAGTTGAATATTACCTCCCACTTCCCCACTCCCCTCCAATCAGAGCATAGTAGAGATGGGATTTATGACTCTTTCAAGGGAGCCGGATCTTGAGGAGCCGTTCTTTTCAAAGAGCCGTTCAAAAGACTCAAGGCTCATCCATTTTTTTTAAGAAGCTAGCCTAGTGGTAACCCTTTTTATATGGGAAATAATCACTGGGAGGAATGATAGGGTAAATTTTGGATCAGAATTATTCAAACTTAGACATCAGATATCTGAGTTTGATATATTTTAAATATTGATTATAATTTAATTTAACATGTGTGGACTAGATTTTAATGTCTGATCTGCATTCATTGAAAACATTCCAGAAGGTGGTGCTTGAGATCACTATTTTGGATCTTTGTATACAATGTGTCGAAGTGTAAATACAGCTATTTTCACTTGTTCATCATGTATCACCTTTTTAATTGTAGCACAATAAAAACTAAGCAGGCAATGAACTTCCATGCAAAAATATAATTGACAAAAATATATTTAAATAGAAAAACTTTTACAAAACAACTTTCTTTCAAGTATAACACTGCAGAGGACTCCTGAACTGTCCTTTGTAACATTTGTGCAAATCTTAGTAAACAATATTTTTAGAAAGAGATGCTGCTGCGCTTTCTTTGGTTCATACTTGCAGTACTCTGCCTCCGCCGCAGACGCACTCACGTGAAACAAACAAACGCGTTTCCAACACGAGTGCACTCTGCATGCTCTCCGTCTCAGTGGAGTAGGAGAAGGAGCTTGTGTGCGCATGCTGTGAACGTGACAGCGATAAAAAAAAGAAAAGAACGAAAAAGAAAAAGAACTGCTCACCACTGCGACTCGGTTCCCATCGTTCATGTTAAAGAACCGTTCAATAGATTCGGTTCGTTCGTGAACATCACAACTCTAGAGCATAGCTACGATTTTATGAACCAGCGGACGAGCTGCTCCGGTGGGGGGAATTCGGCGGCAGCTCAGCTCCGGAATTACAATCCCTTTCTTTGCCGCCGGAGCTGCCGGAGGAGGAGACATGGAGAAGAAAGGGATTGTACTCCCGGAACTGAGCTGCCTGACTGCCGCCGAGCTACCCCGCCGGACTTTTCAGCTCCAGGAGGACACCCGCCGGAGCAGCCGGAAAGCTTCGGCGGCAGTGCAGCGCCTGGAGTACACCACTGGAGCTGCCAGACTGCCGCCTCGGCGGCGGCAGTTCGGCATCTCAGCTCCCGGAGTACAATCCCTTTCTCCTCCATGGACTTCAGAGAGTCAAGGCCATATATATCATCATATTATCAATATCATCTGAGGCGCACATAGCTTTTGTCCGTGAAAGTAGATATAATATTATAGAAATACCGATATATAATATTTTTATTATTATATTATTGTGGCGACCACGGGTGTGGGCGCCATGTTCCGGAGCCGCGGGGGATTCTGGGAGTTGGGGTTGGGGTTGTCAGTTGACAAAAGGGGTTTTGTTGATTTGTTCTGTTGTTGGGGTTAAGTGGGGTTAACGGGTTTGGGGTCTTTATTAATTGTGTGTTGTTCCATTGTAGTGTGATCGGGACCATTAGTGAGAGTGTTGTGTGTGTTGGTCAGGTGTCCCGTGTTTCTGTTATGTTCGTTGTTAAAATAAAGAACCAACTCTCGCAGTCGTGTGGTGTAAGGGGCGCGAGAGTGGTACTAAGCGGTTGAAACCTGTCTCCCGTCTCATTCTTCCGAGTCTCCCTGACCGGCGCTACATTGGTGTCAGAAGTGGGATTATGGAGAAGAACACATTATTCAAACTGGAGCTTCCGAAGGAGGAAGACTCAGAATGGCCCGGCTCGACGGCGTCGCAGAACCACCCAGCGGCCGTTGGTGATTCCACAGGATCGGCGGCGGTCGGCCGCCACCTGGTGGCCAGGCTGCCCAAATTTTCCGGGGCGACACCGCTGGAGCCTTACCTGGCGCAGCTGAGGATCGCCGCGCAGTACTACGGCTGGGCTATGTACGAGTCCGCCGCCCAGCTTGCCCTAGCCTTGGAGGGAACGGCGTTGCAGGTTCTGCTGGACCTGGCCCCAGCAGACCAGCAGGACCTCCGGGCCCTGACCCTAGCCTTGGAGAGGCGTTTCGGACAGCGGGGGGTCGTGGGCCACAGCCGGGAGTTGCTGACCAGCCGCCGCCGCCGCCGGGAGGGGGAACGGTTGGGGGCCTACGCAGCCGATGTACTGCTCTACGCCCAGCGGGGCTACCCCGACTTCCCTGCTGCGGCTAAGGAGGAACTAGCCCTTCAGTCGTTCCTCCAAGGGCTTGCCCCGCCGCGGCTGGGACGGCACGTCCGCCTCACTGGGCCGCCGAACCTCGAGGTGGCTCTTGAGGTGGCGGAATGGGCGGAGCGGGAGCTGTCCGACCTGCAACCGTCCAGTGCCTCCCGACCTCACGTTCGGCAGGCGGACTACGAGCGGGACGAGGACGACGTCGGGGAGGAGTCTTTTCAGGCATGGACGCCCCAGCGTCCCCGACAGCGTCCACCGCAGCATCCACCACCCGACGACAGACGAGGGTCCAGAGCTGACCGGCACTGTTTCCGGTGCGGTGAACCAGGCCATCTGGCCCGTGACTGCCCGGCACCGGCACCACGGGCTAGACCATCTCGTCCGGCGGAAAACTGCGGCGGAGCGGCCCAGTGAGGGGAACGCCGTTTCGGGTTCCTGCCCCTCTCCACGGTCGGTGCGCTCTGGTTGGCGGCCCGGGCCGCGCCAGGGGCCTTTACCTCAGCTGCAGGATCAACGGCCAACCCTGCACGGCCCTGGTGGACACTGGGTCGACCATCTCCCTGGTGCGTCCGGGCGTTTTTCCGGGCATCGCCGGCGCACTCTCAGGGGGGTGGACGGCGACCAGCGTCCGCCTGACGACCGTTACGGGACAGGAGACCGGAATGAGGGGTAGGAAGCGGCTGGCCCTCCGAGTGGGTGACCGGCAGGTCATGCACGAGTTTTGCTCGCCGACATCCGGGACTCGTGCATAATCGGCCTGGACCTACTGAACCGTTGGGGTGCCAGGTTGGACATGGATGGAGCGACCATCACCGTCGGCGCGGAGACTGTGGCGCTCCAGTCCGGATGGGGGGGGCACGGGGGCTCTGGCGGCCAGCGGAGTAGTCGCCAGGTTATGCCCCGGGAGCCTCAGCCTCTGCCCGGTCCCTGCATTCCCCGCGGCCCTGTGTCTGCTGCTTTTCCTTCCCCTGAGACCGCCGAGGCCGTCAATGCGCTGTGGCTGCGCAGTGGAGCTAGCCTCAACGTACAGTAGAGTCGGCAGCTGAGGCTGTTACTCGAGGAGTACGGGGACATTTTCGCAGCTCGGGATGAGGACTGCAGGCGGACAGGACTGCAGGCGGACAGGGCTGGTGCAGCATACCATCGACACTGGCTCTGCCCGGCCCATCCGCCTGCGGCCCCACCGATTAGCACTAGCCAAGCGCCAGGCAGCGGAGGACAAGGTCCGCGAGATGGCTGCCGGGGGAGTGATCGAGCCCTCGTCCAGGCCATGGGCGGCCCCGGCCGTCATGGTAAAAAAAAAGGACGGTAGCTGGAGATTCTGTGTGGACTACCGGTGCCTTAACGAGGTCACTCGGAAGGACTCGTACCCGCTTCCACGGATCGACGACGAGGCAGAAGAGGCATTAGTGAGAGTGTTGCGTGTGTTGGTCAGGTGCCCCGTGTTTCTGTTACGTTCGTTGTTAAAATAAAGAACCAACTCTCGCAGTCGTGCGGTGTAAGGGGCGCGAGAGTGGTACTAAGCGGTTGAAACCTGTCTCCCGTCTCATTCTTCCGAGTCTCCCTGACCGGCGCTGCATTATATTATATAGATATAGAGCTCCAGGAGTCCGCAAACGGCAAAAATCCCTTCTCCTCCATGCTGTGGTTCAGTCTGCCAGCTCATTGGTCAATGGGCAGCAGGTCATTTGCATTAAAGCTACAAACACCAGAAACAGCACATTCTGAAGGGACTGAAACAGAGGGGAATAGCGGTAGGCAAGATTCTTTTCCTGAAAGCTATTTCCAGCTAACAGTGTCGTGGAAAATACCCACAGTCTAATACTATAACAAATTACAAGAGTTTGAGAAGGACTAGGTTTGAACAAGGCTTTATTGTCACCGCAGAGAGTAACAACATTACCTCAGTTGGTTTGCAAAATAACTCACAAACAATCTCGGAGCTCCGCGTTATATCCTAATTGTGTGACCTCCCCTTAGATGTCCTTGGCCAATCACAATGCTCTAAACTACGGGCCCTCGGATGTTCACGGACACGATATCCAAGACACATTTCTTATATATTAATACAAGCATTACGTACAAAAGGATTACATATTAAACATTAGTTACATGAAATTACATATCTTACATTAGTTATATGAATTAAAATCCATTCATCATCTTGTTTAACAACCTGATCTTAAATCACCATGATCTTAAACCCACCTGGGTTTAAGAGATGAGCCCTGTGAAACCAATATTAATTTAAACAGTAAAATATGCATTTGTAATCGTTAACAATGCCACTTTATTTGCCTGTGGCATATACAGTCATAATCCTAAAGCTGGTAGTGTCTGATTTTAACCGGGGTATGGATTAGTTAATTTACCGTCTAACTTGGAGCCTACAGAATATACATTCTAAAGCCACAGACGAGAAACCATAGGAGGGCATTTCCTCTCACCGTGACTTGAACCAACCGTCTCTGAGGGGCCACTTATATGTGAATGAGGAACACATGTAAATGTCCCTCAGAATGCAGGCACTTGTTGACCAAGGAAAGCCAGGTAATATCAATAGTGTTTAACATTTGGAACAACACTAATCTTGTATGCTTTATACTTCAAGTTCACCTTACTTAAAATTAGGGCTGGGCGATAAAACGATAACGATATGTATCGCGATAGACACTTAATCAATATCAATAGAAAATGTGTTCGATAGAACGTTTCGATATTATTTTTATTCCTCGTTGTAAGAAACCGGAGCAAAAAGTCTACTTCTAGCTCCGCTTTGAACCAGAGGTTGTGAAGCAAGGTTGGTTGCACAAACAAAGGCACTCGTCCTCTGGTACCTAGCAACATATGGAGTGACAAGCTAATAGCCAATAATGTAACAGTATCAAGTTTGGTTGCGCCATCTCGTTGTCTCGTGTTCACAGAAACAGCGTGCTGTGAGATGTGAAAGATGAGTACCGCAACGAGCGAGGAAATTGTTGATAAAAATGGAAATGTCAGCTCGCCAGTATGGCAGTTCTTTGGATTTCACAAGTCAGACCGTAGTCAAACTAATGTTGTCTGTAAATTATGCAAGACCATAGTCCCCACCAAGACTGGGTGCAAATGCAACACCGCAAAAGCAGCTGCAGACCACCATGGAGAGGTACTCTGCATCAGTGCCTTATGACAAAGCATCCAAACGCTACAAAGACATAACCCAGGCACTGTCATATCACATAGCTAAGGATATGCTTCCACTCAGTACTGTTGAGAAGCCCGGTTATAAAAATCTCCTTCACATGCTTGACCCACGCTATGTGATTCCAGGGCGAAAGTACTTTTCTAAGACTGCCATTCCCAAACTTTATCTGATGTGTAAAGAATCTGTGCAACAAGAAATCCTGTCAGCCAGGTACTTTGCCACAACTTCTGACCTGTGGTCAAGCCGTACTTCAGAGCCATACATTAGCTTGACCATTCATTTCATAGACCACGAATGGAATCTGAAAACCCGATGCCTCGAAACAGCATATTTTCCTGAAGATTACACAGGAGAAAATATAGCAGAAGGCTTGAAGGAGGCACTGTTGACCTGGGGCCGTATTCACAAAGGATCTTAGGGCTAAAAGTAGGTCCTAACTGGCGAATTTAGGAGTAACTCCTAAAAATAATGGGCGTGTCACGCTTAAATTAAGAACTCTTAACTTTTTTCACTAAGAGCAATTCACAAAGTATTTTAGGCCTAAAAGTAGCACCTAAGTCTAGGAGAGCTTAAAAGTCCTCAAGAGGACTCCTAACTCAGTAAGACCTATTCACAAAGAATCGTAAAATGACTGCGAGACGAAATATTTTTGGAGACAATGGAAGACTGTGAGTTAATGAAGAGATATAGGCTAAATCGTGAGGGTATTAAACTTGTTGTGGAGTTAGTGCGGGATGCAATAACATCCTTGACTAACAGGAATAATCAGATTAATCCCGAAATAAAATGTTTGGCAACACTACGTTATTTAGCAACAGGGAAAATCCAACTTTGCAATGCCGACGATTTAGGAATATCGCAACCTTCAGTCAGCCGTGCCATAAACCAAACTATCAACGCACTCTCTAGACCACATATCATCCAACAGTTTATCCAGTTTCCGTTGGACATTCAACACTTACACAGGATCAAAGCCAACTTCATGGCAATTGCAGGTATGCCCGGTGTGGTCGGTGCTATTGACGGGACGCACATAAAAATAATTGCGCCATCAAAAGATGAGGACTTGTTCGTCAATAGGAAGAAAGTGCATTCCATCAAAACGCAGGTTGTTTTTGATGCAAATTTTAACATACTGGATGATGTTGCGAAGAGGCCTGGAGCTACCCATGACTCGCGCATTTTAATGGAGAGCGGTCTGAGGCAGCTTTTTGAGAGGCACCATGTACCAGTTGGGTGTCACTTGCTGGGTGACGGTGGCTAACCCTGCAAGACGTGGCTCTTGACACCCTACCTCAATCCACAACCGGGAGCACAGTTAAAGTATAACATGTAAGTGATTACGCAGATTAAGCTTAGTCCTATGCGTAAAACACATCGTATTTGTTGAATCCATATTTATTATAGTTTACTGTTTTCCTCCATATATGTTAGAGCACACAAACATACACGAAATGTTGTGGAGAGAGGAATTAGGCAGATGAAACATCGGTTTCATGTCCTCCACGGCGAAAGACGCCTCACCCCAGAGAGGGCAAGCAGTCATCACTGTATGTGCCATTCTACACAACCTCTGCAAGTGGAGGAACATTCCACAGCCAGACGATGATGATGATGATGATGATGATGACGAGGACGACGACCACGATGATGATGATGAAGATGGCGATCAACATGACAATGAATTTGGCCGTGTGGAACCGAGTGGACTGGCATTTAGGGATCACTTTGTGAATACACATTTTAGGTAAACACATTGGCACAAATCAGTCAACACACATTTGTGTAGTTCATAACATTTATTTTCTTTCAATTTTCAATCTTAAGACTAATATTCTGTCTTCATTTTTACTAGCCACTCTTTCGCTTTGAGGACCTTTCTTTGCCTTTTTAAAACCCTCATTTCCATCCTCAATTTCTTCTCCAACAGTGAACTGGCACCAGCAGCAGGAGGGAGAGGAGAGGCAGTGGGTGCACCAAGAGGGAGAGTTGGAAGAGGAAGAGCAGGGAGAGGAAGAGCTGTGAGAGGAGGTGCAGCTGGAAGAGGAAGAGCTGTGAGAGGAGGTGCAGCTGGAAGAGGAAGAGCTGGCAGAGGAAGGGCTAGGAGGGGGAGAAGAGGAAGAGCTGTGTGATGTGATGCTGCAGCTGCACTTTGATCTTCATTTCTCCTGTGGGGAATATATATAGAATTTGTAACACATTTTTGGAAAGTGGGTTGACCAGTTGCACATTGTAATTCTTCTGTAAATATTAAACAGAAAGGTTTTTCGTGTAGCCTATTGCAATCATGCATGCATACCCCTCAATCTCCTTTAGCAACTCGACTGCAGGATCAGCTGCACCCTCAAGGCCAGCTATGCTTGTGTCCGAGCCTAGGACGGCGTACACCACCGATGCGACCGGGGACAACGGCTTTGGTGCAGATCCTCCACCAACAAATTAAATTTCAGTTTCATTCACATTTCATATCACTGTAGCCTTTGTTAATTGTAAATTTAAGACATGCAAATGCATTTCCCAAATGAATGCAAGCAATGTTAATAATGGACTTACCTGTAGCCGCAACAGCTCTTTTATAGTCGGCAATCTCCAACCTACACTGTGATTGCAGTGCATGCCAACGTTTTTCGCAATCGTCGGTAGAGTGACACACAGCAGGGAAGGAAGCATTTAGGTTCACGCATATTTCTTCATTTACATTTACATTTAGGGCATTTAGCAGACGCTTTTATCCAAAGCGACTTACAATAAGTGCATTTGTTACAATAAGTACATTTGTCATAAAAAGTGAAACAATATATCGCTGTCGGTACAGTAAAGATGTTCATAGAACCAAGTGCAAGTATTACAATCGCTAGGCTAACCCATTCCCCGTGTAAAGCAACGATAGCAGCTAATGTAGATGCTACACAATTAAGTACCTTGAATAAGTGCAATGTACAAGTGCCAGGACGTACAACATTCAATGGTGGCTGTGCATTGGTTTCTATGCAGAGTCGAGATGAACTCTGCGGTCCTGACATCGGTAGGGAGCTCGTTCCACCACTGAGGTCCCAAAACAGAGAAAAGTTGTGACTTTGCTGATCGACCTTTGCTTGCTCTTAGCGATGGCGGTACCAGATGTCCAGCTGAGGTAGTTGAGCGGAGGGATCGAGCTGGGGTGTGTGGCTTTACTAATGCTTGGAGGTAGGCAGGGGCAGTTCCATCGACTGCCTTGTATGCCAGTACCATCATCTTGAATCTGATGCGAGCTATTACAGGGAGCCAGTGGAGGTCTCGGAAGAGGGGGGGTTACATGTGAGAACTTTGGTAGGTTGAACACGAGGCGCGCTGCCTCATTCTGGATGCGCTTGCAAGGGTTTAATCGCAGAGGCAGGGAGTCCAGCCAGGAGCGAGTTGCAGTAGTCGAGTAGTCTTCATCCTTAGTAAGAGTAGGTCTCAGCGGCTTTGTGAATAACTTTTAAGAAAAAACTCCTACGTAAAATGTTTTAGCGCGAGTTAGGAGCACTCCTAGCGGTAAGATAAAATGCTTTGTGAGTACGGCCGCTGGTCTCTAATTGAAGACAAAATGGTGTGCATCACCACGGACAGAGTGGCAAATGTAGTGAAGGCAACTTCACTGAACGACTGGACTCGGCTACAGTGTTTTGGCCATCGTTTGCACTCTGATATTGGTGAGTAGCATTGTCATTTTGATGGTACTCATCCATGTTGGTTCATGTATTGATTTTATTAGCTAATGCATTAAGATGATATAATTATTATTAAGATGATATAATTATTATTATATTATTAATAATTTTTATTATTATTATCCATGAAAGCAGCTTTACACTGACTTACTGACTGACTCAACCTCATCTATTATCTGTAATTTACGCTGTCATTGTTTTACTGCAGGTGCCGCAGGAAAGGACAAAAGAGTGGAGAGGGCTGTAGGTGTTTGCAAGAAAGTGGTCTCTGCCTTTTCTTACTCATGGAAGAAAAAGAGTGCACTCTCCAAAGCACAGCAACATCTCAATCTTTCCACACAGCAGCTGATCACAGAGTCACTAACCAGGTGGGGCTTGAGACAAAAGATGGTGGCAAGGGTCGTAGATAAACAAAAGGCCATCTTTGACGTTCTGTCTGCTGATAAAAACAACCGGCACCTGATCCCAACGTGGCAGGATATTGATGTCCTTGAGTCCATGAATGCGGCCTTAACTCCTCTCCTGGAGTTCACAGACTCCCTTTCTGGGGAGTCATATGTGACAGTGTCTTATGTGAAGCCTGTGCTCCACCTGTTCCGCACCAATTTGCTTAAAGTAAACGAGGAAGACACTCAGCTCACAAAAGAGATGAAAACAAAAATAATGACCTATCTTGATGAGAAGTATGCTGGCCCTGACAGACGATCTCCTTGACATGGCTACCTTGATGGACCCCAGGTTCAAAGTCCAATACATTGCCATCTCCTTGCTACTATCTCTCAACCCATGTTCTGCTGATCTTGTAGAAAACTTTAATTTTAACATTTTGAAAGTCATAGATGTCATTGCACCTTATATAGATGGTGGGCCAAGGGGAGATTACGTGTATTCAGACGATCCCCACCGAGGGAGGACGTAATTTTCTGTGTACAACATCTTCATTTTTCAACAAATTAAACAAAAATTGTTGGCACTCTTACCTCTTGCACATTTTTTGTTTATCGGTAACTTTGTCTGAGTTACTGGTTCCGGCAAACTGAGCGGGCAGCTATGCTCGGGGTCCGACATGTATGATGTCATTGTAGTTATTGTCCAATGACAAGCCTCGAAATTTCCCGGGGGTTTAAGTTTTTTCTTTGTTTGCTGGCGGTTACCAGGGATATTTTGTTTAACTGCTGTCAGTACCGGCATCGGAGTACAGTTCTTTCCACCTGTCAATCCGACAAAAATGACTTCGCAATTAGCCACACTACATTTCTCTTGTTGAAACTACGTTAGCTAGCAAACAATGGAGTGCTGTATGCATGTTTCGGAAAAAGATGGTCCTGTAACCCCGTTTACAGACACAGGATGGAGGAAATTTATTGCTGCCTTGTTTCTCTGGAAAGACCTTGGTACCAGAGAGAGTACTGTTGCAGAAGAGGCAGTGCTGAGATTTAATCTTAGAACCCAGGTTTGTCGTCATACTATATAGTAGTTATATGGCTGGCTTTGGCTTGCCAAGAGACTGAAAATGGAAATTAACTTTGACTATATATCTTTTTATTTATTATGTGTGCTTTCATTATCTGTCCTTTCAAATAAGTTAACTGTGAACCTCAAACTTCAGGAACCTGCTGCTATTCCAGCTAACTGTGGCTACCACAGAGACTGCTACAGCCACTTCACCAACATCACAAACATAAAACGAGCCCAGAGAAGATTTGAAAAGGCGCCTTTATTTTACAAGGAGGCAGAAAAAGAGGGTAGGTGTCCAATAAGAAAAGAATAGTCATGTCAATGTGAATCTTGAACTTCAGCTGTGAATCTGTGAATAAAAACAATATGAAAACACAATTACATTATGCAAATTGTGCTGGCTCTTGGGTTCTGCAGCAAAATTGATGGTCACCTGTACTTTCACACAGTCAAAGGCAGAAATCCACATATTATTGACATCAATAGGCTTCATGCCCACCTCGGGGAAGACAAATGTGATGCGCTTGTGGGTCTGCATGCATTCTCTGGATGTGACACTGAGCGCTATATATGGGGTGGGGAAAACCAAAGCATATAAAAAGCTCATTTCCCAGAGACAATACATCACCCTGTTTAGAGAACTAGGAACAAGTTTCACTCCATCCCCAGAGTTCTGCAAGGCAGTGGAGGCTTTCACATGTGACCTGTATGATCAGGAGTGTATGGATGTTAACAAGGCAAGAGTTAAGCTGTTCAAGTCAGGAAAGTGCTCTGAGAGAGACTTACCTCCAAACAAAGACTGCTTGGACAAGCACATCCAGCGTGCTAACTATCAGGCTGCAGTCCACAGAAGGAGCCTTGACTGTAGGCCTGATATTCCTGCCCCTGAATGTCATGGCTGGAAGATGGCAGGAGAATTCTTAGAAGTGGACTGGATGACCCTTCCCCCAGCTCCAGAGGCAATCCTTGAACTGGTGCACTGCTCTTGTAAAAAAACAAACTGTGTTAAGGGCAGGTGCACTTGCAAAATGCATGAGCTGCCATGTACAAACCTGTGCCAATGCACAAATTGTGGCAATAGGTCATTTGAAGATGACTAGTGGTTCCAGGGCCAGCATGAGAGGCTAACACCCTTCATCAACCAGTGCCGTGTTCAAGAACACATGGTGAAAACAAGAGTACTGTTCATGTTAATGTTATTTGTTTCTGTAAATATGTTACCAAGCATTCTGATTTATTAACAGTTAGATATTAGAATAAAAGTTAACTCACCAACAGTGTATGGTTTGAGCACCATTTCTCATTGTCTGCCATGGGAGTATCACCTAGTGGAAATATTGTTACTCCATTAGTTGAATTCATCTTTCACATAATTGATATGGCACGAAGCTGGTTTAAATACAATTTAAACTTAGACAGAAGTTTTAGTCCATTTTTATCTAATGAATCAATACATTATTAGCCTAACTATTAAAACATGCCATTATGCTCAACAACATTTCAGGGGGGTTTACTTCACTGTTTGAAATTTGCTGACTGGGGTATACCACAGAGAACCATGTCTTTAGATCATTTAAATTCCTTCTGTTATCCCTCTCTCTGGGTATAACGGCAACACCAATATAATAACCAGTAACGTTACTTATAATCACACTTATACTGAGTGCGTGGCTGAACAAGCTCTTAATGACGCTGGCCAGCTGCCAAATTGCCACAGCTTAACCTCCAACAATTTGGGTTATTCACATCGTGTGACATGAATAATGTTAATATAAACTCGATGAGAATAGTCAGTGATATTGAAATATAGATTCAGGTCTCCTACGCTTCACGCGTGAAGCTCACGCCGCCTCGCAAAGGTTATACAAATAACTAGCACATAGCTAGCATTTTCCAACAACATTAATACTTCCCCACACACGTGTAAGCTTCTTATTTAGCTTATAATATTTCGTGATGTGTCCACCAGGTAAATGTTTAGATCAACAGCTGTTCCTAGCATCTCCGTCTGATTGGTTTAATAACATCACGTGATTTGTAGCGCTGCGTGCCATTGGTTCCACTGACATAGTAGGCTGCCGCGTTTGCCTGAAAATTTAACGAACTTTAAACTATGATTATGAAAAAATGTGCAAGAATTACGAGTGCCAACAAGGAAAATCTGATTGAGAAAAAAATAAACTTTAAAACTTCAAAGATCCAGGTTCTCCCTCCATGGGGATCATTATTTTCAAAAACTAAAGCTGATACGGCGTCTCGGCCCACCGTCTAATAAGGTTAAAACGATTTCTGGAAAGCAAAAGGCACCCTGGAGAAAAGCTGCTTCTGTAAACGCACAGAAATAGGAATGCAGGAAGGTTGAACGCATCTGGCGTAAAACAAAACTTCATATTCACCATGATACCTATAAAGAGAGCCTCCATGCCTACAATTTAGACTTAAAAAGTGCTAGAGAAACATTTTTCTCCAATATCATTAAAACCAATACTAATAATACACAAACCCTATTTGCAACTGTTGACAGACTGACCAACCCCCGAACACAAATTCCACCTGATCTCCATTTAACACAGAAATGCAATGAGTTTGCAGCATTTTATACAGATAAAATTGAAGGCATTAGACGCGCCATCAATATCGCCACTTCAAACAAAAATGTTGTACTACCACCCTGTTCAGGCAAAAGTAACATGGCAATGATGACATGCTTTAATGTCATAGACTCTAAAACGCTTGTGGAAACAGTGACACAACTAAAGCCATCTACCTGTTGCCTCTTTAAGAACCTCTTTAATAATGTTTTTGACTGCCTAGCAATAGAAATATTGCAAATTACTCTCTCCAATCAGGCAATTTCCAGAAAGCCTTACAAGTGACGTTACGCATCCGTGATTATAGGTGAGCATGCATACTTGCGTACCAGTTATGTGCACCCCTGGCTATGACACCTTCCAATCAGGATTTCGACCCCTGCACAACACAGAGACCGCCCTTATTAAAGGACTTAGTAAACTAAATCCGTCTTAACAGACACTGGCAAAACCTCAATACTAATGTTACTAGACCTCAGTGCTGAATTCGACACTGTAGACCATACAATACTTTTGGACAGGTTAGAAAACTTTCAGGCAGTCTTAAATTGATTTAGGTCCTACCTACAAAATAGGAACTACTTTGTTTCCATTGGCGACTTTGTATCGGAATCAACCAACGTGACATGTGGAGTCCAACAAGGTTAGATCTTAGGACCCTCTTTATTCTGCATCTACAAGCTCCCACTAGGGCAAATCATACAAAATAACAATATTGACCTTCATTGCTATGCTGATGACACGCAAATCTATGTATCGCTATCACCAAATCGGCCAATAGATCTGCTGTGCCAGTGCGTTGAGCAAGTCAAAGACATTGTCCTTCAACTAAATGAGGACTGTGGGGGGACGTGCGATGTCTGGCCTGTAGGGGGAGTATGGGCAGGTTGGGAGCGCACGGGATTGGCCGGGGGGATTGGACCTGATGGCAAGCAGGTGTCTGCACTCCAATGCAGGGAGGGTGTACTTATGTGCCTGCTTTGTGTTGTAGTGAAACGGAGAAACCCGGAGCACGGACCCCCGAGATCCCCCACGAGGGAAACCCACCCGAGGGCCAGAGAGAGGGAGACATTGTGAGAACGGACCCCCTTTTTGTTATCCTTACGAGTTTTTGTGTTTTTGTTAAAAAAGCAATAAAAGAGACCTCCCGCTGAGGGACGACTCCCCTGCCTGCTCGCCTGTGTGTGTGTGAAACCATTACAGTGGAGCCCAACGTGGAACGCAAGCACGGCAGGATGGACCAGTCCCCACTGGGAAATGTACTCGGGCACCTGGCCCAGATGGCCGCCGATCGGGCCATGCTCCGTGAGCTCCTTGCCTCCGGCGGACGCGGCGAAGGACCCCAAGGGCCGGGGTCCGCCGCCCACATATATGTCCCGAAGATGGGGGAGGCCGACGATGCGGAAGCCTTCCTCGAGACCTTCCAGGGGGTGGCCGAGGTCTCGGGGTGGGCGCACCGCCTCTTGCCGCTCCTGACCGGAGATGTGCAGCTCGCGGCCCACAGCCTGCCGGCCGGGGCCCAGCGGGACTACAATACCATCACCAGGGCCATCTCTACCCCTAGGAACATCGGCGGCGGTTCCGAGCGCTGGCCTTCAGCGAGGGGGACCGACCCTTCGCCTTCGCCCAGCAGCTGAGGGACCAGGCCAGGAGGTGGCTGGTCCCAGACCGGAACACGGCGGAGGACGTGGTGGAGCAGGTGGCCCTGGAAAGATTCGTGGAGGGGTTGCCGGCTAGGACCTCCGCCTGGGTCCGGTACCACCGGCCCGAGAGTCTCGCTGCCGCGGTCGTCCTGGCGGAGAGCCACCTGCAGCCACCACCGGCGAGCCAGTGACCGCCGACACCGGGCCCACGTACCGGGGCGGCTGCCCCACGGCGGGATAGGCCAACCCCGGCGCCGAGGGCGAGATGGGGGGGGGGGCGATCCAGAGCGGGCACATGAGTCGCCTCCCCCCCCCATTCCACAGACGGGCGCTCAGACGGCAGGGGAGGGGTGTTGGCGGTGTGAGCGGCCTGGCCACTTCCGGCGGGAGTGTCCCATGATGGAGGTGGGTCAGGTCGTCCGCGTCACCGGGGCCCCGTCTCCTCCCCACGGTCCCGGCGAGGCGTACCGTATCCCGGTGAGGATACAACGGGGTATGCACCAGGCGCTGTTGGACTCGGGCTGCATGCAGACCATGCTCCACCAGCGCCTGGTGCGGTCCGAGGCATTGGTGGAGGCGTCGAGCATTTCGTTGAGGTGTATACACGGCGATGTGCACGAGAATCCTTTGGTCCCCATCGAAATTCGTTGTGGGGGTAGAAAATATAGGGTCAAGGCGGCGGTTAGTTCGAGCCTCTCGCATCCCCTGATTCTTGGGTTGGATTGGGCGGGGTTTCCACAGGCAGTTAGGGGGACTACGGGGATGTGGACACGACAGGTAGGGACATGTAAGTCGTGTGCTGTGTTCTGCGCCAAGGCGGGGGCGTCTGACGCGGCTCAGGGATCGGGGGAAGGGGGGGGTCCTCAACCCGAGGTCCCAGCGCCGAGATTCCCACCGGTGGAGGATTTCCCCCTCGAGCAGTCTCGTGACGCCACATTGAGCTCAGCCTACGACCAGGTGATAATTATTGATGGGAGTCGGGTATGACGCGGCGCTGACTTACCGACACTTTATAGTGGTTAGAGATAGGCTGTATCGGGTGAGTTGTGACACCCAGAGTGAGGAGGTTATCACCCAGTTGCTGGTGCCCAGGAGCCGCCGGGAAATGGTTTTCCAGGCGGCGCACTACAACCCAATGGCGGGCCATTTGGGGTACGATAAAACACTTAACCGGATAATGGCCCGGTTCTATTGGCCGGGGATTCGGTCGGAAGTGCGCAGGTGGTGGGCATCCTGCTCTGAATGCAAGTTGGTGAATCCCCCGGCCGTCACCAGGTCTCCCTTACGGCCCCTTCCCCTGGTGGAAGCCCCCCTCGACCGCATTGGCATGGACATTATTAGGCCATTAGAACGTTCCGCACACGGGTATCGATTTGTGTTAGTCCTGATCGACTACGCAACCCGATACCCGGAAGCAATTCCGTTGCGCAACATCTCCGCGAAGAGTGTTGCGCAGGCGTTGTTTCATGTCGTATTGCGGGTGGGAATCCCGAAAGAGATTCTCACTGACCAGGGCACCAATTTCATGTCACGCACGATTAGAGGACTTCACGGGTTGTTGAATGTCAAGGCCGTTAGCATAAGCGTCTATCACCCAGCCACGGACGGCTTGTGTGAGAGGTTTAACCGGACGTTAAAGTCCATGATCCGCAAGTTCGTACATGAAGATGCTCGAAATTGGCATCGATGGATAGACCCTCTGTTGATTGCAGTGCGGGAAGTGCCCCAGGCTTCCACGGGGTTTTCCCCATTTGAGTTACTCCCTGGGCTTGCGCCCGTGTCCTGGACCTCATTAAAGAAAACTGGGAGGAGGGGTCCAGTGACAGCAAAAATGTTATCCAGTACGTCATGGACCTGCGTGCAAAGCTTCACTCACTAGGGGTATTGTCACGTGAGCACTTGCACCGAGCCCAGGAGAGTCAGAGACGCCTGTATGACAGAGGGACAAGATTACGCGATCTCACCCCGGGGGACAAGGTCCTGGTACTGCTGCCCACCTCTAGCACCAAATTAATAAGTGGCAAGGGCCCTTCGTGGTCACACGGCGAGTTGGGGACGTAGATTATGAGGTAGCGCGTTCGGACAGGGGCGAAAACAAACAGGTGTACCACATCAACCTCCTGAAGAGGTGGAATGACGTGGTCCCTGTCGCGTTTGCGTCGACGCTGCCGGAGGGAGAAGAGCTCGGGCCGGAAGTCCCGGGCCCAGGTCCCACCCCTCCGGTAGGTCGGGGCGAGGACCTCTCGCGGAGTCAGGCGCGGGACGTTGCCGGCCTGCAACTCCAGTTCGCCGACGTCTTTTCGCCCCTGCCCGGCCGCAGCCCGGGTTAACAGTGTGGACACGCCCCTATAGGCTGCCCGTCCACAAACAAGATGTGGTGTGGCGCGAATTAGCAACCATGTTAGAGTTGGGCGTGGTCGAGGAGTCCCACAGCGACTGGTGCAGTCCCATCGTGCTTGTGGGGAAGCCGGAGGGGTCTGTCCGGTTCTGTGTGGACTATCGTAGGGTGAACGCGGTCTCGAAGTTCGACGCCTACCCAATGCCTCGGATCGACGAGTTCGTGGACCAGCTTGGCATGGCCACCTATTACACGACTCTGGACTGCACAAAGGGCTACTGGCAGATACCGCTGTCTCCAGCAGCCCGGGAAAAAACGGCGTTCTCCACTCCGCTCGGTTTATACCAATCCAAGGTGCTTCCGTTCGGGTTGTTCAGGGCCCCGGCCACGGCCACGTTTCAGCGACTGATGGACCGGGTGTTACGGCCGCACGCCGCGTATGCTGCTGCCTACATTGATGACGTGGTCATCTATAGTGGAACGTGGGATCAGCATGTGTGGCAGGTGATGGCCGTCCTTCAGTCGCTGAGACGGGCGGGGCTCACGGCCAACCCGAAGAAGTGCGTGATCGGGCGGAGGGAGATCCAGTACCTGGGGTACCACCTGGGGGGGGGGAAGGTCCGGCCACAGGTCGCTAAAACCACGGCGGTGGCCGCCTCCCCTCAGCCCAGAACCAAGAAGGAAGAGGCGGTTCTTGGGGCTGTCAGGGTACTACCGGCATATTATCACCTAAAAATGTAGCAAGACTTAGAGGGCTCATGTCCACCGAAGACTTTCAAAATCTTGTACATGCATTTATCACTAGTAAGCTTGATTACTGCAATGGCCTCCTTACAGGTCTCCCAAAAAAACCTCCAAGCTTCAGCTTGTTCAGAATGCTGCTGCTAAAGTTCTAACAACGACCAAGACACCAATTCTTAAATCGTTACATTGGCTTCCTGTAGGTCAGAGAATTGATTTTAAAATCATGTTGCTAACCTATAAATCCCTACGTGGTTTAGTGCCAAAATATTTAACTGATATGCTTCCACTACATAAGCCTTCTAGACAGAGGCGGAGTGGCCATTAGGACGATCGGGAGGTTTCCCTGTGGGCCGCGGCAGTAATTCGGGGCACTGGCAACCCCTAGCAGCCACTGTGTACTAGGTCACGCAAAGGAGCAATCGCGAAATGTCAGCGCCTTGCAACCTACCTCCCCTGCCACCTCCGTCAGAATTCTTCAGGGGGGGAAGAATCCTGACGGGAAGCTCCTGACGGGAAGCTCCCGGTGTGGAAAATGCCCCACTCCGCTTCTGCTTCTAGACCACTAAGATCTTCTGAGACCAATCTGTTAATTATCCCTAGATTAAACACGAAACATGGGAAAGCAGGATTTAGTTACTATGCAACAAATAGCTGGAATAAACTCCCTGAGGATTTAAGACTTGCCCTAACTCTGACAACTTTTAAAACAAATCAGAAGACTTATGTTTGCTTTAGCTTTCTGCTAAATCTTAAATACATTGCACTTACAAAAATGCTTTTTTAACTTTGCCTTTATTTTTCATTTTATTACTAATATGCCGTTTTAACTTTGCCTTAATTTTCTATTTTTTACCAGAAAGATACATGAACTGCTACCAGGGAGAAAGGATAAGGGTTTGAGACCAGAGTTCTGTCTTGGTTAGAGTCCTAGAATCCTGGTTTGAGGCCCAGAATCTGGGTCCCAGAGAAAGGACCTAGTTCCTTTAGGTCGGGTTGGAGTCCTAGAGAAAGGACCAAGTTCCTTTAGGTGGGGTTGGAGTCCCAGAGAAAGGACGAAATTCCTTAAGGCCGGGTTGGAGTCCTGATGTGGGTAACTTTGAAGGGATGGGACCCGAGTTCTGTCTGGGTTAGAGTCCTAGAATCCGGGATGGAGTCCCAGAGAAAGGACCAAATTCCTTTAGATCGGGTTGGAGTCCTGATGTGGGTAACTTTGAAGGGGTGGGACCCGAGTTCTGTCTGGGTTAGAGTCCTAGAATCCGGGTTGGAGTCCCAGAGAAAGGACCAAATTCCTTTAGATCGGGTTGGAGTCCCGATGTGGGTACCAGAGAGACTGTTGATCTGACCTTAAATACATTGCACTTTCTAAAATGCTGATCTATTTTACAATTTATTTGCATATGTTTTCTTCTACTTACTTATTATTTTATTTTATTGTATGAAAATGTTTAGATGTGAAGCACTTTGAGTCTGCCTTGTGTTTGAAAAGTGCTACATAAATAAAGTTGCCTTGCCTTGCCTTACTCATACTTATAATCTAAGTGAACTGAGAAATAGACTGATGTCATTGACTACATTGGGATGACTGTTTTCCAGTCAACTCCGGACCCTCTGAGGTGTTGAATAACAATGGAACAGGGTCTGGAGCCTGCCCCTCCTCCCCTGCTGGTACATTTCTCTCCACTAATATATTCCAACATTTGACAGAGATATCCTTTTAAACCGTTTAAATCATTATTTTCTACCATACTTTCTGTATTCAAGCCGTGGTAGGGCTAATTCACTCGGAGACTTGTACGGCCCGTTTTATTTTAGTTGTTTCTGTCACAAATAAATAAGAAGACAGAGAGGTGCTGGAAAAGCATATAGAAAGTACTTGGATTTGTAGTAAATAATTAGCAATCATTTGGTTAGTCTGAAGTGAATGTGTAAACCTTCCTGGATTTGTCGTACATAACATAACCTGCTACTATTTTAACTATTGTATCAAACCGTGACGAAAGGAGAAGTTGGAGATCAGGGAGGGGTAAAGAGCCCCAGGGCAGAGCAGAAGTAAGAATCGGCCACGGTGGGAGGGGAGCACATTCCAATCAGCAGAGACAAAGCAAAAGATTTAAACTAGAGAGTAGAATATCTCAAATAAATGTAATTAAAGATGCAATGTTTGTAGACTTGGGAAAATAAATATGCCACCAACAGCAGTAGAAATTTTAGGAAGAGACTGTCAGCTGCTTAATGATGAGATAAAAAAGATCTCCGAAAAATGGGAGAAAATAACAGCTAAAACAGGCACAAAATGGCCAGTTTAGTTTTTTGTCTTCCTAGGACAACAGTTATCATTCATGATGATGGACATCAAAGTTAATAAGCAGGTTATAAGGATAATAAAAAGAGAAATGTTGATAAGTGCTTAGGACAACAGTGGTGATAATCCCCTATGTTATGTGTCCAGTACATTTGATCTGTATTCAGTGTTGGGGTACTTACTCAAAAAAAGTAATTAGTTACTTATTACTACTTACTTCTGTAAATTGTAATGAGATTATTTTACTACTTACTGCATTTGAAAAGTAACTCCACTGCTTATTACTTTACTTTCCCGTTTAATTTACTGTAGATACATGGACAAACATCATAGCCCTATCATCACTTCGTGTTTATTGTATAAATCTATACAAAATAGCATATAAAACCATATGAAAGGCAAGGCAAGGCAACTTTATTTATATAGCACTTTTCATACACAAGGCAGACTCAAAGTGCTTCACATATAAACACTGTCATACAATAAAATGTATTTAAAATTAATTAATAGAAAATATGAAAGAACGATATCCCTGTCTACACAAAGAAATGCCTCACTGTAAAATCCACAAACAAAAGGATGAAGTATGCTATGGTGAGGTCAATCAGTAGCAACATACAAGTTTCAAAACACAGGCTTCGGGAAACATGAGAAGAAAGACTAAGTAGTCAATGAAAAATATAAAAAGGTCACTTCATCCCATACAATTAAAACAGAAATGCACTTAAGCGGCGTTGACACATGCTGTTACTTTATGTGGTCCAAAGGCTGAATGAACCTGATCTATTTCACGAGCTATGACATCGTAAGTGTGTCTTCCTCTCACCCTCTTGCAGGCAGGAGCAGCCTTCTAAAGTTTTAAAGTAATGCTGTCTATTCAGTGGACCGTCATTCCTAAGTAACTTTTGTTGTTGGCGGACCAAATGTCCGCGGTGGTGGACACATGATCCAGGGAGGACTCGAAAATTATTTTGAGCTTCTATTCCATGTTGGTATAACACTTGTTCAGGTAATGGGAAAATGTCTTCCTGTCTGATGTTGGCTTGCGAGTCGCGGGTATTTTATCTACTATTTTTCTAAATCTGGGCGATTCAATAGTCAACAGGGGAAGCATGGCTTCTACAATGAACCCTGCAACCAGCCGGTCTATCCGTGTCACCTGCTTCTGCGCTCCAACACTTGAACACTCCTTCGCACAAGCAGCTACGTCACTCAAATCGATCGCTATGGCAACGTGCGGAGGCAAGCAGGCGCTGCAGACACAGAGGCAGCACGCACGCACCACAACAGATCAGAACTTTACACGCAGGCAAACACGGCTTGGGTAACGCAGGAAAGCGCGTTACTATAGTCTAGTAAAGTAGTGTAGTTACCAATATTTTAAATGTAATGCGTTACTTTACTTCGTTAACCAAAAAAGTAATATCGTTACTTTGTAACGCGTTACCCCCAACACTGTCTGTATTACATATTGGCCCATATGAATGCCAATAAACAATCAAAAGGAATACATATCAGTCATATGTGACGGTCGGGATTATTGCCGCCGCCTTGTAGGGGTAACACAGTTCTTAGTCTGGAGAGGACTGAGTGGGACAGGATCTAGGTCCCCCACACCCAATGCCTATGGCTTCAATGTCCAGGTGAGTGAACACGTAGGTGAGTGAACACGTTGTGCACTGTTTAGCCATTTAGATCAACGGTAGCCTACTAGACAGGTAGGATTGTAGGATTCAGGATGTCCTGAGGGACCGCCTAAAGTGTGTGCAGTGTTTGCAACATGACACCACCCCCCTTCTTTACTAATATTCGGCTAAACAGGTGAAGCGCCCCTACCCCCAGATAAGTAGCCCAATACAAAATAAATAAAATAGAAAATGTCTGTAATTTACCTCTGATTTTTACTCAACATGAAACACAGCTTATATTTCAGAAAAATAGCTCAAAAGATACTTGCCAACAGTCAACAGTGTGCATACATTTGTTCCCATCAACAGTAACATTTAAACCAAGAAAACATAAAACACATTTCCATGCTAAATCACCAAATGTGCATTTAACGTTCGAATCCCAATCCAACTATATCTATATTAAAACTATATATTAAATATTAGTTTTATAATATTATATTACCCTATATTAAAAAGTCCTGAACAGTTATTCGAGTAAACCAGCGCTACTGTACAATTCAGTTCAATGGGTGGTTGTGTGGCGTATATGCACGAAATGCACAGCGGTGCAATGTCCCTTCCAGTGCAGTCTGTGTGTGTGTGTGTGTGTGTGTGTGTGTGTGTGTGTGTGTGTGTGTGTGTGTGTGTGTGTGTGTGTGTGTGTGTATGTGTGTGTGTGTGTGTATGTGCTGGTATTCATCACGTTGTGGGGACATCAATTTGTAAACACAGTCACGTCATGGGGACCTCTTGCGGTGTGGGGACAAAAAAGCAGGTCCCCTAAAGGATAACCCTTTACAATGAATACAGGAACTATTTCTAAAGGTGCCTGTGTGGTTTTTAGCCATGGCCCATAACTCACGTTTACTGGTAGGTGTGTGAGTGTTTGGGAGGATGCCAAGTTGCGGCCCTAAAGGTTTGCTGCTGTAAGTGCACTCACTGCGCCAAACACGGATTGCAAATATGGTTAGGTACCGCCCACTTCCAGGTAGGTACGACCACCAGGAATCGCCCACTCATTTGGAAGGATCCAACGGTATATTCAATTTAGAGGGGAGAAGGACCGGATGCATAACAAATTAATGAAATGGAATCGGCCATTGATTGGCGAATCCTTCTTCACGTTTTTTAATATCCTTCCAAATAAATAGTTCATAAAATACGTTTTACAAGTCCACAAAAACACAAAAACCGTCAAGAATGCAGTTTGAGTAACGCCTTTTTAAAATATATTGTTTATTCCGTGGCTACTTCACGGTGGTTAAAACGACAAGAAGACCAAGTCCCGCGCTTGCCTCATTACGTGATTTCCTGTCCACTACGTGCAGACAGGTGCCTGACTGCATGTTTGCTGGTCTGCCAAATCGCTTGCAGCTCATTAAGGATTTATACGACGATTTAACGAGATAATGACAGAAGGACTTTTTCTAAGGAGCAAAGGCGAAACACACGGTAGGTACTTTGGCATGACAAACCAGTATTACGAGTGTTTATCCGTCAAATTAACCCATATTAGTAAGCCGGACAGCTAGTTAAATGGCATCCAGCTGCAGCCCCGGAGCCGGGGCACGTTGTGTGGCAACGGGACCTGTGGTGTGGGATAACTCGGGTTTTTTTCGACGTTTTTGCGTCACAGTCGGCCCTTAGCTGCCCCAGTCTAATTTTTCAACGTTCACTTTTGGCGTTTTAAGCTAAAAATGGACAATGTCTTGATTCCTCGAGCTGATACACCACCGGCCCTGCTCCAGGGCTGCAGCTGGATGCTACTCTACTACTAATGAGAGGTTAATTGTACTCTAAAGGACAATTCCGATATTTTGAACAATGAGCCCCGGTTCTGGTTTGTCTAGGATGAAATAGTGGTTGACACCGACATTTTGACTAGGGTATTCGGCTCATTATAGAATCGCCCCTGCCGAGTGTTTAATGATGTTCCAAATCACGCACGGTAGGTGTAGTCTTTTTGCTCGGCTCTCCGTATCAACAGTAGGGCTAGAACCGAGCGAAAAGACTACAACCAGCCTCCTCTTCCGTTACCGGCCAACGAGCAATGAGTCTTCCAACAGCAATCAATGGGATTTACAAAATGCGATAAATGTGCAATAAAACACGACAGAAAATGTATTTCGCTACGATACTGATGATTTGGAACGTCACCGAACACCACTCACCATTATTTTCGAAATACCGGAATTGTCCTTTAAGGATTACAAACGTTACCCATCAGAACTATTTTACTGTTTTTCCAACCAGCTAGTGCCAGTCGCATTGTAATTTAATTAATTGTAAAACCGCGTGTAGGTGTGAGTAGGGGTAGAGAGGATATCCCCTACTAAACTAATTTAACTTTTTTTTTTTAAATGTCCCTACAGTTTGAAATGGCTCCACGCATCAGTCCCCTTAATGATGCCAGATATCATGTAATTGCAAAGACAGACAAAACGTGCATGTTAGATGTGCAGTACATCAATGCATTGAAAGGTAAGGTGTTACATGTGGGGATTTCTGTTATTAATTGCTAACTTATACAATATTTATCGGATGAATAATTATGCACTAAACTAAAACTGACCTCAATAGATGGCAGCAGTTTTTACATGCAATCGGTTATGTCAAATCAGCTGCCATCTATTGTCAGTTTTTGTGTTAACCGTCCTTTATATACAATATGTGCATATGGAAAACATGTTACGGTTAACGCTTTAAAACCAGAATGGACCTGCTTTCTTGTTGAAGATCCCATGGCATGCTACTTTATGAATGCCTTATATATATATAGCTTTTAGTGGGCCCGTAATACAGTACTCAAGAAATTCATCCTTGGTGCAGAATTACAGCCACTACGAGCCAGTCCCACAATGAGCTTTCCATAAATGTGTCGTTTTTAGAGGCGGGTCAAGGGTTAGCTTGCGGCCACGGTACCATGCACTAGTGTTAACAGTGGATGTATCGCAATGGCGAGGCGCACACAGCTTTAGGCAGTGTTCTTTAAATATTCTAGAACATTCCGAGTGCTCAGGTGGGAGTCCTGGAGCTCTACAACATAAATAATATCATTATTATTACACAGCTTTTGGCACACAGGCCAAAAGCTGTGTGCGCCTCCAGACGATATTATTAATCTCAAACGACTGCGTCAGGTTCTTCGACGTCTCTGGTTCTTCCACTTCCACATCAATCTGAAGTAGACTGAACCGCGACATGGAGGAGAAAGTGATTACCCACCATTGTTGACCGAGATTGTCTCCTGCCGAAGCTTGCTGCTGAGGCACCACCGCCGGCAGCAGGGCTCCGGCGGGAGACAATCGTGGGCAACAATCCCTTTCTTCTGTGTCGCGGTTCATGTAGGCCTACTTCAGGGAGTCAAAGCCAAAGTTTCATCAATTCCTTCTCAACCATGGCTGAGATAAGCCCCTCTACGAGTTTCGTAGTGGAAACACCAGAGACGTCAGAGAACCTGACAGTCTAGTCTTTTCAGCAAATGCAAGCTTTACGCAAGCTTGCCTTTATTGTGTGGCGTGTTATGCGCCATAACACTTAACAGCAGAACGGTTATCCAAGTAACAAAGTGTACAACACTTGTGTTAGTGTGTATTCACACACACACACGTGGTGCTTGCACGGTCGTAGCTCAATGTTTCATTGGGGGGCCAAATTCTCTGGGCAGGCAAAGCAGAGAAAGAGGAGGTAACCTGGCCCCTTATGACGACATATGGGGCCAAACTCCCAATCGGTGCGTCTGAGCTTTGTTTTTTCAAAGGCAGAGCAGGATACCTAGTGCTCGTTTTATGACATTTCCAGCTACTGTGGGACCATTGGCAGGCTAGGCTTACTCAAATGTTAGAAAACCTAATAAATTGAAATGTCCATGCCGTGGGACCTTTTAATGGGAATTTCTTTTTTATACAGGACGTGGTGTATTTTCAAAGGGCTCAATTTCCCAAGGAGATTTCGTTCTTGAATATAGGGGAGACAGGATTTCTGATGTTGAAGCCCAGAGAAGGAGGCGGATATACCACCAATCATGTGCTGCATTTATTTTCATGTTTAAGTGGAGAGGGAAAACATGGTGGTAAGTATTTAAGTTGCACCTAAACTATACTCTATACTATAATTAAGGTGAGGCTCTGATTTTGTGGTATACATTGTCTGTTAAATATGACTGAAGTTGACAGTCGTTAACTGATTGAGCCATGTGGTCCTGCATTGTAACTTTATTTGTCAGGAATCAGTATACTAGCAATTATTTTTCAATGAACTTGAAGATGACATTTACTTGATGTTTTTCCCCTTTCCTCATGTCTCATCTTTTTAGTATCGATGCCACCAGAGATGATGGATCACTTGGGCGCCTTGTTAACGATGAACACAGGCGTCCAAACTGTAAAATGAAAAATATTGATGTAAATGGTAGCCCACATCTTTGTTTGTTTGCCCTTATGGACATAAAACGAGGAGAAGAAATTTCATACGATTACGGAGGTGAAGACTGCCCATGGACAACAGAAGCAAGTGACGCAATTACAGTTTACATAATGTCTCAAATGACTATTTAAATATGTTTAACTCATTTGTTTATTTCTACTTGAGTAAACATACAAGTGGCTTAAGTATCAAATCCACGATTTGTCCCCCAAGTAAAATACCAACAGGAGCAAACAGTACGAGCACAAAAGTTATGTCATCCAACAGATTTTTTTCCATCGCAGTCATCAAAATTATTGCGTATTATACAGTGACGTCAAATTATGGTGCTTTCATTTTGTAAATGATTGTCATTGTGAAATGTTTGTCTTGCAGACGACCACAGTTGGAGCAAATGCACTGCTGGTGGAAGATTTGCATCCTGTTTTCCTGGCAAATACTGAAGTGGATGATGCTACTCATCCAAACATCACTGAACAGGTATATTCATGTTTACCACTTCAAATGTTGTTATTCTCTCTCATATGCTTGCTTTTTTAGTTGTATTTAAAGGTAGCGACAATAGGAAATATAAGATGTATGGTAGTGGGATATTTAAAATATATATTAACCTTCTGAGGGTCTTCCTTTCTTGGTTTATTTCTCTATTCTGGACACTCACAAAGTCCCCACAACACGCCTTTTATTTAGTGTTTGGCTAAAAGCTTAGGTGAAACATTTGAGAGACAACTGGTCCCCACAAGTAACATTGCAATGTGTTTGAAATGTCCCCACAAAGACTGTTATTGAAGAAGTGTGAACGCAGAGAGCTGGGATGGCCAGGAACAACTATTTTTACTATGTAAAGTTGTTTTTCTCTGCGGCCTGGTGTATATCTTCATGCATCTCATCCAAGAGATTGTCGGAATCAGTCGTCAATCTTAATCATGTTTTACAGTGTGGACATCAAATTTACATGTTTTCTGTTTTTAGATTGTAAAATATTCATTGTTAAATGTGTCTTTTTACAGATGACCGAAGTTGGAGACAATGCCATGCTGGAAGGGGCGTCGAATCCTGTCCAGTCAAATACCGAAGTGGATGATGCTACTCATCCAAAAATTACTCAACAGGTACATTCATGTTTATCACTTCAAATGTAATAGTCTCTAAAAGCCTTGCTTTTTTATTTTTATTTTTTTACTAAAATTATTATTGGCAGTTTTGCAAATTACAGAAAATCACAGTTCAATTGAATAATACAGAAAACTGGATAACTAAACAGAGATAATAATAAAATGACAGTGTGACATGTGGGCTACTCCTTATTTACATAACATCTCTTGCAGGCTTCATGGTCGTGCGGTGTCCTTTAAACGTTACATTTGTTCCTCTCTCTTATGCTCAATCCATTTCACCCATCTCGAGTCAAGCTTCCCCCCTTGCACCCTCAGTATAAACGTGAACCTTTCCATATCATGTATTTCCTCTACTGCACTCAACCACTGTTCTTTTGTAGGCGGGTCAACCCTGTACCATCTTCGAGTTATAGCTTTCCGACTAGCGGCAAGCAAGATTTTGACCAGATAAAGATCTTCAGCTTGTATGTTTATCTCCGTCAGATTCCCCAAATACAGCACCAATCCAGTCATAGGCACTCCATAACCCAAGATCTTTTTCAATATCCCCCATATTTCTTCCCAGTACACCTTCAACTTGGGGCACTTCCAAAATATGTGTGTATGGTGAGCCCCAACCTGGCCACACTGTCTCCCGCAGTCATTATGTTCTGGTGCATACCTCCCCGTGTTATGAAGAACCGGATGACATTCTTCCAACCAAACTCCCTCCACAACCTCGAAGCCGTGGTCGAGTGCTGAATCCTGCATACATTTTCCCATTCCTCCTCGGTCATTGTAATGGGCTCGCTAGCCAAGCAAGCTAACTATCCACTCAGTTAAACGTTTCCCAAAAAACTCCACAGCGTGTTGAGGACTACTCATGTAGTTTAATGGTAATTTCGTGAAACTAAACACAATACAAACATAAAGTATTAATAAAGCTAAACAGTAAGCATAAAGAAGTAAATCTATAATTCAACACATGGAAAATAAAGATAATACTTACAGACGTTGCTTTAACAAACAAGAAGATGTAGAACTGCATCTTAATGGAAGAGCTGATCAAGCTGTCGATCCTGCATGCTCTCTATGTGAATAACGTGCTTGTGACTTCCGGTCACCTAACTAGCAGCCCCTCCCTTAGAGCATTCCCTCTTAAAAGGTACAGGCACCTATGCCACATACATTACAAAAAACACACTTTCAATGCCAGGGGCAGAACACTCCCCACTTAGGGTCTTACAAGACTCTACATTAATTAACAGAATCAGTCTTAGGAGACAGAAGCAGAACAACTTCTGTAACAGGACGAAAGAACGTCTTCTTGGTTCCACCTTTGACGACTTCCACTTCAACTTTCCGAACCAATCCATCTTCTCCTGGAAAGGTCTTGGTGAGAATGCCCATGGGCCATTCATCTCTCTTTGCTTGACTATCTTTTAAGAGAATGATGTCCCCTTCTTGGAGACAAGGCTTCTTTCCTTGCCACTTGTGACGTAGCTGCAGGGTTTTGAGATATTCACGCCTCCATCTGCTCCAAAAGATGTCAGCTAGGCTTTGAACTTGCTTCCATTCCTCTTTGAAGAGATCTGCCTCATCAAAGTGGCCAGGAGGAGGAGGAGGAGTAGAACCTGTTTTGAGGGTCAGGAGCATTGCTGGGGTGAGGATTAGAGGCGACTCCGGATCTGATGACACTGGGATGAGTGGTCTCGCGTTCATGACAGCAGTTACCTCGGACATGAATGTTGTGAGAACTTCATGGGTCAGACGAGATTTCTTTTCTTCCAACAGCATACAATCCAGTATACGGCGAGCGATGCCAATCATACGTTCCCACGCTCCCCCCATGTGGGATGCGTGGGGCGGATTAAACACCCATGTGCAACTCTGAGTGCTCAGGTACTTTTCCACTTTCTGGAAAGTAGGACTTGTCTTGTCCACCTCCAGCTCTCGGGAAGCGCCGACGAAGTTCGTGCCACAGTCGGACCGAATCTGTTTTGCAGGGCCCCTGATGGCAAAGAACCTTCTCAAAGCGTTGATGAAGCTGCTGGTGCTCATTGCCTCGATCACTTCAATATGAACTGCCCTTGAACTCATGCATGAGAACATCACAGCCCATCGTTTAGAGTTAGCGTGTCCTCCTCTTGTGCGGCGTGAGACGACTTCCCATGGCCCAAAAACATCAAACACCTACGTAGGTGAATGGAGGTGCTACTTGGAGTCGTTCTGCTGGCAGATCGGCCATCTGTTGATATTCGGTTTTTCCTCGCAGTTTCCTGCAGGTGACGCATCTGTACAGCAGACTGCCGATACAGCGTTTTGCTCCCACCAGCCAGAAACCAGCAGCCCGTATTGCACCTTCAGTAAGATGTCTTCCCTGGTGTTTCACAGCCTTGTGATAGTGACACACCAGCAGAGTCGCCAGATGATACTGGCCAGGGATGATGATGGGGTGTGTTTCATTCATGTTTAAACCTGCTTGTGCTGTGCGTCCTCCTACTCTTAGGAGTTGATCTGGGTCTTGGAGAGGATGCAACTTCCAGAGGCTACTGGAGGATGGAATGGGGAACCCTTTGGCTATGCACTTCAGCTCTTCTGCATAACAATGGTTCTGAACACTCCTCACGATGCACACTTTAGCTCTCGCCAGCTCTTCCTCTGTAGGACGACAGATGTGCCACCCTTGGCACTCGCCTTGCACAGGGCGGATGAAGGAGTGTGCTACATGGATCAGGTGTGCAACTGCTGTGACGAGAGTGCTGAACTTAGAGAAGCGTTCAAAGCATTGAGGATGAACCATACCTATGGCTGCATGTGTGATACTTGTGGTCACCTGCGGACGTACTTCAGAGTCAGAGGAAGGATCGATGAGGTCGTAGCTCTCTTCAGTTTCAGGCGTGGACAAGGATTCACTCTTAAGAAAGTCTGGCCCGGTGAGCCATGTTGTGCTGCGTAGGAGGGCTGGAGTAGCTGTTCTTGTTCCAACGTCGGCTGGATTAAGGTCTGTACGGATGTACTTCCACTGGCCGAGACAGGGTGATTGACGGATACGTTGAACCCTGTTATGCACGAACACATAGAATCTCCTCGACTGGTTCTGGATGTATCCCAAGACAACCTTGCTATCTGTGTAGTATGTGATGTTGTTGAATGTGACATCCATCTCTTCAACTATCAGCTCGGCTATCTCCACAGCAAGTACAGCAGCGCACAACTCTAGTCTTGGGATAGTGAGGTCAGGCTGAGGCGCCAGCTTTGCCTTCCCGAAGACAAAGCCAACCTTGGGTTGGTTTTCATGGTTCGTCACCTTAATGTAGGCCATAGCTGCGACAGCTTTCACCGATGCATCTGCAAAAACACAGAGTTCTCTTACTTGTGCACCTGCGGTAGAGAGGGACGTGTAAGGACGAGGTATCTGGAGGTCCTGTAAGTCCTGAAGCGACTCTTTCCATCTTGTCCACTCGATCTCCATGTTTTTTGGGAGTGGTGAGTCCCAATCCTCTGCCTGCGTGGTGAGCTCTCTGAGTATCAGCCTTCCATGAACAGAGACCGGTGCAACAAACCCTAGAGGGTCATATAGACTGTTTACGGTTGACAGCACCCCTCTGCGAGTGAATGGCTTTTTGTCATTTTCAATCTGGAATGTGAAGGTGTCTGCTCGCATGTTCCAAGACAATCCAAGACTACGTTGGACTGGCAGGTCATCGACAAAGAGATCCAAGTTGTTGACGTCTTTGGAGCGATCTTGAGGTGGGAATGCGTGAATGACTGCTGGTCGATTTGATGCAATCTTGTGCAACCTGAGGTTAGAGGCTGAAAGCATCTTCTGTGTTCTTCCAAGAACGCTGATGGCCTCTTCCTCAGTAGCGAACGACTTCAAAGCATCGTCAACATAGAACTCACGTTCAATGAGTCTTCTTGCGTCACTGCCATACTCTGCCTCTGCTTCTTTGGCCGCTCTTCTCAGACCGTACACGGCCACAGCAGGAGAAGGACTGTTCCCAAAAAGGTGCACTCGCATCCGGTAGTCCACGACATTGCAGGTAGGATCATTGTTCCTGTACCATAGGAAGCGGAGATAGTCCCTGTGGTCTTCCTTCACTACGAAGCAGTGGAACATGTGTTCGATGTCAGCCGTAATGGCTACTTGCTCCTTCCTGAACCTCATAAGGACGCCAAGCAGGGTGTTGTTCAGGTCCGGACCGGTGAGCAGGACATCGTTGAGTGAGACTCCTTCATGTGATGCGCTGCTGTCGAAGACCACTCGGATCTTGTCCGGCTTTTTGGGATGGTACACGCCGAACAGGGGTAAGTACCAGCATTCCTTCCCTACTTGCAGGGGTGGAGCTATCTCTGCATGTCCTCTGCTAAGCATGTTCTGCCTGAACTCTAGAAAGTGGGCCTTCATCTGTGGTCGTTTTTCCAGAGTGCGGCGGAGAGAGAGGAGGCGGTCATGCACTTGTCTCCTGTTGTTGGGCAGCCGTTGTCTTGGGGATCGGAAAGGCAGAGGTCCGACCCAGCTTTTGGAGCTGTCTTGGTGGAACTCAGCATCCATGATGTGAAGGAACTCTAGATCCTCCATAGAAGGTGCAAGTCTGTGATCATCGGCAGTACGAGTGAAGATGGCTTGGCCTAAGCTGTCTTCTGCTAGCTTTCCTAAGCTATATGCGAAGGTAGGTACTGGATGGTTTTGATATGTAGGTGCTTGACTGAAAACCTCTTTCACTTTGATTTGGTTGTTGCATGGCTGTAGATGGGTAGCACGACCGTTCTCTAGGATGGATGTTTTATAGTTGTTCACCTGTGGTGATCTGTGTGCACCTCCAAGGCAAACGTCACCAATGACGACCCACCCTAGGTCCAGTCTTTGGGCTAAGGGTGCATTGCCTGGACCATTAATCTGATCCCTGACCTTGTGTAACCTCAGAATGTCTCTTCCCAGAAGGAGGAGTACGTTAGCATCAGGATCGAGAGGTGGTATTTCATCTGCAATACGTTTCAGGTGAGTATGGTGGCGTGCGGCGTCCGGGGTAGGTATCTCAGCTCGATTGTCAGGGACTTCGTTGCATTCGAGAAGCGTAGGTAGAGGAAAGCTAAGTTTCTTGTCCAGTGACTCGATAGTGTAACCGATGGCTCTTCTCCCCACTGTCTCTTTAAGCCCTGCACATGTCTTGAGAGTGTATTTGTAGGAGCACCCAGAGATCTTAAAGACATCAAAGAACTCTGAACGTGCAAGGGAGCGGTTACTTTGATCGAGTATTGCGTACATCCTCTTGGACTCCTGTCTGCGTCCAGTG
The DNA here is from genome assembly GCF_949987615.1 of Pollachius pollachius. Taxonomy (NCBI): domain Eukaryota; kingdom Metazoa; phylum Chordata; class Actinopteri; order Gadiformes; family Gadidae; genus Pollachius; species Pollachius pollachius. Next base: position 25,827,198 of record NC_136935.1, read on the forward strand.
GGGTACACACTGACGAGGCAGATCTTAGCACAGGCTCTTGCACTTAATCCTTCGCCACACACTTGAGTGCACCTCGAAGTGACCTCCTGGGCCTCCGCTTTGTCCTCCTCCCTGCTATGCTCTGAAGCGGGAGGGGACGAATTGGACTTCCAGGTTGCTGGTCCAGGGTGTAGTGCTGTCGTGTGGTTGGTGCTCTCACATTCCATACATTTGACATCGGCGGAGCAGTTCCTGTCGAGATGCTCTGTGGAGGAGCAACAGCGAAAGCAGATGTAGTGTTCTTTGAGTAACTGTTTGCGTTCCTCTAAACTCTTTTCTCGAAAGCCTCTGCATTTCATCAGGGGGTGAGGCTTTCCATGTAGGGGGCAGTGTTTGCTTGGGTCCGCTGGTTTGTTACCTACTCTTGACTCAGGCTTGTCCACTGAAGAGACTTGGGTCTTGTGAACGTATACAGGCGCCTTCATAGGCCTCTCCCACTTGTTCTTTTTCTCTGCTGGAACTTGTGTGAAGAGGTTGAAGCTTGGGTCTGTACGTGCTTTTGCTTCATTGCGAATGAAGTCGACAAACACAGAGAAAGGAGGGAAACTGACCGAATGGTCACGTTTGTATCGTGATCCGAAGTAGATCCACTTTTCCTGAATGTTGTGTGGGAGTTTCTCAATTATAGGATTGACTCCTCTTGAAGTGTCCAAGTATGAAAGACCGGTGAAGTAGCCATCTTGTTTAGCTGCTTCCAGCTCTGACAACAGATCTGCTAAATCTCGAAGTCTCTGTGGATCCTTTGTTGTGATTTTGGGGAAGTTTTCCAGTTTATCAAAGAGGGCCTGTTCGACGGCCTCCGGTGAGCCGTATAGCTCGTCGAGCCGCTCCCATGCCATAGTCAATCCAGTAGGCGGGTGTCTGATATTGACCGATTTAATCCGTTTAACCTGTTCTGCTGACTCTTTTCCGAGATACTTGGTGAGAAGGTCGAGCTGTTCTCCAGCAGACAAGTCCAGGTTGTCAATAGCACTATGGAACGACATTTTCCATGACCAGTAGTTCATTGGTTGTTCATCGTATACAGTGAGTCCTGATGTCACGAGGTGGCTGCGGGCCAGATATTTAGCGAGGTCATTGGTGGTTTGACGGTGGTCGCATCCAACTCTACAGGGCGCTCCATGGACAGGCTGATGTACAGGGGATGGCAAATGCTTATTTAGGCTATAATGTGGCGACGCTTTAATATGATGAGGGACTTGCGGTGTGTAGTCAGGTGTAGTCTCTCTATAATGCGACACTTGAGATGCGTAGAATGACGTAGTCTCATCAGGAGTGGTGTCTTGGGCTTGGCTGATGCTTTGTGGGTTTGGTAATGTGGGATTGTCACCATTTATATTGGCTGGCGAATTAACTGCAGTTATACTGGCTTGCTCTGCCACGTAAGCAGCAGTACGCTCTTCTTTGCTTTTTTTTGATACTTTACTGGCAGCCTCACTGACCACTTCGATCCACTGTTCTCTCATACCAGCCATCAGAGAATCAGCCTCCGCTATGGCAGCATCTTTTTCTTTCTCTTCGTTTAATGCATCAAGATTGGCATTAATCTGTGCTTGCTCTACCTTTAATTCAATTTCCCTTTTTGAATGTGCCGCTCTAGCTTGCGCTGCTTCAGCTTTTGCTTTGGCCATGGCCACAGCCATAGACATCTTTGAGCTGGACGATGTACCGGAAGAGCGAGAGCTCACGGACTTATTATCTCCATTTTCTTTGTTTTTACTGTTAGCTGCTGACATAATGACGGTGCGTTTTTAATACCAGCAACAGATATGATGGCGTACAGGCTGTATGGATGTCTTTCCGTTAGCCGGTTAGCAATTTAGCTCTGTAAGATGGCTGTCTTCGGCTATCTTGTTAGCTGTGTTGCCGTCTTTTCACTGTAATGGGCTTGCTAGCCAAGCAAGCTAACTATCCACTCAGTTAAACGTTTCCCAAAAAACTCCACAGCGTGTTGAGGACTACTCATGTAGTTTAATGGTAATTTCGTGAAACTAAACACAATACAAACATAAAGTATTAATAAAGCTAAACAGTAAGCATAAAGAAGTAAATCTATAATTCAACACATGGAAAATAAAGATAATACTTACAGACGTTGCTTTAACAAACAAGAAGATGTAGAACTGCATCTTAATGGAAGAGCTGATCAAGCTGTCGATCCTGCATGCTCTCTATGTGAATAATGTGCTTGTGACTTCCGGTCACCTAACTAGCAGCCCCTCCCTTAGAGCATTCCCTCTTAAAAGGTACAGGCACCTATGCCACATACATTACAAAAAACACACTTTCAATGCCAGGGGCAGAACAGTCATCTCTATCTCCAATTCTCTATCTCACTTATCCTTTATATAATTTGTTGAGTTACCCGTTCTCATGCAGTGCTTGGTATAAAGCTGAAATGGCCCTCACTTTCCTCCCTTCGCATGTATTAACCACCAATTGGATCAGCGGGTTCTGTCCTACAGATTTGTCTATTTTTATTTCCTTATCATAATAATCTTTCACCTGTATATATATATATAATAGTCTCTGCCCCCCAAATCAAACTTGTCCTTAAGACGCTGGAAACTTTGTATCTCCCCTTTATCCATTATAGTACATATTGCCGTGATACCCCTAGCCTCCCATCTCTTAAAACTCCAATCATCTTTCCGTGGTTGAAACCTACTGTCATGAGCCAGCCATCTAAGAACCTTGGTTTCCTTTTCCAGTTCATACCTCTTAATTACAGTGTTCCAGATGTCTAAAGTGAATCTAGTGATTGTATCCAATAATTTCCCCTGTGTCCTAAAAAGTTCCCTATCCCCTAACATTGTCTGGATCTGAAAGCCCTCCCTCCCTGTCAGCCCTCCCGTTTCTATGAACCTCCAACTGGCTTCATAACTTGAATCGCACCAACATATCACCGCCCTGAGCTGCGCTGCATAATAATAATCCTCGAGTTTGGGCACTGCCAATCACCCCCTCTCTTTGGGCAACTGCATAGTCGTAAATCTAACCCTTGGTCTTTTCCCTCCCCAAATAAAACGAGATATCAATTTATCCCACTCCCTGAATTGATTTTGTGGTATATGTATAGGTAGAGACTGGAATAGATACAGCAGTCTTGGCAGCATGTTCATTTTGACCACTACTATCCTCGAGCTAAAATCTAGGTTGGTAAGTGACCACCTTCTCAGATCCTTGTTTATTTCTTGGTTTGTGCGTGGATAATTTGCGTTGTATAATTTGTCTATTCCTTTTGTGATGTATACCCCCAGGTATTTCATTTCGTCTGAGTCCCATCTGATTTTGAAACTTTCTTTGAGCCTTTTCGGAGGTGAGTAATTCAACGTCAAGATCTGTGTCTTCGTCACATTCATTTTATACCCTGAAGTTTCCATATTCCTGTAGTAAGCCCATTAAAGCCGGAAAGCTTACACCTGGTTGTGTCATGTATACCAGCAGGTCGTCCGCAAATAGACCCAATTTATGTTCTGTCCCTCTTATCTCTACTCCCCTAATGTCTTGGTGTTGTCTAATTGCTTGGGCCAAGGGCTCCATGAAGATAGCGAAGAGCGTGGGTGATAAGCAACAGCCCTGTCGAGTCGATTGACCTAATATAAACCTATCCGATAGACTCCCATTCACCCTCACTCTTGCGGTCGGTTCCTGGTACAATGCTTTGATGCATTTAACTGAAATATCATTGAATCCTAACTTTTCTAACACAGTGAACAGGTATGTCCAGTTTACACAGTCAAAGGCCTTTTCAGCATCTAAACTCACCAGGACCGCACTCTCTCCGCTCCTCAACGTCTCATCCACAATCCTTATGTTGTCCTGTGCTTGCCTTCCTCTTATAAATCCAGTCTGACCCTCATCGACCACATCGGGCATGAATGTCCCAAACCTCTTCGACAGTATTGAGGTGAATATTTTATAATGTACATTAAGTATGGATATTGGGTAACACTTTATATTAAGACACACATATTCACCATTAATTTGCTACTTACTAACATGTGTATTAGTAGCGAACTAGCAACTTATTACTCTTTGTAAATCACTCGTTAATGCCTTATTCTGCATGACCTTATTCTACCCATAATATACATTAAATTAAGAATTTACCCTATATAAGCTCCTAAATAGCCCTTATTTATAGCTATTAAGTAAGTTGTTGCATATGAATTATGATCTAAATACGCATGGTTCAGTATGGGGCTTGTACGGTGGTAGTAACACAAGAACAGTTATTCACCCCTAATAATATTTATCAAAGATGGTCTACTCATATGGAATTAGATACAAAACCACAAGGGATAATAGTGTACAAATTACTCATAATGAAGTCTTTGTAATGCAAAATAGGTTCCCTATTCTAAAGTTGTGTCTTTTCACATTTAATTCACAATTAATTTGGCACTAAGTAAGTCTCATGTGTTCCCTTATCTAAAGTGGCCTCCTATTCACACTTATTAAGTGCATTACAGCACACAGTACACAACACACAGCCAATTTAGCACAAATAGGCTACAAATATCTCTTTTATTAATGTAATGAATACGAGATAGCACACAAATCTTTAATATGCTTATAGTTCCCTTCCCTTCTACAAAGTTTTAAATTCCAAAAATGTAAAGAAGACATCCAGAGTGAATCAATCCAAAAAAAATGTAATGGTTGTATCAACTCGCATTATGAACAGTATAGTACAGGACTCATGCATTTCTCACAGGATATTTTTTCTGAATGTCATGTAACAGCATTCCTAGTGGTCCATCTTTGTATTGGTTTCCACGCCAGCAGGTCCACTCAATTACATCCAAGTGATCTTTCAACATATTTTGAGTGCGGTTCCCTCTTAGTCTCCATATAGTTGACTTGCAAACACCCCAAAGACATTCCAGGTTCTGTGTATGTGCACCTGTAATGGGGTCGACAAAATAGTCCTGATGGTTCACAGTCAGATGATTATAACCTTCATTCTGAAGATGGTGATAAGACCTCCATCCATCTGAAATAATGGAGCTGCCCCGTCGAACATGCTTCTTTATAAGGGGCATGAGATGGCCTGCTGAACGGTGGCGCACAATCTTAAGAATGGGTCTCCTTCTGTCATCCTTGAGGCCTAGCATTCCGAACACCCATGAACTTCGGTTACAGGCCCGTCCTCTGTTATACTGAAATTCAGAAATTCAAAGTAAAGATTCTAAACCCTGGACAAACCATAGTAAACCAACAAAATGGCTCTGCAGTCATTTAGATTCGTAGACAATAAATTAGTAATCAAACTTTCATAATTGTGATGTTCTCAAAGGACAACACTATACTGTTTTTAGGTTATGTAATGTATTGTCTCGACACTCCCTAGCTGTGGTTACCATCAATGTATCTTAACATTAACTTAACTTTAAACAGACTAGCATACCTTTCTTTTATGGCCAAATTTGCTTTCATCGATCATAACGAGTTCTCCTCTTCTTCCAACAGCTTGTTTGCCTCTCCTCCTCATTCTCTTCATCGCAGATTTGCAAACTCTCCGCATCTTGTCAGCAAGTTTGCTCAGGGTTGCAGAGCTCCCAGTTATCCCTTCCTGTAGCATGTCCACTTGCCGCAAACGAAGACCTTGAGCAAACCTGTAATAGATAAATCAAAATTCTGAAATTTAGAGGTGGCTGTTGAAGTCAATTTCTTAAATTGTCATTGATTACCGTATCTTAAGCCCATTTTCTTTGCTGATGCATAATCCTTTCTCAGACCAGACCAGACCCTCTGTACACCCTCTGGCTGGTTTTTACCAGGCTACTAAGACATAAATCCAGTACTATTTTTGGAATTGGGGATTATTATGAAATCTCACATTTTATGGATAAGCCTACAGCACAATATGTACATAGCTTTTAACTTTTAGAAGGTTATAAATCCACTCACCTGTATATGAAATGCATCCATGTGTGCAGCTCAACATGAGAATTTTCAAACAGAGAACCATTTCGGATGGACCTGGTGACTGATTTCCTTTTGTGACAAGAATCTCGGCATATCCTGACAATTAAATATTGAGGTTATTTTTGAGTAGACAGCAGTGGTCAAAACATGCCATGCCAATACAGCTACACAAAGTTATCAAGCAAGGAAAGCCTATGGTGAATATGTTCATACTTGTCTATGATATATCAAATCCATCAGTAGCCTACATCACTTGCTCCAGTTTAGACATATTACCCTGATATAATGCATAAAAATAAATGATAACAGTTTTCCCCTATAGACTAACAAAAAGTACAGGCATACTCACCAGGCTGACTCCTTTGTGCCATATGGCTTTCTCAAATTCATGAGATGACAGCAAGAGGGACAATTCATTGATTTTCGAAGTAGACCTTGTTTCATTAACCACTTGCAAAACCTATGTTTTTCTTTGGGAGATTGTCTAAAATGTATTCTACTTAAAAGCTCGTAATGTGACACCATTTATAAAAGTCTTGGAGCGATAGAGAAAACACAGCTCTTTGGCGATCTGAACTCGAAGTTCCCTCGACCATGGAAAAATGCGGACAGCCAATGAATTCTCGCAGAATAATGATTGACATTCCTGTGTACCAGTCAGTATTTACCACCCGCCTTCTTCCTTCTGGTGCTTGCAGTTTCCATCCAATCACCAAAAAGAACCCGCGAAAGTCTGACCTTTCTTTTGGCGCTTGATGAAGAGTGAGCAGTTGGATATTTCGTGGCGGAAAACAGAAAAAGTAAATGGTAAGTGAAGTTCTATCCAGTAAATCTAACTCGTGGAAATGGTAACATTAACAATTTTGTCGTATAATGTAGTATTGGTAATTGACAACCCACTACCTTGAGGTGTAGATATACTCACTGGATAGTGCTAGCATACCAAGGGGAAAGCATTTCTTAGCTAACCTAAATTGAACGAATTTGCATGAAATATTTTGAAACGTTATGTTTTTAATAAATTACATGAATTAAAAATGTCCATATACAGAAAGATCTCCTCTGCCTTACAAGTGTCTGGTGGTGTCAAAAGTCAAACAGCGACAGTACATCTCCAGTGTGTTACTAGCCGAGGACCAGATTAGCTTAACTGTCATGATAGCTAGTGTGAGCAAGTAATCTGAGTGAAGAAGGCTCAAGTGGCATCATTATGTATTTTGCCACTAGTGTCAAACTTAACGGAGTGGTAATGCATTAGCCATGCTATATGTATTTAATAAGGTTTGCAGTGCTTCATACTACTTCGGAGTACATGTAGCCACTTCAACGTATAGCATAGCTGGTTAAACGACATCCATGCCTTTAGCAAAATGACAACCCCTAGGATAAGTAATAAGGGATAGCCTAGTCTTTATCGTGGAATATCTCCCGACAGAGTGATGCAACAGAGCCCGACGCGTTATCCCGCTTATCATACGGCTACTTGCCAAAACATGAGAGAAAACTTCACGTCTGCATATATATAATAATATAATATATAATATCGTACAGATCATTCACTTATCACAATGGAACTTCGTGGAAAGTGAAAGGCAATCAGCTGCGTTCTAAAGAATGTTTCAAGTTCAAATTCTGTTGCAAACTATTTCTTTATCCGCGGAAGCCACGAAACGGCAATACAATAATTTTAAAAGATGTTTGTGTGAAGTTCCCTCTCCTCCTTTGGCAAGTAGCCCTATGATAAGCGGGCCGCTACGCGTCGGACTGCGTTGCATCACTCTGTCGGTAGATATTGCACGATAATGACTGCCTCGCAGAACGTTATCCCTTAGCCTACTTATTAAACGTAGTAGCCTATGCAAAAAAACGCAGCTCAAGTTAATGGTTTGCCTAGTGTGCCATTTGAGTCATCAACCATTACCGAAGATAGATTTTGTTCATCAATTAATCTGATAGGTCTATATGGAAGCTCATTTCCGTCAGTAAAGCATTGGTAAAAGGGGGAAAAGTCATGTAAAGCCAATGAGATAAGTCAACATTTGAAGTCTTTATTCCATAATTATGTCTCTTTTATGTCATAATTTGGACTTCACATCAGTTTTCAATTTTTCCTGTGGGAATGGGTTTCTATAACCAGAGGCTATTGTGCACAATGTACTTAATGTTCAAAGTTATTCAGTGTAAATCTTCTGTAAACTAAAACTTTTAACTTCATCTTTATTTAGCCTAAAGCAAAGAAGAAGACAAATGTCCGAAAACAAGATGAGATGACAGACATCACACAGCCTGGAAATGATCCAAATTGTACAGTTGATGAGCCATACAGCCTACTGATACTTTTTATATAAAAAATGAGCTTGTCCAATTAAATGTAGATTTGAATGTGAATTTGTTGTGTCCTATAGACAATGGAGGCTCAACAACACCCAGCAGCATCAGCAGTCTTGGCTTAGGTAGTCTTGGCTTAGGTAATGGTTTCTCTGGTTTCTTTTTTACAGTGTTATTACTGTATTAAAATACACAATACAAAAACAGACCACAGAAGACTGTACACACTCAACATATAACACACAACAAACCAAAGCCATGAAATAACAGATAACGTACAACAGACTATAACCAGGTTATGCAAAAAGCAGTGGGAAAATTACTAAGGTCATTCTCACCAACACTAAAACATGTAGCATAGGCAGACGTGAATCTGAGGCAAAAAACACGTTGCTATTGACTGCAGTCATTATACAGAAATAACTGACCAGCGAACGTTGAGAAGGCCCATTCAAAGTGAATGGAGCCCCCTGCAACATTATAGAGAGCTGTATAATAATCATTTTTCATAGTGTTAAAATATAGGTCACAACCATACCCCTTTATGTGATATCAACTGAATCAAGTTCTTTATTGTATGACTTTAACTAGCTCTCATCTATCCTGTGATTCAGTAGGTATTATAAATCATCATTATCATGACCTGCACTTTTTTTTTCATTCTATCAAGGATCATCAGTCCCCATGGTTGAGTTTTTAGAGGCCAAGATCCAGTGGCAAGCCAAAATGATCAATGATCTGGAGAAAGAACGTGATTTTCTCCGTGCTCAAGTCCAGGGGGGGATAAAGAAGACCTCAAGTGAGTACATTTATGCATTAGCAGACACTTTTATCCAAAGCGACTTACATTTGCCAATTTTCAATTACATCAGGGCCACTTTTCAGTAGAGCAATTTAGGATTAAGTGCCTTGCTTAAGGGCATACAGTATGTAATAACAATTATTGTTGTCTCATCTGTCTGATACTTTAAAGACCATCCCAGAATGTCGAAGCTGACAGTCGATGATCAGGATGATGATACCGACATGGAAGATAAAGATGACCTTCCCCCATCCTCCACAAATATTAGCGACACTTCAGACAGCGACACTCCAAGACACAAGCCTCATCTGCCCCGGTCATCTCCAGGGGCAACTGGGAGAGCTCATATGAGAGGTAATAATGGCTTTACTTGAACCCTCACTCAGTAAATGATTAGCCTAACTGAAATGAAAATACTATATCAATATAAGATGTTGTGGAAAATATCCAGTGAAAAAAGTAGAGTACAGTACAACTAGTAATGGAAAGAAATTTAAATTAAATATCTTGATTTTTATAAATAATTGAAGAATGGGATCCCATCCAACAGCAGTGTGTGACCGGGCTGGTGGAGGCGCCAGGCTGTAGTGGCTGTGTATGGTTCTTCTACACGCTACTGAGGCTCCTGTTTGTTAAATCAATAAATTGCCAATATGTCTTTCTTCAAAATTCAATCATCTAATTAACCAAACACCAAATAAGATTTGAAAGGGAAATAAACAGTCTTTCAAACTGTATAATTGTTTAATGCCAAAAAGCCTTGCTACCACAGAGAAATAATGTACCAACCAAAAGTTTTACTTTACTTTACACATACTTTTTGTGCTAAGTTTAACTTGTAGCTATAATTTGGCTTAGAGCAATATCAGCCATAAGTGTCATTTTTTTTCATGTTTTCCTCTCTCTCGCTCTCTCTCTCTTTCTCTCTCACGCTTTTTTTCGTATTAGTCAAAGGGCCAGATGAGGCAATCCGGAGATACAATAAAGTGCTGAAAACATTCAGCCGTGTCCGCACCATGACGGAGGCCTTCCGAATCAACGGAGTGGACAGGGGCACCATTAAGATGACAGCCCCAATTGCTGAGCTACAAATTGTTGATCCTGACTTGTTTAATAGCCTTAAATTTAATCCTCCTTCTGACACCCTACTGTCCTTTGCCAAAAAATGTGCTTCTCACATTAGGCCAGAAAAGCGCATTATAATTGAGGATATGAAATCCAGAGGCAAACTTCTGCCTTTACTAATGAAGTATTTAAATGTTGTAATGTTGAGCTTGTATGTTGAGCTTGTACACTGTAAAATGTGATAAGTTGCGTTTACTTGAAGGAATCCAGGAAACCGGTTGCCTTGAACAAGTCAAGTACACTGAAATAGAATTTTCAAGTTAGGTATACTATGGAGGCTAAGTACACCTTACTTGAAAATTCTATTTCAATGTACTTGACTTGTTCAAGGCAACCAGTTTCCTGGACTCCTCCAAGTAAACGCAACTTATGTGTCTCCAATTTTAACCTAACTGTCCTGGCCATCAAATGTCATCAGGATTCTGACTTAAATTGGAGAGACATTGAGCTTTAATGTTCAGCAATGTTGAGCTTGGTTTAGCTTGTATGTTGAGCTTAAATGTGATAAGTTGCGTTTACTTGAAGGAATCCAGGAAACCGGTTGCCTTGAACAAGTCAAGCACATTGAAATAGAATTTTCAAGTTAGGTGTACTATGGAGGCTAAGTACACCTTACTTGAAAATTCTATTTCAATGTACTTGACTTGTTCAAGGCAACCAGTTTCCTGGACTCCTCCAAGTAAACGCAACTTATGTGTCTCCAATTTTAACCTAACTGTCCTGGCCATCAAATGTGATCAGGATTCTGACTTAAATTGGAGACACATTGAGCTTTAATGTTCAGCAATGTTGAGCTTGGTTTAGCTTGTATGTTGAGCTTAAATGTGATAAGTTGCGTTTACTTGAAGGAATCCAGGAAACCGGTTGCCTTGAACAAGTCAAGCACATTGAAATAGAATTTTCAAGTTAGGTGTACTATGGAGGCTAAGTACACCTTACTTGAAAATTCTATTTCAATGTACTTGACTTGTTCAAGGCAAACGGTTTCCTGGACTCCTCCAAGTAAACGCAACTTATGTGTCTCCAATTTTAACCTAACTGTCCTGGCCATTAAATGTCATCAGGATTCTGACTTAAATTGGAGACACATTGAGCTTTAATGTTCAGTAATGTTGAGCTTGTTTTAGCTTGCCCAGGTACAGTGTGTGACTGTTGTTTTGAGGGGCAACTTGTCTGTTATACAATTGGCTGTTGGGCTACATTTTATATTGGATAAAAGAGTGGGGGAGAGAGAGAGACAGAGTGAGAGGGAGAGAGTAAAAGAGAGTGGGGGAGAGGGAGAGAGGTGGGAGAGAGAGGGATTGAGAGAGAGAGAGAGAGAAGGGGGAGAGAGAGACAGAGTGAGAGAGTGAAAAAGCAAGAGGAAGAGAGAGAGGCTTACATCTTCCTACCAACTAAATAAAAATATATCCTTATTTTTGCTTGTTCATTTTTGTGTTTGTAGTGATACATATTTTGACTCTGGATGTCTTCTGTCTTCTTCTATTCATTAATAAAAGATATTTGTAGCCTATTTGTGCTAAATTGGCTGTGTGTTTGTTGTGTACTGTGTGCTGTAATGCACTTAATAAGTGTGAATAGGAGGCCACTTTAGATAAGGGAACACATGAGACTTACTTAGTGCCAAATTAATTGTGAATTAAATGTGAAAAGACACAACTTTAGAATAGGGAACCTATTTTGCATTACAAAGACTTCATTATGAGTAATTTGTACACTATTATCCCTTGTGGTTTTGTATCTAATTCCATATGAGTAGACCATCTTTGATAAATATTATTAGGGGTGAATAACTGTTCTTGTGTTACTACCACCTTACAAGCCCCATACTGAACCATGCGTATTTAGATCATAATTCATATGCAACAACTTACTTAATAGCTATAAATAAGGGCTATTTAGGAGCTTATATAGGGTAAATTCTTAATTTAATGTCTATTATGGGTAGAATAAGGTCATGCAGAATAAGGCATTAACGAGTGATTTACAAAGAGTAATAAGTAGCTAGTTCGCTACTCATACACATGTTAGTAAGTAGCAAATTAATGGTGAATATGTGTGTCTTAATATAAAGTGTTACCGGATATTGGTCTGAAACTACTGCATAGGTCTTTGTCCTTCCCTTCTTTTAGGATCGAGGTAATGTTAGCTTCCTTCCAAGAGTGGGGAGTTTTGCCCTCCTTCATCGTATACCTTAATGATGCCATCAATATTGGGTTCAGCACCTGCCTGAAAACCTTATAAAACTCTGACGGAAATCCATCACTACCTGCTGTCTTGCCATTTTTCAGTCCACTTATTGCTTCATCTAATTCCTCTTCTGTTATAACTGAGGTCAGGAGGTCATTCCGTATTCTTCCTATTGATGGCAGTTCCAGTCCATCTAAAAATTCCTTCATCCTATCTGGCTCTGCTGCTGTGGGTTGTGTGTATAACGCTTTATAGCAATCGACAAACACCCTCTCTATGTCCTCTGGTTCTCTTACTAGCTCATCGGTCGTGGGATCCCCAATTTTTTGTACAGTGTTTAGCTTTTGTTGCATCTTTATTCGTCTGGCTAATAATTTGCTTGCTTTCGGCCCTCCGTCATAATAAGACTGCTTCACAAATCTGGCCTTCTTCTCTACTTCTGTCAATAGTATCTGGTCAATCTTTCCTTTGACTTCCTTAACCCTCTTTAGTGTCTCGATGGTATTCAGTTCTTGGTGATGTTCTTCCAGTTTTTTAAGTTGTCCTATTAAGTTTTGATAGAGTTCCAGTCTGGCTCGTTTGAGGAGAGATGCTTGTGCTATTAACTTCCCTCTTATTACTGACTTTAGTGCATCCCACAAAATAGTCGGGTCCACTTCCCCATTATCATTCGCCTCTCGGTATCTAGTTATATCTCGCCTTATCCCTTCTACCAAATCCTTATTGTTTAATAGTCCTACATTCATTCTCCACTCAGTCTTCCTCCTCCTGCTGTTCAAGTTCACGTCAGGTATATAGCACTATGATCGGATAGGTCCGTTACCCAGATAAGAGTACCTTCTGTTTCCTCCGCTATGAAATCAAATATAGTCTTAAAGAATTTCCTATCACTATCCGGTGGTGCATAGATATTGAGTAACGTGACCATTTGCCCTTCCATCTTCCCTTTAACCATCACATACCTCCCCTCCTTATCACATATCTCCTTAGTTAAGTCAAATTTCACAGAATTCTTGATTAGGGTGGCCACTCCTCTCCTATTGGTCTGTTTGAATGAGCTGTAGAATGTATTATCATATCCAAACTGTTTTCATTTTTCATGCTCTTGTGACGACAAGTGAGTTTCTTGCAGAAATATGACCACGGACCCCTCCTTCCTAAATTTTGCTAACACCTTGGCCCTTTTGACTGGGTTGTTCATTCCATTCACATTTAAAGACACCATTTGCAGACCCCTATCCATTGTACAGTTCCTCAGAGTGTCCTTCATCAGCTCCCCATATGTCAAGAGTCACACATAATAAGTCAGCAGCAACCGCTAAACACAACAAACAAAAACCAAACCAAAAGCAATAGAACATGGTTCGGTCTCCCAAGGTAAACGAGGTTTGGAAAACTATTCCCCTACTCCCTGTTGGAGGGCAGGGGGTAAATCCATCCCTAGTGGATGGGACCCCCCTAGTGGCGAAGACGTCCAATTCAATGGGTCTCCCAAGCTCACTAAAATTGTCCAACATTATTAAACTCTGTAACTCCCGGTCAAAACTTGTTTCAGAGTCAAATTTATCAAATAGTCTGAACATTATGGGCAACAAAGAGATCAAATAACATTGAGGTCAGCCATAAGAAGATATCCCTTGCACTCGGTCGTAGACCAATTTACCTTTGTGTTAATCGCTTGGTGTCCTTTATATATGTTATCCTACAAAATAGAATGTGCACTTGCGATTTATACTCATTTTCCTGCTCACCCATAGAAGCCTCAAGTCGGGGATCCACTTGCGTATTGCCTCGGCTCTCTGCAGCAGCATAGGTCTTTCCTCTCGCCGAACTGGTACCTCCAATCCTCTATGTTGCATCGCCCTGGCTGCCTCCTGTGGGCTGTTGTAGATCTTGGTTCCGTCGCCCCAGTGGATCCTCAGCGTGGCCATGGGTGATTGGAACCGGAGACCTTTTTCCTTGAGAATCCTTTTAAGACCGGCGAAGTCCCGACGCTTGGCTGCAATCTCCGCAGAATAATCATGATCGAATGTCACTCGTTGCCCGGCCACCTGCACGCTCTTCTTCCACGCCGTCTTGAGGATGCTCTCTTTGTCATCAAAGCTCAGAAAGTTCACAATGATTGCTCTCGCTGGTTTGTTTTCAGCTGGTCTGGGGGCCGGTGCCCTGTGTGCTCTCTGGATCTGTAGCTCCTCGCCACCAGGCACATCTAGCTCCTTGTGAATTAGCTCGTCAATGTATTTTTTGGTCGAGGCCCCCTCAAGCACTTCTCACTCCCCATATACGGATGTTATTTCTTCTTGATCGTCCTTCGAGGTCTGTCAGTTTTTCCTGAAGTTTGGATTGTTGTTCAATCAAAGTCGTTATAACGTCCTGAGCCTCGGTGTTCCATTCTTCTGTCTCTCCCACACGTTCCTCTACCAACCCCATGACTTTCCGTTGATCGCGAATATCCACCTCAACAGCAGCAATTCTGCCGCTCGTTTCCTCCCTGCAGCACTCCAGGCTCCGCGTCGTCTCCGTTCTGATTTGACCCATTTCCTCTCTCAATCTTGCCATCTCGTCTCGAACTCCTTTCAGAGCATCATCCATTTGCTTACTTATCTTGTCCAGTTTAGTTTCCATATTTTGCCTGCCAGCGTCCATTTTAACTTTCATACAAGCCAGGGTGGTCTGCATGCTTGTTTGAAACGCAGCCACCCAGCTAGGTTGCTCGTCACTGTTAGCGTTAGCTGTTAGCACATGGCCCTCGTTGGTTTCCTTTGGCATCGTCGTCATCTTTTTCCTGCTTTGTGATTCGGGTTTTGGCATAGTGAGCCTTTTGTCTCTCTCTTGACCTCTTGTATTCTTATCCATGTCCTATTCAGATCATTTAGGGAGTTTTACACAGTTTTTTACTAATTTTGACCGGGAGCTCTATTTGACTGCTGCCTCGCTTTTTTATTTTTTGTGTTTAAAGCTAGCCAAAATAGGAAAGGAACAATATTTTGGTGTTCTGAATTAAATTAATACAGCCAAACAGTTTAATGTAATGCCACTATAAGACGTATGGTAGTGGGATATTCAAAAGATATTTTAACCTTCAGAGGGACCTTTTTTCTTGGTTAATTATCACTCTATTCTGGACCCTCACGACGTCCCCACAACACACCTTTTAGTTAGTGTTTGGCTAGAAGCTTGGGTGAGACATTGGAGACAACTGGTCCCCACATGGAACATTAACATTGTGTTTCAAATGTCCCCACACAGACTGTTTCAGATATATGTAATGTATAAACTCAAGATGTCGTAATATGTAGCACAAAAAGCAGACTCAATCTGGAGTTCTAAGGCACAAACTAATATGATATATCTACACGATTGCTGCCTATGTTATGTCGTGTGGTTCAGACAACTCCCATGTTACTTCTTGACAAACTACATTATTTATTTTAGTTTTAGTTATTGTTTTGAGTGTCCCACCCCGAGCCGCAAAATTATATAATTTAAACCAATAGGTATTTGATTCAGCGGCAAATACTATGTTATGTTGTTTGTTCTGTTGTTTTTATGAACAGATCCCAAATGAAAATGAGATTTTTGTACCAAGACTGAGACAGACTAAAAGTATCATAGTAAGTTCTCATTTAAGTGGCAAAAATAACTTTTGAATGTTCATAGTGTGGATCACCCATCTATAAATATTTTATACAAACCTACATTTTCTTTTTTTATATATTAATTGAAAAAATGTAATATCTGTATGGCTCTACTGTACGGAACTTTTAAAGGGCTTCGATCAATAATTTTCATTATCAACTATTCAGTTGATTATTTGCTCAAGAAATAATTGTTCACATTTGTTCTGGATAATACCAGAGAACAGTTTAAAATGGGCCTAAATAAAAAGTGATGCACAAGTCAATGTCATCCATTGTAATTTAAGATCTACTGTCCCAAAACCTAAAAGATATTCATGTTATTCAAATGTAAACAACGGCAAAGCAAATGCTATCACTTAATAGCTGAAAGCATAAAATGTTTAGCCTTTTTCTTAAATGTACCTTTTTCATTTACAACTAAAATCATTCTCCCCATTTACTTTTTCTGTTTTTAGATAAAAGACACCAGCCTTGATGATTCTGTTCAACTATATGACTCCACATCAGAGAGATCAGATGAGTACATTCCAGATACCAGTTGCAAGAGTGATAGTGATAGTGATTAGGGCTGGGCGATAAAACGATAACGATATGTATCGCGATAGACACATAATCAATATCAATAAAAAATGTGTTTGATAGAACGTTTCGATATTGTATTTATTCCTCGTAAGAAACCGGAACAAAAATTCTACTTCTAGCTCCGCTTTGAACGAGAGGTCGCGAAGCAACGTTGGTTGCACAAACAAAGGCACTCGTACTGGTACCTAGCAACGTATGGGGTGACACGCTAATAGCAAATCATGTAACAGTATCACGTTTGGTTGCGCCCTCGTTGTCTCGTGTTTACACTGAAACAGCGTGCTGTCAGATGTGAAAGATGAGTACCGCAACGAGGGAGGAAAAAATGGAAGTGTCAGCTCGCCAGTATGGCAGTTCTTTGGATTTTTTAAGTCAGACCGTAGTAGGGCTGGTAACATTCCCCAGAAATTAAATTTGAATATTGGTCTTAAAAAATGGTCTGAATATCGAATATATTCGAATATTATTATTAATTAATTAATTATTTTTTCCCCGCGGAGAATAGGACTTGTTATTGTAACAGTACCCCATTATATCCAACAGAGGGCGTGCACACCGCTAAATGTCAAGAAAAACGACCAGTGGTAGTCAAACGCTGATTTATTTTCTGTCTTCAGACAAAATCCAAGCGTCATGTTCAACATGTTACATGTAGTGCAACTTCAGTGCAATTAGTGCAAAACTGTACACTCTTACTTGGCCATCTTTGAGTTGAACCACTGAACAGGAGGTTGAATTGGCCCACAGCTCACAGTTACAGAAATGAATATTAGCCTGTAGAACATAAACGAACATTAAGTAGGCCAGCAGCCAATTGTAAACAGTCAATGAAAGTATTTGACACTGTTCATTTATGCAAATTGCAAAACAAACAATTGCAAAAACAGAACACCTTTCACAGTTATTAGGCTGGCGTGTAATAGGCTATGCCGACATAGTTGCCTACTAAATGAAATAATATTTTAGCCAATGTCATTTTTCACAAGTTAAATAAAATCAACCACAACTGAAAGAAACAAGCAGGCCACAAATTAACTCAAAACACGACTGGTGGACTAGGCCTACAGATTGTTCGCCAAAAATACCAGACGGTCTACTTGTTCAGCGGCGAGTGCTGAGCGTTTTTCATTGACAATGTTGCCGGCTGAGGAAAAGACGCGCTCTGATCGTACAGATGTCCCGGGTACCGTGAGGTATTTTTTCGCAACCTGTGCGATGTGCGGGTACCTCGCACTGCCTGTAGTTTTCCACCACAGGAGAGGGTCTGCGTCGGGAGGCAGCTGTGGCTCTCTTTCGTAGATGACTAGCTCCCCATGCAGATCGTATTCAGCAGCTCTTGTCTGCTGCGGGTAGACTTCGGAAAATAGATCACCCATTGCAGAAAGGGAACTTTTGCAGGGGGCTTCTGGTGGGGCGGGCAATTCTGACCCTTCTCCTGACTTCTCTGCCGCTGCTATAACTGTAATCTCGGCAAGCACTTTAGCATGGACTTCATGTTGCCTTCCATGATCTAAATGACCCAGGCAGTGGAAGCGAGGGTCAAGATAACTGGCTGTGTTCAGAAACATTAAGACGTCACCGTCTTCTGGGTAGCGCTTATTTAGATCAGCCGTTATCTTTGCCTTCATTTCTTTCAGAGCTGCAGTGTCGCCGTCTGTCTCCTGTCTCAGATGAGACAGAAGAACGTGCTTCATTGGGAGAACAGCTGACGCTGTCGGGTATTTATCGGTGGATAAAGCCACTGTAGAGACTTTGAAGGGCCTGAGAATGTCCTTTACCTGCAGTAGGACAAATGAATAAAAAAAGAAAATCCATGAAGAGCTGTGCCTATTGCCTTTGCCATAAACTTCAACTTGGCACATATTTAGTAATTACATATAAATTAAATAAATGAATTAATATAGCTCACCTTCTCCAGCTGAATCCATTCACTCGTGGACAGCTCAAGGTTGGACAGCTTTTTGTCAAAGATGACAGCAGCCACTGGTGCTTGTTGCTCCAGAGCCCGACAAATCATGTCGTATGTACTGTTCCATCTTGTCGCGCAGTCGTTGATCAGTTTGTCCCTTTTCAGCATTTGCAACTGCTTCTGCTTTTCTTCCAGGAGGTAACTGGCGGTGGTTGAATGGTTGAAGTAGGCAGCAGTACGTTTCAATCTGGCAACACTGTTCTCTATAGATCTCACCCCTAGCCCCTTTCGGACAGCTAGGTTAATAGTATGTGCGAAACACGGCACGTTCATGGTCTTCATGTGCCTCTCAACTGCGTTCACATAGTTAGCTGCATTATCCGTTGTCACGGCTACGACCGACTCCAGCTGCACGCCAAACTCCTGCAAACCATCCATAATAGACTTCGATACGTTCTCCGCTGTATGACTTTCTCTGAGCTCTCTCATTTTAAGCACATAGTCCTTCATCTCCCAATTCTCTGTGATAACATGGGCAGTCATGGTGACAAATGCATCATTGGCAAGGGAAGTCCATCCGTCTGTGGTCAACGCTACGGCTTTGTCCTTGATTGTAATTTTCACTGTACTGGCGGTGGCATCATACAGTTTAACAATCCTATTATTAACAGTTCCACGGGAAGGGACTTGATAGCGTGGATTTATTTTGTGGATAAATTTCTGAAAACCTACGCCGTCAACTATACTGATTGGCCGCATGTCTTTGCAAATGAACTCCGTTAACTTTTTAGTGATGGCCTCTTGTTTTGCAGCGGGAAGAGAAGTGGTCGGGCTGTAAAACGCTGTTAGCTTGGGTTGTTTGGGAAGCGGGCCGTCTGCTTCGTCTTCACCAACTTTGTTCCATTCGGTCGGGTGAACAACTATTAAATGCATCCTCAAATTTGTGGTAGTCGAGTGATATGCCAGTTCCGCATCGCATTACTTGCAAACAGCCTTGGATTTGTCGACAACTTTACCTCCAACTGACCAGAATCCAAAAAAGCGCCAAACAGTACTTCTTAAATTATCTGGCTTAACAATCACTTTGTCCGTGGCGGAGTTCTTGACTTCACCGGATTCCATTTCCCCGGTTTGTTTTTCGGGCTCGCTGGTTTGTGTTTCATACATTTTCATACATTTATCGGTGTCTACAGTGAGGTGGGGAGGTGGAGGTGGTGGAGCGCAGTCCATGCTACCTTGTTGTGACACGTGACTGCAGCTACACGCAGGCCAGTAAGCGACGCACCATGGGACACAACGGAGGGAGTCAATGCGCGCGCTGCCCTGAGCAATAAAATATATATTTTGTAAATTATTCGAATATTCATTTTCACGTTCGAATATACATATTTTTCCCATATTCGAGGAATATCCGAAATTCGAATATTAATTTACCAGCCCTAGACCGTAGTCAGACTAAAGTTGTCTGTAAATTATGTAAAACCGTAGTCCCCACCAAGTCTGGGAATACAACAAACCTATTTTACCACCTTAGCCGCTCTCACCCTTTGGAGCACAGCCGTATAAAAAAACGGCCAACAACGTCTACAAATGCAACGCCGCAAAAGCAGCAGCAGACCACCATGGAGAGGTACTCGGCATCAGTGCCTTATGACAAAGATTCCAAACGCTACAGCGACATAACCCAGGCAGTGGCATATCACATAGCTAAGGATATGCTTCCGCTCAGTACCGTTGAGAAGCCCGCTTATAAAAATCTCCTTCACGTGCTTGACCCACGCTATGTGATTCCAGGGCGAAAGTACTTTTCTAAGACTGCCATTCCCAAACTGTATCTGATGTTTAAAGAATCTGTGCAAAAATAAATCCTGTTGGCCAGGTACTTTGCCACAACTTCTGACCTGTGGTCAAGCCGTACTTCAGAGCCATACATTAGCTTGACCATTCATTTCATAGACCACGAATGGAATCTGAAAACCCGATGCCTCGAAACGGCATATTTCCCAGACGATCACACAGGAGAAAATATAGCAGAAGGCTTGAAGGAGGCACTGTTGACCTGGTCTCTAAATGAAGAAAAAATGGTGTGCATCACCACAGACAGTGGGGCAAATGTAGTGAAAGCAACTTCACTGAACGACTGGACCCGGCTACAGTGTTTTGGCCATCGTTTGCACTCAGCTATTGGTGAGTACCGTATTTTCAGCACTATAAGGCGCACCGGATTGAGTATAAGCTGCAGCAGCTAAATTGCATGATGTGTACATATATAAGCCTCACTGGACTATAAACCGCAGGTTTTTTAATGTTTAATTACCATTAGGGCTGGCCCGAGTGCCATTTTTCAGGCTTCGAATACTCGAGCGAATATTCGAATACTCGTTCCAGAAAAAAACAACATTAATAATCCCTATATACTCCCTGGAACCGATTTTGACAGTATCTGCATATTTTGTTGAAGATTTAATAGCTTTTGAACGTTAATAAGTATGCCTAAGTAGGTCGAAGTTCCTTAGTTTTTCCCCGTGAAAGCGATCAGCTGTCCTCTGCCATCTCAGCCCTTACGGGAGCTTTTCAATTCATCCTGGAACGTGCATCTTTCCAGGGAATTTGTACAATAAATCCATAACAAATACCGAATATCGACTGTCTTATGTGCCCATATTATATCCATTATATTGACCAGGTATTCCCAAGACGCTCACGCTCGGCAGCAAGCCAGTCACAGTTGATTGGCGCGGCGCTGTACAGCGAACGTAAACAAACAACTAAGCTAAGGATTGCATTTCGCTAAGTATTACTTTTCCTCCCGAGATCCCGCTAACGTTGTGTTATAAAGTAAAGGGAAACAAGATATCTATTCTTCCTCCACCTCTCTCGCTTCTCTGCTTGGTGTCGCTGACGCTTATAGTTTGCGTCCCTCGCTCTGGTAACGTCAGTACATGAAAAAACAACAAAGAAGCTCTGAATACTGATTCAAGCTTCGAATACTAATTTACCGAGTGGCCGTTAGATGTAAAAATCCATAGATTAGCCGCACCGTTACATAAGCCGCAGAATCGAAAAATGGGAAAAAGGCGCGGCTTATAGTCCAAAAATTACTGTACTACCATTGTCATTTTGATGGTACTCATCCATGTTGGTTCATGTATTGATTTTATTAGCCAATACATTAAGATGATATAATTATTCTTAAGATGATATAATTATTAATATATTGAGTTTTTATTATTATCCATGAAAGCAGCTTTACACTGAATTACTGACTGACTCAACCTCATCTATTATCTGTAATATACGCTGTCATTGTTTTACTGCAGGTGCCGCAGGAAAGGACAAAAGAGTGGACAGGGCTGACAGTGTCTTACGTGAAGCCTGTGCTCCACCTGTTCCGCACCAATTTGCTTAAATTAAACAAGGA
Source organism: Pollachius pollachius (assembly GCF_949987615.1). Classification (NCBI taxonomy): domain Eukaryota; kingdom Metazoa; phylum Chordata; class Actinopteri; order Gadiformes; family Gadidae; genus Pollachius; species Pollachius pollachius. The sequence goes on from NC_136935.1 coordinate 25,849,169, forward strand.
AGACACTCAGCTCACAAAAGAGATGAAAACAAAAATAATGACCTATCTTGATGAGAAGTATGCTGGCCCTGACACAGACGATCTCCTTGACATGGCTACCTTGATGGACCCCAGGTTTAAAGTCCAATACATTAGACCAGAGAAGGTAAGGGCCATTAAAATGAGAGCAGTGTCTGAGGCATTGAATGAAGGCCAGTCAGAGGCAGGGGCTTCTGAGGGAGCAGCAGACCAAGGTGCAGAAGGAGGAGCTGCGGCTGCGGCTGCCACTGAACCACCGCTACCACTGGGCGTGAAGAAGCAACGCAAGTCATTGGGGAGCTTCTTCAAAAAGCAGAGTCAAGATGAAGATGACTTGCCTCTCACTGAAGAACAAAAAGTGGAGAGTGAGCTAGAAAGGTACCTGATGTGCCCTGATGCAGACAGTGAGTCTGAACCCCTGGACTGGTGGAGGCTCCATGGATACAACTTCCCAAGATTATCTCAGCTGGCAAAAAAGTATTTATGCATCCCAGCCACCAGTAGCCCCTCAGAAAGAATTTTTAGTACTGGGGGTAATATTGTCTCAGGTTTCTATATGTTTACATTTTACACTTTGCACATGTTTTTGTGACACTTTATTTTTGTTAAGCACTTTGTTAAGTTTTCATTGTGATGGTATTTATTTGAGTGTTTTCCATAGCTGTGTTGTTTACATTCATTTCCATTGTCTGCCTACAACCAGAGTAAGGTCAAGATTAAAATTAAAATAATAAAATAAAATTGTATGTTTTTCTCCTGGTCCTTATTTTAAATACTGTATTTTCCGCACTATAAGGCGCACCGGAGTATAAAGCGCAGCAGCTAAATTGAATGATGTGTATATATATAAGCCGCGCTGGAGCCCGCCGCTTAAAGGTCGGGGGGCGCGGACTGGTCATAGAGCCCATAGAGTTAAAGTTGGTGGACGGTAACCTGTAAAATCCATAGATCTAGGAGGTCCCCTAGTGGCCGTTAGCTATAAAATTCAAAGATTAGCCGCACCGTTATATAAGCCGGAGGATCGCAAAATGGGAAAAAAGGCGCGGCTTATAGTCCGAAAATTACGGTAGGTCATACAAATTATCGATAACTATCGATATCGACCGATATGAAACACTTATATCGTGATACAGTTTTCAGCCATATCGCCCAGCCCTAATAGTGATATTAGCGTTAAACCATACCGAAAGACAAAAGGGCAGTCTCTTGATGACTTGCTGAATGACTCTGACTCAATGAGATCCCCTGTTTGTGACACTGCGACGTCGGACCACATGACCTTTGACAGCCAAAGCCTTACAGCTGGAGCAGAAGAAGAACCCAGTTCAAGTCTGAACAAAAACAGTATAGTTGTTGGTGCATGTCAAAAGAGACATGGAAGCAGAGTGTACGACAAGAAACATTATTGTTTGTATTGCTCTAAGCCTTATGCTAAGATGGCAAGGCATCTAGAAAGTGCACATGGAAAGGAATTGGATGTGGCTAAATCTCTTAGCTTTCCAAAGCGTTCGAAGGAGAGGAAAATGCAGCTAGATTATGGAGTCAGTAGAGGGGGAACTTGTGGCATTTAAACGACCTCCTAAAAATGCGCAGGAAATGACTTTATGCACTGTGCATACTGCCAAGGACTTTTTACAAGAAAAGTCTTGTGGCGGCACATGCAGAGTTGCAGACTTAAACCTGGATCAATCCCCTCCAAACCAGGAAAAAAACGTGTTCAGTCTATGTGTACATTCACGGGGCCTGTGCCTTCACTTGTCAGTAAAAAACTATGGGGGGTAATTAGTGCCATGAACCCTGGCCCAATCACGGATCAAATACAAAACGACCAAGTCATTATTGATGTTGGGCAACACTTGTTAAATAAAGGTGGGACATCAGATAAAAATCAACAGCGTGTTCGAGAGAAGATGCGAGAAATGGGAAGGCTGATCTACAATGCCAAGAAAGTCACCAACATAAAAAAAATGGAAGATCTCATAAATCCTAAAAGTTACATGGAGACAATCAAAGCTGTCAAGAAGACATGTGGGTATGACAGTGAAACAAATAATTTTTTGATTCCATCGCTAGCAACCAAACTTGGGAATGCTCTTGTTAAAGTAAGCAAACTCTTAAAGGCTCAGGGTATAATCTCAAACAACAAAGAGCTTACAAAGAATGCTAACGAGTTTCTAGATGTCCATGGTGAAAAATGGAATGAGATGATCTCAGCTACAGCATTGAGGAACATCCAGGAAGCAAAATGGAATGTGCCCACTCTCATGCCCTTTACTGAAGACGTCCAAAAAATGCATATGTACCTCAGTCAAGTCCAAGATGATTGCTTCAGTTCACTCTCTGAATGTCCCTCTACAAAATCCTGGATAGAGCTGGCAAAGGTGTGTCTGACCCAGATAATTCTATTTAACCGTCGCAGGGAGGGAGAGGTGGCAAGCATGCCCTTATCTGCGTTTACATCAAGAGAAATTTCTGACCCACATGAGGATGTGGACTGGGCACTATCTTAAGTAGAAAACAAATTATGCAGACACTTCTCCAGGATTATAATCAGGGGAAAACGTGGTCGCCCGGTTCCAATTCTTCTGACTCCCAAAATGCTTTGTGCACTAGAACTGCTTGTTAAGCAGAGGGAGGCTTGTGGTGTTCTCAAAGACAATTGTTACATGTTTTCAAGACCAGAAGCCATGACACATTTTCGTGCTTCAGACTGCATCCGTGGCTTTGCAAAAGTCTGTGGTGCGAAGTGTCCCAAGTCACTGACCTCGACAAGACTAAGAAAGCATGCCTCTACTCTTTCAACTGTGCTGAACATGACGGACACAGAAATGGACCAGTTGGCCAACTTTCTAGGCCATGATATTAGAATACACCGGGAATACTATAGACTACCTGAGAAAACCCTGCAACTCGCCAAGATCAGCAAACTTTTAATGGCACTTGAGCAAGCAAGATTAGCTGAATTTCATGGAAAGAACTTGGATCAAATTGGGAAAGAACCAGATGGTAGGTCTTTTTTTTTGTGTGTGTTTTGATATCAATGGTAACGCTATGGTAATGCTAACTTTGTATGAATTCCACAGAAAAGGTTCTTGAAAGTGAAGACGAAAGCAAACATGAAGCAAACAGTTCATCTACTGTTGATGGTATGTAATGTCAGTTGTAAGTGTCATTTGGGGACATGGAATAACTATTTGGGAATTGAAAGCTTAAATGATGCTAAGAATCGAACATAATCCATGGCGTACCTTAATCAAACGTAAGTCCTCAAACTCTTGACTGTATGGTCTGCTTAGGTAATGTTGGCACTTGGTTATTTCTAACCCATCAACAACTTTAATGAGTGAATGCACTTGTTTAGACTAAATACAACAAGCACTCCTCTAAAAAATGACATCAATTGGGTTTTGTCAGCAAGCTATAATATATATAAAGTATGTGTCTTTCTGGTATTGTTGAATTTTGATTATTTTCCATAAAACCAGCAGCAGAAGTGACTCCTCATACCGAGAGCCCTGAAATGCTACCAAGTAAGAAACGCAGACAACGGCCGTTGGTTGAAATGCTGGAAGAAGTCGGTGCTATGAGGCCTTCCTCCCAAGGTGAATTTTTATACAGGTCTTTTGTATGTCAGTAATTTTGTCTGTTCCTTTTTGGAAATGGACTATTCAGTGTAAAAATTTAAATTTGTATCAGTTATAACAGCACTATCAGAATATAAAAAGAAACTGCCCACCTTTTTCAATCACTGACCACCTTACATCTTAGTAAGTTTTGTCAGTGAACTTCATACATTTTTTTTCAAATCCATTACCCTCTGTCCAGCTTAATTAAACAGCTGTCAGCAAGGTAGTGTCGATAGTGTAGCAAGATCAACGCAAGTCCTGGGTTCAATGGAAGGGATAGATCTCTTTTTATTCAGTGAGTGTGCATGGAGTACCGCAACCTCTGATAAACAACTTGTTTATCAAAAACGTCACACAGAAGTTATCAAACTTGTCTTACTTGTTTACCTATGTAACTGTTAATCTGTTAATGGTATGTACTTTCAGACTTGGGGGCATGTTGTGGGATGAATTGTCATTAGTGTATTTTCATAGCATATGCATATCATTGGCGGATTTATAGAATATGTTTGGAAATTGAAAGCTAAGATGACACAAATAATCAAACATAATCCAGGGCATACTTAAATCATACATAACTCCTTAAATAACCTTAACTGTATGGCCTCCTCAGGTAAAGTTGACCTCAAGAGTTGGTTGGCACTTGGTTCTTTGTGATGGCAGTTTGTTGTGCACCTATTTTTCCTCATCAACAACTTTAATGATTGAATGTACTTTCACTAATAATACAAAAAACATTCATGCAAAAAGGACATCAATTGGGTATTGTCAGCATTCTATAGTACATGTAAAGTATGTCTTTCTGATAATGTTGAATATTGATTATTTTTTACAAAACCATCAACAGAAGAGACTCTCCTTCACACCGAGAGCCCTGAAATGCCACCAACCAAGAAACACAGACAACAGCCATTGGTTGAAATGCCGGAAGAAGTCAGCGCTATGAGGCATTGCTCTCAAGGTGACCTCTTTACACAGGTCTACATTTTCTATGAGACATGTCCAATAGACTATTTTGCTCAATCTCTCTAGCAGCCTTGCAACAAACTCCTGCAAACACAGGATCAAAAATGTTGAAAAGAACATGATAAATTACAAATTCACGATTTCATGAATGTATAAACAGATTGCACTATTTATTTATATTCCTTTTATCTGTTCCTTTTCCCCAGTTTTATTTCAGCTGAGTTCAAGTGCCAGAATGCACTAATCAATGTTTGACTGAAAATGTTATTTTATCCATAAGTATAGTGCGCAGAAGTTTACTTTCTGCTTTACTGTAGATGCTGGCTTATTCTGTATACCAAATTCCAGCACACATTCCTAACCCTTTGAAGTACGGAAAGGGTTTTTTCTGCCCACTTTAAGGTAAAGCTGCAAAGAAGAAAAAACCCTGGCAGCCGACGGAGGTCCAGGCAGTCGAGAGGCACATGACTCGCTTCATCACCTCTTGCATTGTACCTGGGAAGAGTGATTGCGAGAAATGTTTAAGGGCTGAACCAGAAGCACTACAGAACCGGGATTGGCAGAACCTTAAATTCTACATTCATAACCGAATTCAGTCCCACAAAAAGAAGTGGCAATGAAAATAGTTTATATGTCCACGTAATTGAAACGTGATTCTGACAGAAGTCGATATATTATAGATGTCAATTTCAGGTAGTAGTTCAGTACTATCATTTTTTTAACAATTGACATTTTATATATAATTGTATTATTATGTATGTATGTATGTATGTATGTATGTATGTATGTATGTATGTATGTATGTGTATATATATATATATATATCCACGTAATTGAAACGTGAGTGAAAGAAGTTGAATTATTATAGATTCAGGTAGCAGTTAAGTACTATCATTTTGCTCTGAAAGGCCAAAATGGGCATAATTTTAAAAGAATATGGGGACGTTTCTACCATGATTCTGTGTATTTCCAGATGTGTCGTATCCAACAAGTTTTGTTGAAGGGACAATAAAAGCCAAAAATGAGTGACCTCAATAAAAGTTTGCTTTTGCAAATTAAATGCATGATTCATGTCTTTGAATTCAAGAGGTAGTTAGTTGTAGCATTGTTACTTAGATTAAGGTGATTGACTAGAACTTCGGTGATTATGGTTGATATTCTAAGATGGAATTTAAATGGCTGTGACTGAGCATTTAAAAGAATTAGAAAGCTTTGAGTTGCTGCTATCCAGTTTCTATCCTCTTTCAATCCTTTGTACTAGGTGAATAGATACTTACTACTTCACCCATAAATGTTAATTTAATTCTCATTGTTATTCCTAGGACTATCAAACTTAATCTGCAATGTTGATTGATTTTATCAAGTGTTGATGTACTGTCTTAATACTACTTGGTTTTAGATTACCAAATGCAGTAATATGGATATAGATGTGGAATTTTCCATTTCAATATAATGATGTACTTATTGTTGCAAGGTCTCAACGAATCACATAGGAATTTGTGTGAATTATGCAATATATATGTAAATGAAGTCCCCATCAGCCATGTTTACTCGTTTTTACAAAGTCCCCATTAAGCATGGTCAAATCACTACTTCATCAATTAAACAATTTGAAGATGTGTATAAGCTTACATTGCAGTTGTAATTATACCAGATTTTTTACATACCCGTAGAACCTTTAGAAAGGGTGGTCCCCGCAATTGATGTCCAGAACATTGGTCCCCATCAAACATGGAAACCAGTATGCGTGCGTGCGTGTGTGTGTGTGTAGCGGCGCAGCGTTAGTTCGATGAGTCACAGTTCTGTTCGGGCTGCGCAAGGTATGTGTGTCTTCAGTTTCAGGGTAAATGGTTAGGTGTGGTGCAGGGATTACAGATACCGCAGCAGGGATCGCACTTCGGGATGTGCAATGGCTGGCAGGGCAAACTTCTGCTGACACGTCCCCAGCTTTCGGGCAGCTCTAGGCAATCACGTAGGACAGCGTCCTTCCTCGTAATAATCACATGGAGAGCCTCTTTCCCCCGTCGCTTTCACTGACGTCCAGACTCACTCGCAACGAAACGCTCAAAACCGCCGCACTACTCTCAGCGACCGAGTTGACGTCAAACCGTACTAGACTTAACTTATACTAACTAATAAACGAATAAAACAAAACGAAAAAAACAGCTCGCAACCGCCTTACACCGCATTGCACACCGCCGGGGTCCTTCACTATCTTCCGCTCCCCCTTCCCGCTCGTTCTCACTCCCGCCTCTTTCCCTTTCCGGGTCCGTCATCCGTCTTAAAGGCGCAGTCTATTTGTACCCGTTACACATACAAAATACAATAATAATGTTAATTGGAGTAAAGAAAGTGTTGCTATTAACCAAGGCTATTTAACCTAAAATAATACGGATAAACAATAAGTGTCATGCAACTTTAAGGAAACTTCAGTTATTAATAGAGTTTCACCTTCTCAACCTCTAGTTGTAATTAAACCCATAGCTATATTGTGGCAACCCCAGTTGATAATGTAACAAGCGCATAATATAATAACATTTTTCCTATAATGTTACATCGTATAACATTTTGGTTCACATATTACATAATGAAGCAAGCATAATAATTTTCTCCTTACGTTATAAAGCAAGCATAATATTTTTTAATTTTAACTGGAGGTTTAGGGGGTGGGCTTGCAAGGGGCAGGATATAGAGGGTTTTCACCGGCGTCACGTCTTGGGCAGTAACCCGGATGCGCGGCCATGTTGGAGGCACTCGATGTAAACACTGCGCTGTAATGCATGTAAACTCTGCGCTGGATAAACGAAAACGCTGCGATGGATAAAGGTCATAAACCCAAGAAAAGGTCGTCAAAAGGCGTTATAGATGCAAAGGCATACAGGGAAGGACTTGGACCGGGCGAAAAAGCACGATATTTGAGGAAGTTAGATTTGATTGGTGGTGCAGATCCCTACGAGTTGGCTCCCTCGTCTTGGATCAATGACGACCCGGAGAGTCTTCCGTCTGTTTGTTATCCTGACATCGTCAACTACCTGGTTTTCTCGCCAAGCCCATACACAGCGGAAGACCTTAAAGCGTACAAAAGTTTGGAGGCCTATAACCAGATGGTGTGTGGATGGGTGAGGGAGATTCAATACCAAGTCATCGACGACAGATGTGTTGCGAAGGCCAAAGTAAGTAATGCAATAATGTCTTTAATCAACCTAACCATAACTGTATGATATCATTGCAATACCCAAGGTGTAGCCAGGTGATTCTCAACCGTTTTTCATTTCAAGGACCCCCAGTTTGATATGAAGTCCACAGACCACAGTCTAGATTGCTATGTACACTGTACACTATCAACTTTATTTATTGTGCATTTATCACTATCAGAGTTTATAACCTCTGGGGGCCTGTGTGGCCACATTGTGAACAAGTGATGCAGATAAGCCTAACTGTTATTCATTTTTTTAAAGTGAAACGGTGAGAAACTATTTTGTTATTCTTACTTATTTGGTTGTCATGTCTTTTATTCAGGTTCTCCATTCTCAATCAATCCGAGAAACACCCCTGGAACCCTGGATAATCGCTGAGAAGTCTGGTCGGATACTTGGAGCCCACTGCACGTGTATGGCTGGCCTCGGAGAGACGTGCACACATGTTGCTGCATTATTGTTTCTCATAGAAGAAACAGTGAAGTTGAGGGACTCAAAGACAGTGACGCAAGAGAAGGCGTATTGGCTGTTACCTACTGCACTGTCTAAGGTGGAATACAGGGAATGCCGGAAGATTGACTTCACTGTAACCAAGAGGTCTCAAGTAAAAGAGCCGGCAGGATGAAATGTGCTGCTCTTGGACAGCCACTTGAGGACCCAAGTGATACTTCCACTTCTTCTACTGTTACAGTTGGGAAACCGCAACAGCCAACCAGTGATGAACTGTCATCATTATTCAGTGCTCTTAGCGCGACTGGATCAAAGTCTGCTATTTTGTCCCTGATTGAGCCTTACTCTGACAGTTTTGTTCCAAAATCAATTGGAGAAAATTTACCTCTTGTGTTGACGGAATTGCGAAAAGACGAAGCAGTTCACATGGACTATAGTGAGCTATTGTCCACATGCAAAGATGTTGAAATTTCTGTTTCAGAGGAGCAAGCAAAGGCAGTTGAGGCCGCTACAAGGGATCAAGCTTCCTCTAAACTGTGGTTTAGATTTCGCGCTGGTCGAATCACAGCATCTAAAATGAAAACTGCATGTTGCACTGATCCAAAACAGCCAGCTCAGAGCTTAATCAAAAGTGTATGCTATCCTGAGTCATACAGATTCACATCAAAAGCCACTACCTGGGGATGTAATCATGAGAAATTTGCACGTGATATGTTTATAGATGTACATAAGGAATCTCATGAGAATGTTAAAGTACACGACACAGGTTTTTTCATAAATCCAAGTGTGCCATTCTTGGGTGCTTCTCCCGATGGCCTTGTTTCTTGTGATTGTTGTGGTGTCAGTGTAATTGAAGTGAAATGTCCATTCTGTGTGAAAAGTGACATGTTGGACAGTGTATCCTATTTGGAGAAGGACAGTGAAGGGAAACTGACACTTAACCGAAACCACCAGTATTTCTACCAGGTGCAAACTCAACTTGGGGTGTGCAAACTGGAATCTGCCTATTTAGTTGTTTGGACAGAAAAGGATTTGCATGTTGAGTGCATTTTATTTGATGAAGAGTTTTGGGACACAATATGCCAGAAAAGCAAGAATATTTTTGACGCAGCCATTATGCCAGAGTTAGTTGGCAAGTTTTACACAAGGCTTTCATCTACCATGGCCAATGTGTCCTCGCAACCTGGAGTATCTACCTCGGCTGAATCACATGGCTCTGATTGGGCTGCAAGTGCCAGTGGCCAAGAAGAAACCTGGTGTTTCTGTGGCCAGGTTGAGTTTGGAAAGATGATTTTGTGTGACAATGCAAAATGTCATATTAAGTGGTTTCACTACTCGTGCATTAATGTCAAGGTTGCACCAAAGGGAAAATGGTATTGCCCAAAGTGCCAAAAGCTACCTAAGTTTGAGCCAAAAAAGGGAAAGAAACCTTTGAAGTAAAAAAACAAAGCTGTATTTTTTAGTGGACTGTTGTGAAGTTACGCACTTCAGGCACTTTGTTTTAATGTTGGTTAAAACAATATTTAATTTATTTAGAAACGTGTACCTTTTTTGAAACTGTTCTTTAAATATTTTTAGCATTTGATTTCAAGTTGGTGAGATTTTGCAATGCTATACTGACAAAAGTTGTAAAACTCAAATTACATACAAAATTATGTTCGCACTATAGTATACTGTATATACTATAATTTATAGTACTGTATAGTTTATAAGCTATCTGTTCTGATAACTGTGTGGTTTTCCTTTAATAAATCTGTGTTCTGATGATAGTGTTATGATGTGTTCTCTTCCACAACAATACATTAACAAAAACTGTAAATTAACAACCATTTATAAATAATTTTAGGCTATATAGTCTTTTTATTGACAAAGTGCATGTAAAAATATTCTTCAGTCAAAATCAACAATGGATGGGCAAAGGTTCACCAGAGCACAACAGACAGGTGAACAAAGCTGGGTCATCAGTCTCAGAATCATCAGTCTCTGCAGCAACTCCAGCACCAGCAGCAGCATCAGCAGCAGCTTCTCTCAGTCTCTGCTGGGTTCTATTCCCACGACGGCTGTAGCGTGATGATGTCCCAGCTTTTTCAGGAGACCTTTGCTGACCTGTCATTCCGACAGATGGCACCCAATCTGGGTCATCCTTTTGATAAAGGTCAGACCTTTTACCTGGAATACAATGAGAAATACAGCACATTGTAGCTCTACATTTTAAGAACTGTGTTGCTACTGTAGCAGGCTATTAAATATGATCCTAATCAGATATTAAGTCAATAATGCAACATAAAAACATGTCACTTACCTGACAAGAAATGGGCCGAACAAATTCGGACGTTGTCCAGATTTTTGCCACGTAGATCCTGGTTCAGCTTCGCTAACCACAAGCGCCTCCTTTCCTCTGACAACTTTTGGCATTGTTCTCCTTGATTAGTTATAACTTTTGGCAGTCTGTAATACTCCAAATGTTTTTCGCGGTCTGACCGATTGGTACAGCCAAAAACACGGCAATAATTTACCATTTTCCACGAAGATATTCGGGATCTACTGCGGCGTGCGCTTTATTTACCTTGGCGTGCGGTTTATTTACCTTGCCGAGTACCTCCAACATGGCGACTGCCGGATTGATGACGCGCTGATGACGCGCCGTGAAAACCCTCTATAGGGGTTGAAGTTCGCAAGAGGTTGGATAAATGCGGTCGCTGTAACTGTAGTTTGTTTTTGTTTGACCACAGACAAAATGGAGGCAGAACGGGCAGAACACATCGCGATCATCTTAAATGTTGCTGAAATTATGCATCATATATTCCGTTGCATCCACAAAAATCTGAAGCATCGATGAAAGATTGCAGCATGAGTTAGAGAATAATAGAAAAAACAATGACGAAGAAAGGCAACGCGAACCACGGAGCCTATAATGTTCAGCTAACTTGTCAATAATAATAATAATGATAAAACAAATAAGCGTGCCGCTGTGAACTCATGTATTGTAATTTATTGTAGGGTTATGATAAGACCAATCTTTTAGCGTTCTCCACGAACCACAACATTTCAATATTTTTAACATTTCAGGAACAAAAGGCTGATTATTATTTAGGGGGCCACTCAATGACATGCAAATAAAGACTGAAGCGTCATCAATACACCCACTCAATTGGTGTGAGAAATACCAACTTTCTACTCATCATTCACATAAAAAGGTAATTTATATTTCTTACGGAGAAAATACTACTTCAGCGGTAGTATTGTTCAGAAGATTTTCAGGGTACACATGTCAGGATATGTTGTTCACACATAAGGCCCATCAGGAGAATAGTCGGAGAATATCAGGACTTACACGTGTGTCTGAAAGCAGCTAGTGTGTGAGCATTTGATTACATTATAAAATGAGTACATTTATTGGTTACAGGGGTAATTGTTCAATAGAAAGTGTAGTATACTATGCATGCAGATCAATTATTCAATAGCTTTTACTGTTATTCAGGGATCAAAATGCATTCACATTTAAAAATTGCATGGCAATTACTATTGGTTATTTGAACATATTAAAAACAAACAGCTGAAAATTGTGTTCATGCAACAACAGCTAAGGCAGCATCCTAGCTAACTAAAGTGAAATAAAGCACGGGCTATTGTGGGGGAGGGGGAGAGGGAGGGGGGAACTGTGAGGGCAAGATTGCGGATTGTATATGGCTAACCGATGTGAGAGTTTAAAGGAGACTTATTATTGTGTTTCCTAACAAGTAAACATACTCTAAGGGTTCCAGAAAAAATGTTTTTGAAGCTGTTTGCTGGAAATAATTGTTAGGAAAAACGACCTTGCCTACCACTATTCCCCTCTGTTTCATTCCCTTCAGAATGTGCTGTTTCTGGTGTCTGTAAATTTAATGTGAATGAGCTACTTCACATTGCATACTAATGAGATGTCAGAGTGAACTAGAGCTTGGAGAGGAAGTGATAATTGCTGTTTGAGGACTCCCGGAGCTATGTAATATAATAATAATATTAATAATTACTGCTTTCAAGTGATTAAAATATTTAATCGCATTAATGTCATAGCTAACTCACGATTAATTGCAATTAATCACACATTTTTTTCTATTCTAAATATCCCTTGATTTCGTGCTGCTAGCCCCTTTTAGTGAGATCAGAGACTGTTGAGAAGGACAGTAAGAAGTGAGACCCGAGGTGAATTCAACCCGGTCCACTTGACATCGGGTAGGTGCATGACAGTGGCCTACCGTAAAACTTCAATAGCCCAGGCTTTTATTTGTTTCAATAACTGAACTTTTGAACAAAACTCTTGCTCAGCAAAGACGGGAAATGCGTATGAATATGAATATTACTACCCTACGTAGGCCTATACACATTACCAGGCTATCGAATAACGCCTACAAACACACACACACACACAGACACACACACACACACACACACACACAAACACGGTGGCTGAGTGGTAATCGGGAGAGTCGGGAGAATTCCCAGTGGGCCGTTAATGTTTCAGGGCTGTTGGGCTGATTACTGCGGGATTACGATATTGCATTTATAAAAGTTCCTTGCAGCGCCCTCCGGCAGCCTGAGCTGTGCGCCCGCAACCTCTCACTCAGACTCAACAAACTGTCAACGTCGCAGCCAAGTCGCTTTTGTCTAAAGGGGAGTAACTGAGCGGCCCCTCCCGAAGTGGTACAGCCCAGGTGGGCCTTGAACTGCGATTGGTCAGAAAGACGTAACAGCATTGAACTCTCGTGCAGGCTCTAATAGAGTGAGACACAAACACAAACACACACTTTTAATGAGTTTTTCGTCCGCTCCGTATCCTTGCTTGCCCCAACAAGTTTGTGCGGTGTGCTTGATGTTTTGTTTCCGGTGTAGCTAGAACCGGTATGGTGTTGTAGTTTTTCTAACGTGACTAGTGGCTAGACAGTAGGTGAAAAAGAGACGTTTGCCAAGCCAAAAGAGCGTCAATCGCGTGATAAAAAAATGAACGCCATTAAAATTGGTTTGCGTTAACGCCGTTAATAACGCGTTAAACTGACAGCACTAATAATAATATATAGGTATCTATATAATATAATATCTAATATCACAGCCAAAAGCTAAGTGCGCCTCGGATGATATTATGAATCATAAAGACTGCGTCTGACGTCTCTGGTACTTCCACAACAAGTAAAGGGTCGTAGTGGGGGTTATCTCAGCCATGGTTGAGAAGAATTGGGAGAAAGGAATTTTGGCTTCGACTCTCTGAAGTCAAGATTGAACTGCGACATGGAGGAGAAAGGGATTGTACTCCCGGAGCTGAGCTGCCGGACTGCCGCCAGAGCTCTGCTGGACTCCCTGCCAGGCACGTTTAACATCTCAAGGTAATGAAATTGAGGTTGTGTCCACCTACAAGTACTTGGAATTTATGATCGATGATCACATCACTTTTAAAACTCACATACAAAATCTGGTGAAAAAGCTGAAACTAAAGGTAGTTTTTTTGCTTTAGGAACAAATCGTGTTTTTCTATTGAGGCCAGACAACGTATAGTCAAAGCTAACTTCTTGCCGGTTCTTGATTATGGTGATCCGTTGTACATTAATGCATCAGCTCACTGCCAACTGTTACATATTTTAAGCACATAAGTTGCCCCCACATAGCCACATGGGAACAGGATCGAACAAATAAGCTGCATTACCTCCACATAGCCACATGGGAGCAGGATCGAACATATAAGCTGTAATTACTATACATAGTCACAAGGGGAGCAGGACCCAACTTACAAGCTGCAAAAACTACTCCAGCCATAGAAGGCAGCATCTTTAAGACAGACGCGGAAGCTGGGGCCAATGCATCACATAGGCCACGCCTACTTGTCGTGTTCTTGAAGAAAGTAGTTCAATCCTGGTCGCTTTTAACTCACTTTAGTATTTTGGTATGGTAACTATGAAGCAAAAGGAGGGAATTGTATTTCACACGCGTGGAGAGAGATACCGCAGAGCTATCTTACAGCCCCGGGGGGGCTTTCCCCGGGGCTCTCAACAGGTCTGCCATATGTCTCTGACCTCATCTGACTCCCGCTCCCCGTTTGTATCAAGTAGGCGTGGCCTATGTGAAGTAGGCGTGGCCTATGTGATGTATTGGCTCCGGTTTCCTCACCTGTCTAAAGGTGCTGCCATCTGTGGCTGGAGTAGTTATTGCAGCTTATATGTTGGTCCTGCTCCCCTTGTGGCTATGTGGGGGCTTAAAATACGTAACATACTTGATACAAAAGGAGCGGGAGTCAGATCAAGGGGGCAGAAACATATGACAGCCCGGAGTTACTAGATAGATATGAAGATAGATACAAAGGCCCTGCTGTTTGTCACTCACACGCGTGTTAAATACAATTCCCCTCCTTTTTGCGTCATACTTACCATACTGAAATACTTTAACAAATAAAGTGAGTTAAAAGCGATCTGGATTGAACTACTTTCTTCAAGAACACGGCAATCTGGTGACCCCATACGTGATTCTGAGAAAGGCCAAGGCCCGAGGCTCGGAGACGCCCGCGGCCTTGGCCTGTTCACAAAAAGGAGGGGAATTGTTAAATACAATTCCCCTCCTTTTTGCTTCATAGTTACCATACTAAAATACTTTAACAAATGAAGTGAGTTAAAAGCGATCCGGATTGAACTACTTTCTTCAAGAACACGACAATTTGGTGACCCCATACGTGATTCTGAGAAAGGCCAATGCCCGAGGCTCGGAGACGCGCGGCCACCGCGACGCTCAACAACTCTTCCACAGGCGCCACAAATCAGGTAAGCAGAACCTATTTTCGTAAAGACTGAATCTGCATAGGATTAGTTATAGGAACACTTAGGTGTAAGAGTTGTTCGAGCCACCGTCTAGTCATGGCACTCCGCAGTCCCAGCCCTGGGATTACAAAGGCATAACAAACGTGTAGTTGAATGGTCGCGGAGAACTCTGAAGGAGATTTAATTAAAATAATCATATTGAAGAAGCAAAGGGCCAGAATTGTATTACTGGGATTGTTGATAGACTATATCCATCCCATATAGGCATAATGTTTGTATCGTGATAAGACATAATAATCACGAATCGTGAGGAGACATAATACTCACGAATGTTTGTATCGTGATGAGACATAATAATCACGAATCGTGAGGAGACATAATACTCACGAATGTTTGGACCGTGAGGAGACATAACACTTATGTTTTTGTTTTTTTTGTATCGTGAGGAGACATAATAATCACGACTGTTTGTACCGTGAGGAGAATACTCACTATATATATATATATATATATATATATATATATATATATATATATATATATTTACTGTATATATATCAACGAGAATACATCATTGCATTGTGGTGCATATTTGGAGTTCTTCTAGTCTCTGTAGCCAAGCCCCTGCTGGGCAACTGCAATAATTACCCAATCCTACCCCAATGCCTCCCCTGCTGGTTGAGGATAGAACTATTCCCAGTTCTGCCTCAACGTGACCCCCTGCTGGTTGAGAAGAGAACCATTCCCTGTTCTACCTCAACGCCTCCCCCTGCTGGTCAACAAGAAGAGAACCATTCCCAGTTCTACCTCGAACCAACCCCCTGCTGGCCAACTGCAAGAACTACCCAATACTACCCCAACGCCTCCCCTGCTGGTTGAGGAGGGAACTATTCCCAGTTCTGCCTCAACGTAACCCCCTGCTGTTTGAGAAGAGAACTACCCACAGTTCTATCTCAACACCTCCCCCTGCTGCCCAAGAAGGGTCCCAGCTATCGGTTTTACCCCAACTACTTCCCTGCTGGACAAGAAGAAGACTATCACCAGTCCTAACTAGACAAACCCCTGCTTTCCAAGAAGCAAACTACCACTGCTATCCCCTATCACCTAGCCCCAGAACACGCCCTCTTTCAGACGTCATGGCCTCGCTCAACGTGCAGCCTAGCCTAGCGGAGGCGAGACCCGATCCAGACACCCTGGCCCAGGTGAGGGCAGCAGTAGCCAGGTATTTTGCAGCCAACTTCCAAAAGGACAAGCCGTTGTCCACTGAACAACAGAAACAATGGACTAGAAGAGAAGAGAAGTACAGAAAAGAGTGGGAAGCTGTTGGAGCATGGGCTGTTGGGGTGAAAGTCACCACCGGCCTAACCACGGCAGCCTGGAACTACGCCCTAAAGGAGAGCGAATGGGCTGTGACCAAACGTGCTACCGCAAAGAAAGTGCAGGAGAAGGATTCATTCGAGAGAAGGAAGAAAAGAGAGAGGTACACCTTCGCCCTACTCAACAGCTATAATGCGGCAATCAACATGGAAACACGGAAGAGGGAAGGACGACCGACCAAGCTTTCACCCCCACCACCTGGGGGGCCGTCTGAACCGTCTCACACCAAGGAGCCTCCAACCCCACTCACCCTGAAAGAAGCAGCCATGGAGGAAACAGGAACGCCATGTGGAGAGGGGAACCAGACCAGCCTCCACACCAACATCTACCCCAGCCTCACAGAAAACCCACCATTCCCAACCATCGCATTGGCTCCACCCCCATACGGGTGCTACGCCCAGTGCTCCATATAGCGAAAGGGCCAGTGGACGTCTCATACAACGACCCAACCCCAACATCAAACGCAGGAGAACGACAGGATTACCGTGGCAATGACGGGTGCGAATCCTCAAGGTGGCCGATGGAGTGGACCAATCAAGTAATAAAAGGGAGGAGCGGCCAGGGCACCATAATAAGTTGAGAAGAAGCCTACCCTCCGCCGATCCCGAGCTCGTTGCACCAAGACACGAGACCTGAGTCCATGGATCGGCCCGCCTCGATGGACCAAGACAGGAGACCTGGGACCATGGAGCGACCTGCCACAATGTACCAACAACAACAACAACAAGCAGAACAACAGAGAAGCCAAGGCACCTACCACGACCAACAACAACAACAAGCAGGACAACAGAAGAGCCAAGGCACCTACCAAGACCACCAACAACCGTATTCCAACCAAGGAAGCCAACAACCCTATTCCAACCAAGGAAGCCAACAACCCTACTCCAACCAAGGAAGCCAACAACCCTATTCCAACCAAGGAAGCCAACAACCCTACTCCAACCAAGGAAGCCAACAACCCTATTCCGACCATGGACAACAGAGAAGCCAAGAACCCTATTCCAACCACGGGCAACAAAGACAAGAACACCAAAGATGCCAAGAACCATATTACATTCAAGGACAACAAAGAGTGGACAACAGAGGAACCACACAAGACAGAACAGAAGACCCCATGAAGAATGAAACAAGTACAGGAACCATACAGAAGGAACATGACACTCACAAGGGAGCCACCGGACTGGAATCAAGACAACACTACAACAGTCCGACCCAACACAGATCAACGCACGACACCGGAGATGCTAGGAACGACGGAGGACACAGACAAACACAGAGAACAAACGCCATGAAAGAGAGTGACCGCCAGCCCCTCAACCCGGCCCTAGCTGCAACAAAAAGCCCCCAACCAAAGGGGAGCCCTATGCTATGAGAACCAGATCGAAAGATCCCAGTACCCAACGGCCAAAAACACCAGACCAGTCCAACCGGGAATCCTCAGACGATGAAATAACCAACACCCTGCTGTTCGACCTTCCGAGCCCGAGCAAAACAAGTAGCCCCCGGCCCAACCAGGGCGGGTCCCGTTCCCCCCCCCAGCCAGACTTCATGGCAACCCTAACACCGATCCTACCAGTAAGAAAAGCTGATGGACTGACCTGGAGGATGGTTCATGATCTGAGGGCCATCAACACGTGGACCGTGGCCCCTCCGGAAATAGTCCCAAACCCATACGTGGCCCTGAATCTTGTGAGCTCTGAACATCAATGGTTCACGGTGGTGGATCTCGCCAATGCATTCTTCTGCCTTCTACATACCTGATCTTGCTGTTAGCCAAAACAGCCCAACTACCTCGAGAAGTAGCCATCATGCACTGTCGAGGACATCAGAAGACACAAACAGCGGAGGCGAGTGGAAACCACACGGCGGATGAAGCAGCTAAGAAGGCAG
Organism: Pollachius pollachius; assembly: GCF_949987615.1. Classification (NCBI taxonomy): domain Eukaryota; kingdom Metazoa; phylum Chordata; class Actinopteri; order Gadiformes; family Gadidae; genus Pollachius; species Pollachius pollachius. The sequence goes on from NC_136935.1 coordinate 25,867,472, forward strand.
GCGGATACGTCCCAGTAGAACATCTGAAGGAAGGAGGATACGACCCGGTTGTACACCTGATGATGGTCAACGAGGAAACAGCCCTGGACACAGATGAACAGATGGTCAAAGAGATGCAAGGAGGAGCAGGACCTTATGAGAAATCGGCGTGGAGAGGAAAAGGGGCCAGGGAGAGCCCGGATGGAATATACTACTCCTCCACTGGAAAGCCGGTTGTCTCCTCCAAGGCCCTGCTGTGCCTGTAACCAAAGACGGGGATTCAAGATAACCCAAGGACAATTCCCTGTGCCCCAGCTCCCGTTTCAAGAAATCTACATAGATTTCACAGATATGGGACAAGAGAACAGAGTAGACAGAAAACGGTTTATGCTAGTAGCCGTCGACAGGTTCTCTAAATGGGTAGAAGCAATTCCAGCTAAGAGGGAGGATGGGGCCACAGTGATCAAATGGTTAACACAGGAAGTGATTCCCTGACGGGGATATCCCAAGCTAATCTGCTCAGATAATGGTAGCCACTTCGCCAACATCCACCTTCAGGAGGTGAAAACATACTTAGGACTAAAACACCGGTTCGACTCAGTATACCTCCCCCTCTAACACCACCCTTCTCAGCCCCCATGTACTAGTCACAGGACGCCCCATGCAGGGACCATACAGCCCACAATCCAAAGGACCCCCATCAGACAGGTTTGATGAAGTAATTCAAGAGTACCTACAAGCACTAACCCAAGCTTCTTTAAGGTTGTACTCCCAGATCACAGACCAAAAGAAGTCCGAAGCAAAGGACCCTTCACCACCATTGGTGTCACCTGGCGAGTGGATCTGGGTGAAAAAGCACCACCGAAAGAAGCTAGAGGACCGGTGGGAGGGGCCATACAAGGTACTCTTGGCGACACCTTTTTCTGTTTCTGTAGAGGACCGACGTGGAGCCCAGTGGCACCACCTGAGCCGGTGCCGCAAAGCAGACACCCCCGGCAGATCGTGGACAGAGACTTTGACCGGCCGAGCTGCACTGCACTTGCCAAGGACAAACACGCCCCACCCCAAGACGATGGGCTGGAGTATGCACCCAGGGAGGTACCTGGTAGCACTCCTAATGGTGGTCCTGTTCCAGGAGGGAACAGGAGACAGTCCCGTCGCACGCAAAGACACTGTCAGGTACCCGGGCTTGTACCACTGTCAGGTACAAGCCTACAAAACCAGGTTGTGCCTTCCTGAAGTACTGCCGGGGGGTAGAAAGTGTCTTTGAGCTAGAGTTTTGTCAGATACTACCCTTTGGGACAAGGACGGACCGGGTCTACTTGGCAGAAAAGTACATGTGTGTAGGAACCGGACAAGGTGGAGACTTCCAAGGGATGTATGCCTGCCAGGTGTGGTCACAGGCGTCATGGCTTACCCACCCAGGGTGCAAGGAGGGTTATTACCCTCTGACGTCCAGCTACAAGGTACTCCAAAAGGGAATCTCCCTGACCAGAAGGACATAGGGGTATAAGGAAATCTGGACCAGTGATGGTCTAGTAGTCAATGGAGAGACGATGTTCATAAGGTTAAAGGCAGAATTAATCGTTCCCGAGAATAAATCGCGAAAGACAGACAAAGGCCTGGTCTTTCCAGTGCTAAGGGTGGATACAAGGGGAGACGACCTAAGGATAGTTATCCTTCTATCGGGATATGCATGCAGGCCCAATAAATTGCCACCTAAAGGGACGCATGGGTTCTTAGAAGCGCCACCTCTCTCACCCACCCCGGTATTCCACCCAAACAAGGTGACTCATGAGGAATATTGGGAGGTAATGACAGGTAAGCTTAATCAGAATATGTGGGTAAAACGGATGAACTACACGGCCCGGCCTCAGGGCAAAACCAACTGCATTTTCTGTGCCACAGGGCGCCCCACCTTGACCACGGCCCCCGCTAGGATCACCCCTCGTAATTCACCATGAGGTTGTGCATGTCCTTGCATGTCCATTATTAAACAACCAATGCGGGTTATGTTTGTTATTGTATAGTATTGCTTGGTTGCGAGTGTAACATGTTATTTTTGTACCAATGCACTGATAATGGGACTGTTGAATTTCTTTGAGGCAGTTGTTGATATGTTTCTTGCTGCTGACACAACCGAGTAGACAACTGAACGCCTGAAGGAGGCTCACATGATGTGCTAGTAACCTCCCTGTGAGCCGCGCCCTTGACAAGGAGGGACAAACGTAGGTTCATGAATTACAGGTCCTGATGACGACAAAGGAAACAAGAGCTGAGACTACAACAATGTGCAACCCCCCCCCCCCCCCCCCAAAACATGCACCAGCGCACCAATACATGAAGACCACGGGAGCCATTCAAATCCACGTGAGCCTACAGACAACCTTGCATTTTTAAATTGTTATTGTTTTGTCACCAATTTTTGTATTATTCACTTTCAATGCATGCTGAAATTTTATAACTTTGTCACATATAACCGGAAGTATTAGTTTGGATTTCTATGAATGCATTTATCTATGTGCTTTTTTTGACTATATGATTGTATGATAACCAGGTTATACATTTATTTTTGTGTTGTTGACAATGACCTGTATTGCCTTTGAGACCAACCAAGGTGAATGCCGTTTCAAAATCAGGGGGACGCGTTGTGGTTTTATCTCCCCTATAGAGTTTTTCCACCTCGGTCGGTGGTGTTGATGATTTTTTCCTACTTTGACTATGTTTTTGGTGTGGTAAATGGTGTTTATGGCTTAAAATATCTTATAGAATGGTCATCTGAGATAACCAAGGAGGGATTGTTACGTATTTTAAGCACATAAGCTGCCCCCACATAGCCACATGGGAACAGGATCGAACACATAAGCTGCATTACCTCCACATAGCCACATGGGAGCAGGATCGAACATATATGCTGTAATTACTATACAAAGTCACAAGGGGAGCAGGGCCCAACTTACAAGCTGCAATGACTACTCCAGCCACAGAAGGCAGCATCTTTAAGACAGACGCAGAAGCCGGGGCCAATGCGTCACATAGGCCACTTGATACAAACGGAGCGGGAGTCAGATCAAGGGGGCAGAAACATATGGCAGCCCGGAGTTACTAGATAGATACGAAGATAGATATGAAGGCCTTGCTGTTTGTCGCTCACACGCGTGTTAAATACAATTCCCCTCCTTTTTGCTTCATAGTTACCATACCGAAATACTTCAACAAATAAAGTGAGTTAAAAGCGATCCGGATTGAACTACTTTCTTCAAGAACAGGACACTACATATGTTGGACACTGTGTATCATGGAGCCTTGAGGTTACAAACAGCAGAGCCTTCTCTCACTACTATACATTGTACTCAAAAGTTACCTGGCCTTCTCTTTTTATGCGACGCCTTAGTCACTGGTATTTTAGGTAAACTCCCCTGTTATTTGTCACAATGTCCCGGAAACGTGTCCCCCATGGCTTACGGTCTCAGGACATGAGTATTTACAGAAGCATTCATATCCAAACCAATATATAGTTGGTAGTCACTTAAGTTCAATAATTGAGGGAAGGAATTCTGAATATAGTTGGGGCATATATGCTAATGAATGCTACTTTTTTGCCCTGAATGGGCATACAGCAAAAAATCCATGCGTCCTTCATTATCTGAGCCAATCCTTGGTGTTCTATCCACAGATAACGTTGCCTCAAAAGTACCGCACCTTGGTGACAGAACAATTACACGATGGCCCAGCCGGTGGCCACTTTAGAGGAGAAAGGACACTCGCACGGCTCAAGGCCCGGTACTACTGTACAATATGAGAGATGACGTCACTCTGTGGTGCCGTACCTGCACCAGCTGTGCTACAAAAGGCCGCCCGAAGGAAAAACCTCAAGCCGCCATGGACACGGTGCAAGTTGGAGCCCTCTTCGAACGCATCGCAGTCGATTAAATGGGCCACTAAATGAAACCGAAAGGCAGAACCGCTACATAATAGTGACACAAGACTACTTTGGCAAATGGGTGGAAGCCTACCCGGTTCCTAATGAACAAGCAACGACAGTGCCCGAGGAAGATGGTTTCCGAGTGGGTGTGTAGGTACGGAGCTCCACAGTGCCTACACAGCGACCAAGGTACCAATTTCGAGTCAGCTGTGTTCCAGAGAATGTGTGAGCTGCTGGGAATCGACAAGACACGGACCACTCCGTTTCGGCCCCCGTCGGATGGCCAAGTAGAACACTTCAATGCCACCCTGCAGAACATCATAGCCACCACTGCAGAACGATGTCACTGGGACTGGGACATTATGACCCCATATGCAGTCATGGCTTACCGTGCAACCAAACACAGCCCCACGGGCCTGACCCCTAACATGATGCTGTTCGGACAGGATATTACAGAGCCAGTGGATCTTGTTGCTGAGTTGCCACCTGACAGACAACACTACTACCTATCTCGTACAGCTCCGGGAAAGGCTTGAGCTATCTCACTAGTTGGCCTGGGAGGCACTGGGAAAATCTGTTGAGCGTGCCAAACGACAGTATGACAAAAATGTTTGCAGAGACTCAACACAGTCAGTGATGCAGTGTGGTTCCTGGTCAAAGGCACCAAGAGAGAAAAGAATAAAGTGCGGAAGTTCCTGCCTTCCTACGAGGGTCAATGCTTCATCGTGGGTGTACTGGACTACTAGGTCTACCGGATTAGAAGGGGTCCAAGGATGAAGCTGAAAGTCACGACAAGCTCAAAGCTTACCATTCCAGGACAACACTAGACAACGGCTGGGTCTTTCAAGAGGCTGAAACGTGGGCACCAGTGGGGCGCCACCCCCGTCGTCAGACCCCAGCTCCTCAGAAATCAACATCAGTCCCCTCCACCTTTGGGGCACATCACCAGAAACGGAGGACCCTGTTGTGGAGGCCCTTCCAGGTCTTTTCTCTCGTCCTCCATCATCGACCGCTTCACGAGCAGCATCCACATCCCTTGCCACCCTGCCAAGCTTTAACTGGATGAGTTTGGGACCCAGCATAAGGCCAGGGGACAAGCTGCTCGTCGTCTTCTCTCCACCCCTCGGCGTCAACCACGGAGGGTCTGCAGAGCTACATGTTTCATTGAATGGATTGGTCACTGAGCATATTTGCCTGAGGTTGGGTGTAGGCGGATGTAGGCGGATTGCTGCCCTCCTCAAAACAAAAGAGTTGCTGTGTTGTCAAAACAAAAGAGTTCCGGTGCTGTCAAAAACCAAAGAGTTCCTGTATTGTATTGTTACATGTGTGATTTGACCATGTTGAGGTTGAAATGGGAAGTTTTATACGATATGGGCTTTATATAATTGTTTACTATCAACAGTCGGTTATTTGAATACTAATGGGCCGCATAGTTTTGTTATAGCATCCTGGGTATGTTAACTGCTAAGACACTTAATGAGCATATGTGTGAGGAACAATGTGAAAGAAAGAAAAATGTAATTTTTTAATAGAATATATTGCCCTATTTCTGTACTTAAAAACCTGCACCCTGGAGTAAACTTACGCTAGCGTTGAGTGGAGTGGTTAAAGTTATAGTCCGATTTTTCCCATTTGATGTATAGGTGTCATGTTTATGACATTTGGTTACATGTACGAAGGAGTATGCAAAATGCCTTAACTTTCCACTGGAGGAGGACCCCTTTAAGGACTGTGGGAATCACGGTTTATGGTTGGGGATGTTTGTACAATGACTGTCTAATTAATATTTTCCTGTGTACAGTGTAATGATGCTGGAGGTATGTTAAAGGTTTAATAATTCTCCAGAGTGGGGGTAGTGTTGCAATCTCAGCCTCCCCCTGGCAGCTTGTTGGGAAAATTAGTGTGACGTGGTGGGACAGGTGTGTTGTGGGTAGTAGAAACAAATGATAGCGGGAGAATCTGTCTGAGTCTACGGGGTGAATGGAATAGTAGTGCAGTCCGTGCTCCAGCCGAAAGCTAGCAACTAAGTGCCTTTTATGCATGTGAATGTACCACTGAGCATGAGACCAGCTCGCTCCTAACTACGGTTCGGAGCGTAGAAGCTGTGAAGGTAACATTTATACTGTGAGTATGGAAGAAATTAATGTTACATTTTATGGCAAACTATAATTATTATTAGGCCTATATATAAATTAAATACATTAATAGTGGAAAGTAGCTAATCATCTGTTTTTCTATAAGTGGGACTTGTCACGACGCCAGAGAGTCTGCCCCAAACCTATTTCTGGTGAACTGCCAGTGTAGGGATCACGGGGTCAGGGTGCGCTAACGTCAAACTTGAATCCTAGAACAACGGAACATGTTGATGTATGTTTCCTGTCATTGTATGGATGAATGCTGATTTGGCAGTCCCCGCTAGAAAAAATAAAAAATAATTGTATAGGGAAACCTTAAGAAGGGCAATAGTCAAGACATCCACCAGTGCTTTGCAAACTACTCGGCTTTGTTGTTGCTTGTTCAGCGATATAGTCTTATGTCATACTTCCTCCGGACTCCTCGATTCCTCCACCTCTCTTAGTTAGTTGAAGTGATAGAATTCGGTTATTTTCTACCACATGTTTGGCGTCACGAACAGGATTGAAGAACAGAGACAGCCCAGCTGCTGGGCTGCAGGACGGGGGTGCGAGCGGATCATACAACAGAGCTCATCATAAAAAAGGTAAGCTACATTCTTACCATATATAGGAAAAGTTGTTTGATCTGTTCCTGCCCTGTCTGAACGCTGAGCAGCAGGTAAAGTGTCTCTTCAAATTAACGAACCATTGTTATAAAAAAGGCGAGAGAGAATGAAAGGAGCCCGGGGAAAGATTGACGTGCGCGCGCACATACTGCAAATGCTCTGTGGTTTTAATTAACTAAAACACTTTGTGGATCTCTATTGATCCGGGTTGTAGGCCTATTGTTAAGTGCTGTGACTGTCTTGTAGAAGAACAAATTAGTGGGAAAGTTCCAATAGGACAGGGCTAGCGGGCCCCTAGATCCACCCACAGAACGGGACTCTGGAGTGGCGTGGATCTGTAGAGTTTAACTGACAAAGTCCTAAGTGGAGGTTTGTCGGTTGGGAATCCAGAGTGGTTAATGAATTCAGTGGTTTTTCTTTGCGAAGAGACTCCTTGAAGTGCCGACTAGTGCATTTTTAATTCCGATCTTGGACCAGTTGAGCTGCAGATCCTGCAACAATTGATGGTGAATTTCTAATTCCGATCTTGGCATTTGGAGAAAACATGCTTCTTGTTATTTTGAGTAAATAAGTTTCTTGTTTGAGGTACCGCTTGAGGTGATTTTTGATGGTGATCTTGGCATTTTGAGAAGTTTCTTGTTTAATGTTCTGGTCAAGTAATTATGTGTTCAACCATTATTTTGAGAAAATAAGTTTCTTGTTTAAAAGTGCAGTTTGAATGAATTTTATATCCTAATCTTCGACCGGTTGAGCTGCAGATCTTGGACCAATTGAGATGGTGAATTTTCAATTCTGATCTTGGCGCTGTGAAAAAATAGGATTCTTGTTTGAAGTTCTGGTTGAGTAGCTCAGAACTGGAATACTCGACCATTCATGTTTTAAGAAAAAGGCCAGCTTCAAAGCTCGGTCAACCTTTTAATTGTAATTAAAGACAAGTTAGTGACTAGATCCACTCAGCATCTTGTACAACAAATTTGGTTTTTGAGATACGCTATAAAAAGTTGCATAAATCGTTTTCTTTCGGTATTCAAGCCACGACAGGATTAAGTTACCTCGGAGACTTGTATGGCCCGTTTTCTTTTAGTTTATTCTGTCATAAATAAATTAGATGGACAGAGAATAATTTGTTTTGTTTGTTTGAAGTAAATGCGTAAACCCTCCTCGATTTAAACACTGCCGCGCTGACTCAGACTGTGATCAGAGAGGAGCAGACGGTGGGGGCCTAGGAGCAGAGCAGGACTAAAAATAGCCCAGCACATTCCAATCGGCATAGAGGAGAGAGAGCAGCGCCGGGGAGGAGAGCCCTTTCAAAACGGCAGAGATAAAATAGAACAATTAAACTAACGAGTAGAATAACCTCAAATAAATTGCATTCAAAATTGTGTTTATACACCTAAAAATATGAATAAAGCACCAACTGCAGTAGCGATGAGTAGGAGGAGTCAGAGGAAATTAAGGAGGCAGAACAGAAATGAGGAAGAGAGTTTCTGTGTGGATCCAGGGACAGATACAAGGGGGGCTAAGCCCGGCAGCAGTAAATCATTACAAAGCCCCCTAGCACTCGAGTTGCATGAGAAGCATAGTAGATCGCATGAGGAGAGAAGAGCACCCGACATCTCTTCAGGAAATTATCCTATTCTAGTTAAAGAACAACAGGCATTCTCTCCCCCAGTACAACAATCTCAGAGCCAATGGTCACCTACTCCACCTGTCATACATGTACACATACATAATTATGGGAACCCAAAGAATGGAAATAGGCAGAATCAGTATAAGGGACCCCAAGGACAGTATAGGTACAATCAACAGCAGGGATCCCAAGGACAACACAGAGGTCCTTTAATATGTTTTGGGTGCAAGCAGGAAGGACATATTAGAAAAAACTGTACAACTACGGACAAATCGTTCCTGGAACGTTAGGAAAGAAAAAGAAAAAGAGAAGATTTTTGGAAGTTTTAAGAGAGATAGGAAGGAATTGTTGGCCGGTTACGGTCAGGAAAAAGAGGATCGGATCGGTGACTCTGTTTGTTCTGTGTGTCGCGACAACCTTGGAGACTTTTCATCGCATCATAGCGCCATGTGATATGGATCAATACATCTTGGTACACAGAGCACTGGTGAAACACCGGGTTGGTTCAGAGGGAGAAATTGTTTGGAGAAGGGAGAGGGATTTAAAGAACGTAGAGAGGGCGGGTGCGGACCGACCCAGAGATAATAAATCAGGGGAGAGCCCTGTATTGGAGTATCAGAGTTACATGGTGATCTCGCTGGGTAAATACAGTTTCACCCAGCAAAGAGGTACTGTGAACACCCACCCCATAGAGGACTCTGTGGGAGCGCGATAGAAATGCACAGTAAAACAGACCTGACGAGGTCTAAGTACCAAAATGACAACACAAATAAAATATTTCCTTAGGGATTACGATAACAACAGACATTTTATTAAAAGTGATCGCATGATCTAGAAATAATAATCGGCAATACTTAAAATTACACTACATAAGTAAGATAAAATGTTATCCAAATTTCTAATTCATGTTATCCACAGTGAAAAATGAAAAAGTAAAAAGAAACAAAAAACAAAAATACGGGGTGTGTGTGAGCCTGTTCTCGTGTGTGTGTCAGGGCCACCGAGGTAAGGGAGAATCCTCCCCCACTCAGAGTGATGGGATACACAAGGGTGTACAAGGGTACTAAAAGCATACTTCAGATAAAACAATAAGACGACGACGAAGGGTACTTTTCTCGTCAGCGAACGATGCTAAAGTGCCTTTGCAACAGTCGGTATACGTTCTCGGAGTGAGACTGGCTTGTCAATACACACCCTACACACTCAGGAGGAGGAATGACGTCTCACACATGATAACTTAATGAATTATTTCAAATAACCCTGCCTCGTTAAATGTGTCCGTGCACATCTCTCAGAGTGACGTTATAGCCTAGGCCGACTAGCCACCAAACAGTGATAGAAAAAAAGAAAGGAATCACGTGGAATACAAAAGAAACATATTAATTACAAGTCTAAACTGTGGGAAATAGAACGATATGGTGGGCGAGAGCGTGCACTGCGCAGCCCTTCTGAAGTCGAAAAAAATCTCCAGATTGAAAAGCATTGGTTTAATATTGAATTAATTAAATATTAAAATATATATTATGTAGGCCTATATATATTTTTTTAATATAAAATGATTTAGTTCTAATATTATAAGTAGACATGTAGGCCTAGCTTTTATTAAATTATCTTTATAACAAGATGATGCTAGAGCGTGCACTGCGTAGCCTGCCCCCCCCTTCTGAAGTCGAAAAGAATCTCCCAATTGAAATGCATTGGTTTGATATTGAATTAATTGAATATTAAAATGTATATAATATGTATAAATATACAATTATTTAGTTATAATCTGTAGCTTTCATTCAATTATCGTTATAACAAGATCTGTAGCCTAATTAACCATTGAAAATCCACCTCCACCAATTTGTAAGTGTGGTTCAGGTAGACCAGAAAATATTAAACTTTTCATAATATAAAAAAAATATGTAAAAAATAAGGTTATGGGCCGAATTTGGTTAAAATTCAGCCTCTGCTGGCCCGCAACTAGATCATCTTATTTCCTCGTTACACGCTTTAATTTAATTTTATTTAAATTATTATGACCATGGAGCCTTTATTTTCTTGCCGTTATCATTACATTCTTTCTCGTTATATCGATGTGAATTCTCGAAACACAGTGGAAAAGAGAGAGCCATAGAGATGGACACTGATGCACTATATAGGCCTCTCCTATATAATGAATTTATATATATATATATTTTGAGAAACGCTCCAATCCAAAATGCATGGGTTTACATTTCGTTCTGTGTGGTTTACATATCGTTCTGTGGAGCACGGTTATTTTTATTTATTTATTTCTTTTCAGTTTTTGAGGAGGTCTGCTTCAAAAATGCAAAAATTTAAATATTGACATATATATAACTAGAGGGTGCACTTTACAATCTGTGCTAACCCCTTCCAAAGCCTCACTCTCTCTCTCCCTCTCTCTCTCTCTCTCTCTCTCTCTCTCTCTTTCATTTCGTGGAGTACGTTAATTGTCTGAGAAACGCGTGTTCTGTGGAGCACGTTCGTTTCAGTTTTTGAGGAGGTCTGCTTAAAAAAACTGAAATATTGACATATATGTAACTAGAAGGTGCATTGTACTGTCTGTGCACACTCTCTCTCTCGTCTGAAAAACGCTCCCATTCAAAATGCATTGGTTGACATTTCGCTCTGTGTAGCACGGAAACATCGGAGAAACGCTCTCATTCAGAATGCATTGGTTTACATTTCATTCTGTGTAGCACGAAAAAAGTCGGACAATGGGACACGGTTCAATAGATTAACGTTTGTGCACATGAGCACTAAATCGCGTGATACCAGGTTGTTTATTTAACCTTGGCGGTATATAGGCATGTAATGTTTTCGGTTTAGTGCATGACTTTGGGAACAGCATGGTTTCATAGCAGCTGATGGTAAACCCACCAATATCCACCTTTGGTTTTGGATATGCTGGCTTCGATTTCCCTTCCCAATAGTTGGTTTTATTTTTACAGATGGTTAAGGTTAGGCAACTCAACATTGGTTGCACGGTTGCACCAACGGCGTTGTTAGGTTTGCTCATCACTAATGCGCATGGTTTTGACCATTGCGCAAGGGAAATGAGCTATTGAGGAGAATTAGAAAACAAGGTTTTTCTTCACCATACTTGCAAACAATGATTGATAACCAACTAAATGAGTGTGAAGTATGTGCAAAAAAACAATGTAAGAAAAACAATCACTACTCCATTGGGACACATTCCCACACCTGAAGGACCATTTAGACATTTGGTCATGGACTGTGTTGACATGTTGTACATGTTAGTTATATGTCGTATAGGTTTCGCCTTTTAAGGCTATCGCTATTGGGTTTTCCCTAGGCGCGAGCCGTAGCACTGAAAAATTTGTAATCCCCGCCCACCAACAGTGTGGGCCTCAATCACGTCCGCAGTCCGCAGATATAAGCGGGCGCCGGCGGACATTTTCCTCCCATTTTCTTCCGGACGATCCTGTAGCATAATTACATGGATATCATGGGCTCAAAGACGATCCGCATCTGCAAGACATGTAACATGGGTTACATCTTGCCGTATGACGGCCATGAAGTGTGCGAGGGCTGCCTTGGGCATGAACATGACGTCTTGGCGCTCTCGCCGCTGTGCCTGTGTCGGCATTGTGCAGCGCTGCCGGTGGGCGACAGACAGCGCAGAGCCGACACTGCCGCCGTCATTGCTGAAGGTGCCAACGACTTTACTGTCCCGCTCGACGATGCGCTCTCTCTCCTCGTGAGCTCTGAGTTGGACAACTCCGACCGCGACGAGGAGGGGCCGTCCCCCCCGGCTTCGCCTTTCCGAATGGAGAGGTTGGAGCCCGGGGCAGAGCTACCGGGCATTATCGCCAGGGCAGCCGCAAACCTTGGCCTTGCGGTGCCCATGCCTCAGGCCCCCCAACGCCCGGACCAGCTGATGGCCAAGCTTACAGACAGAGCGCATCAGTGTATGATGCAGCAAGATGCTGTTATGAATAACATCGCCCTGCTGGCACATGACATCTCCACCATGGCGGCTGACCCTCATCGTCTGGCCGAACGGGCAGTCGACGTGGCGACAACCGCACGTGTCATCCTCTGCCTCTGCTCTACCGGTGCGGTAGTAGCGGCCCGGACGGCGACATGGCAGCACCTCATACAGAGGAACCTGTGGCTGCAGCAGACCCCGGGCATCCCTGAACCGATGAGGCGACAGTTACTGGAGTGCCCCAGATGGGGCACAACAGACATCCGGGCCCTGTCTGTCATCGATGGTGGATGAAATGCAGGCTGCTTCCGAGGAGGCAGAGAAATTCTGGAGACACGTCTCCCGCCCTCCGCCTCCACCCCAGCACCAGCGCTGCACTCCAGGCTCCCGTCGCCACCATAGGCCTCTGACAGCCACTGTCACGGCGCCGCCATCAGCTTCAAGCAAAAAAAGGGATTTCCACAGTCCCGAAGTTGAGAGGAGATGCAGGGATTCTATTCCACTTATTTCCTGGTACCCAAGAAAACAGGAGGGCTGAGACCGATTCTCGATCTAGCCCTATTCAACAAATGCATCGCGGAGAGGCCGTTTCACATGTTTACAATCAGACGAGTGTTACAGTGTGTGAAACTGGGCGACTGGTTCACCTCAATAGATTTGAGGGACGCATACTTCCACGTCACAGTGATCCACAGGATCACTGTGGAACACAGGAAATGCGTTTCTCATTTCAGGGGTCAGACTACCTGTACAACTGTCTCCCGTTCGGCTATTCTCTAGCCCCAAAAACGTTTTCCAAGTGTGGGGAGATGGCTCTCCAGCCGCTGCACCAACAGGAATGAGAGTACTGTTCTACTTGGACGAGTTGCTTTTGCTGGCTCGCTCCAAGGAGGAAGCATCTATTCAGACAAAAAAAAAGCTTGTAATTCACCTGTGAAATTTAGGCTTCACTATAAATAGGAAGAAAAGCTCCCCCCTCCCCTCACAGAGTGTGATGTATTTTGGGGTAGAGCTGAATTCAGCTGTAATGAGAGCACGGCTCTCACAGCAGAGGATGGAGACGCTGTGGTCTCTCCTCCGCTGCTGTTCCCCGGGCAGCTTCGTGACAGCCCTCTCTGACATGAAGCTGCTGGGCATGATGTCAGCCGCTCACACGGTGGTGCCGCTGGGGCTGCTTCACATGAGGCGGCTGCAGAGATGGTTTTCTCGCCTGGGCATCAACCCGGTGCGCCAACGGCGGCGCAAAGTGACCATTCCCCTATCAGTGGGCCCTGGTTTGAATCACTGGGGCGATCTCCGTACCCTCACGAGAGGAGTGCTGTTAGGCAGAGCAACATCACACATCTCAGTGTACACAGATGCTTCTCTGTCTGGCTGGGGAGGAAAATGCGAGTTTCACGTAGTGGACCATGTGACCATGCATATAAAAGCATTGGAGCTCCTCACTGTGTTGAAAGTAGATATGGAGCGAGTTTGGGAAGGCGGAAGTCGACCTATTCGCCACACAAGAGAACAAACAGTGCGAGCACTGGTTCTCTTGCAGCGCGAAGGACAATCCCCCGCTCGGGGTGGATGTGTTCGCTCACAGGCCGTGGCCGAACACAGTCCTGTACGCTTTCCCACCCGTCCCTCTGATTCCCCAAGTCTTGGACCGAGTCCAAGAGGAGCGGCTGTCTATGATTCTCATAGCACTGCAACGCACAAGTGCACCGTGGTTTCCCTGCCTCCAGCGTCTGCTCTCGGGGCCGCAGAGGGAACTCCAGCGGCGAGACGCCCTCTCACAGACAGGGGGAGCAATCATAGACTACCCAGAGATCGGCCAGTGCTTGTGGACCTGGCCGCTGAACGCGAGCGCCTAGAGGGTCACGGCCTCTCCCAGGAGGTCATCGGACCATCCAGGGTGCCAGAGCTGACTCCACCCGAGCGTGTAACTCGACTAAATGGGCGGCTTTCCAGCAATGGTGCACGGAGAGGGGTTGTGATCCCATCAGACTGCCCTTTGCCGCATGTGCTCGCTTTCCTCCAGACACTGATGGAAAGAGGGCTGGCTTTTAGCACGGTTAAAACGTATGCGGCTGCTGTTTTATCATGCCATGAAGGTTTCGGGGATAAGACTGTTTTTAGTCACCCCTTAATGAAGCGCTTCCTAAAAGGTGTGAGGAGAGAGAGACCCGTGACGCGCTCTCTCACTCCACAATGGGATTAAACACTGGTGCTGCGCACACTAGTTAAAGCCCCATTTGAGCCTCTTGACCGGATGCCCCTCAAGTTTGTGTCAGCCAAGACAGCTTTGCTGCTCGCCCTGACGTCAGCTAAGAGAGTGAGCGACCTGTCTGCACTCTCTGTAGCCCCTTCATGTCTTGGAATACAAGGAGACGGCAGTTCGGCCATATTACGTCCGAACCCGGCTTTTACACGGGTATTACTAGCTCGTTCAGATCGAGAGTAATAACACTCAATGGTTTCTCTCTCCCTCCTCATCAATCTGAGGAGGAAGCAACAGCCCATCTCTTGTGCCCCGTACACGCACTTGCCTGTTATGTGAAGCGCAAGGAGGCCCTGCGTAAATCTCAACAGTTATTTGTGCATTACAGAGAACATTCCCAAGGCCTCCCCCTGATGAAACAACGGCTGTCACATTGGCTTTGTGAAGCTATCACACAGGCTTATGTGTCAGCGGGGGCAGAGCCACCTGAGACTATCAGAGCTCACTCGACCAGAGGAATATCGTCCTCTGTCGCTCTGCAAAGAGGGATGCCCATGGAGGATATCTGCACAGTAGCCTCCAGGGCTTCTCCATGCTCTTTTTTTAGGTTTTACCTAAGAGACATGTCGCGCCTCTCTGTGACACACTCAGTACTGGGTGCTTTGTCAGAGTGAGTGTGATTGTGTGACTATTCCCCTCGCATATTAACAGAATTTAATGTGGAGTCAAATATTCAAGCCGAGAGCTCTTGTGTCTTATCAGACACATTAGAGCTGCTCGTTGATGATGTGCCATTAGACGCATGACGTATGTTATGCTACGTCTGACGCATGATACTGGCGCGTATGTAACTGTGTATGTGGTACTGAACGGGACCATTGAGGCATAGACTACATGGTGCTACGCCTTTTAACCCAATAGCGATAGCCTTAAAAGGCGAAGCCTATACGATATAGAACGCTAGTTACGTGTTGTAAGTCTAGATTCTTTGAGTATAGGCGCAGCCTTTTAAGTGGTCGGCCTCATTGACCTTTAAATAGCTGAAGAAAAGCTGTTTATTGGGAGCAGAACGTCCGCCGGCGCCCGCTTATATGTGCGGACTGCGGACGTGATAGAGGCCCACGCTGTTGGTGGGTGGGGATTACAATTTTTTCAGTGGTACGGCCTAGGGTAAACCCAATATCGATTGCCTTAAAAGGCTGCGCCTATACTCATAGAATCTGGAGTCAAAATATATGTAACTAACGATTATTGCCGTACGCGGACTCCCGCCGACCTCCTGAGCTGAGCTCCCGGACTACCGCCGGGAGTACGCAAACGGCAACAATACCTTTTTCCTCCATGTCGCGGTTCAATCTGTGCTTCAGATTTCTTTGGAAGTATCTGAGACGTTAGAGAACCCGACACAGTCGGTAAGATTCATAATATCATCTGGAGGCGCACACAGCTTTTGGCCATGATATTATATTATATATAGATATCTATATTCCGGAGTCTTCTAGAATATCTTATAGAGCCCGAGCAGGATACAACGGGGTGAGACAACAACTCCGGGGTCTGGAGGGGGTCCGCATTGGGATCCTCTATCCGGCCCGGCTGCGCATCACACATAATAACCAGGAGCGGATCTTCACAACGCCAGAGGAAGCCCAGACTTACATCAACAAAAACTTTCCTGCACGTGAGACCACATCCAATAAGTAACTGCTGAGCTCCCCCTATGGAGTGTTGTTATACTGCATATCTGACATCCATTGAGTCGGTCTTTAGTTAGTAATTCTTTTTTACTTTTTCAAATGCTGCCCTAGTG
The DNA here is from genome assembly GCF_949987615.1 of Pollachius pollachius. Lineage (NCBI taxonomy): Eukaryota > Metazoa > Chordata > Actinopteri > Gadiformes > Gadidae > Pollachius > Pollachius pollachius. The sequence continues at coordinate 25,883,720 of NC_136935.1, forward strand.
CCATAATTGTTTCATAAGCCATGTTCTGTGGGTCCTGGTGTATAGTTAGGAGTTACCCAACTATATCCATGTTAGGGTTTAGCCTTATGGTAGGTAAGGTTAGTGCGACCTTGGAGTTCAGATCAGGTCAGCAAGGGGAACCAAGGTCATATTGTTTATGTTTGTGTGTCTTATGTTTTGGGAAGCAAATCAAACTTATTTGTACACTCCACTCTAATTTTTCTGTTATGGTAGGGTCCTGTATCCCATCTGTTATTACCCAATTGGCTAGGGAACAATATCTGATAACAATACATCAAGACAATGGCTAAGACAACAGCCTTAGGTTCAGTCAGATTTATGAGTTGGAATATTAAAGGGATACAACATCCTATTAAACGAAACAGGGTTTTCACATACCTAAAATCACTGGGTTCAGATATTATGTTTCTTCAAGAGACCCACCTTCGGGCTAACCCTAACCCTAACACTAAGCTAAAAAAGGGCTGGATCGATCAGATATTCCACTCTAACTATGGAGATAGGTCTAGGGGTGCAGCAATATTAATAAGGAAAGGTGTTCCGTTCGTGCCAGGCAGTGTAACACCAGATAATAATGGCCGGTTTGTCATTGTGACAGGGAATTTATTTGGCAATTTAGTCGCACTGGTTAACCTCTATGGCCCCAATTGGGACGACCCTCAGTTTTTCTCTTGCCTCATAGGTAAACTCCCTGATCTTAACTCACATTTGCTAATATTAGGGGGAGATTTCAACTGTATGCTACAGCCAACACTAGACAAGTCTAGCCACAGACAAAGCAAATCTGTGTCCAAATCGAGTGCACTAATTTTGTCGATTATGGAGTCGTACAAATTATTTGACCCGTGGAGACACTCCAATCCCACTGCTAGACAGTTTTCATTTTTCTCGCCAGTCCATCTTTCATATTCACGAATAGATTTTTATTTGATTGATCACAGGACCATCTCTCTGGTAACTAACTGCCAGTATCACGCAATAGGGATTTCCGACCACAGTCCTGTCCAATTACACATGTCATTTCCAAACAATCCCAGACCTCAGCGTTCATGGCAACTTGACCCACTTTTATTAACAAATAAGTCATTTCAAAAACTAATTTCTAACGAAATTGACCTTTACCTTGAGATCAACAGCACCCCTGGAATGTCATATGCTACTATATGGGAGTCACTCAAGGCCTACCTCAGAGGACAGATCATTTCATATGCAGCTCATAGAAAAAGAGAACGGACCAAGCGTCTTATGATTTCACACCTGATCTTTATAAAGAACGGCTATTGTTGAAAACAGAATATGACAACCTCTCCATAAAACAGACAGAACGGTTGCTACTTAAAACAAAGCAATCATATTATGAACATGGCGAAAAGGCAGGAAAATTACTATGTCATCAACTTAGACAGGCAGCAGCGCGTAGTGCAATTCCTGAAATCCGTGTTTCACCAGGCTCAACCTCCACACATCCCCAGATCATACATGACCAATTTAAGGCATACTATGAAGAACTCTACACATCGCAATCCTCCATGAACGCAGCCGAAACCCAAGCCTTTCTAGATGGCCTAGAATTACCAAATATTAGTACAGAAGACCAAGCCTCCCTCGATGCCCCTATAACAACTATAGAAATATCACAGGCAATAAGTTCTATGCAGAGTGGGAAAGCACCCGGACCTGACGGGTTTCCTATAGAGTTCTACAAGTTATTCTCACACAAGCTGGTACCTATTCTGAACTCTCTGTTCAAGGAAATCATCTCAGTAGGGAAACTACCTCTAACCATGACTCAGGCAACTATATCGGTCCTACTGAAAAAAGACAAAGATCCCTTGGAGTGTGGTTCCTATCGCCCTATTAGCCTGTTATGCTGTGATTACAAAATCCTCACTAAGGTGCTGGCACGTCGCTTAGAGACGGTGATACCTAACATCATTGATCCCGATCAAACAGGCTTTATACCGGGGAGGCAGTCATTCTATAACATGCGACGGCTGTTCAATATTCTCAACTCTTCTCACTCAGCCCGTCAGCCGGAGGTTCTGCTCTCCCTTGACGCGGAGAAGGCCTTCGACCGTGTTGAGTGGAATTACCTGTTCATGGTGTTGGATGGGTTTGGGTTCGGTACGTCTCTCATTTCATGGATTAAAATATGGTATACCTCGCCAACAGCTTCAGTACGCACTAACCAGATCAGGTCCAGCCCGTTCATGCTGCGAAGAGGAACTCGACAGGGCTGCTGCCTCTCACCATTTCTATGTGACTTAGCCATTGAACCTCTTGCTGTAGCGCTGAGGATACAACAGGATATTCCAGGTATTGTTAGGAGCCAGGTAATACATAAAGTTTTGCTATATGCAGACGACCTTCTGCTCTACATTTCCAACCCAGCAGAATCGATCCCTAAGCTCATAGACGTATTACATCAATTTGGAAAACTATCTGGCTACAGACTAAACTTCTCAAAGAGTTCACATTTTCCTATTAATCAACTGGCAATTTCCATTAATTATAGTAATCTTCCCTTTAAATTGGAGCACAAGTCCTTCACTTATTTGGGCATAAGGGTTACACGACAATACAAAGACCTATACGAGTGTAATTTTAAACTGTTGCTGGAGCGCACCAAACAGGATTTCCAAAGATGGTCTGCACTCCCTGTTACACTGGCAGGCCGAGTAAACACAGTAAAGATGACAATTCTGCCTCGATTCTTATATTTATTTCAGATGATCCCCATCATATTAACCAAGTCCTGGTTCAAAGTGTTGAATAGCACTATTACCTCCTTTATTTGGAACAACTCCATTCCACAATGCCTAAAGGGGCAGGAGGACTGGGTCTGCCAAATTTTTGATTTTATTACTGGTCAGCTAACATTTCCAAGCTGAATCATTGGATTTCTACCCACGAAAACAAAGTAGGGCTAGCATGGGCTTCTATGGAACTTAATTCCAATTCTCCACTCTCACCCATATCTATCCTGAGTGGCCCCTTACCTGTCAGCGTAAGTCTTCAAGGTTTGAGCCCAGTTGTCAAAAACACTCTTAAAATATGATTCCAATTCAGGAAACATTTTCATTTCAGTCAGGCAATTACTTTGCTCCCGCTAGCAAACAACCATTTGTTTCCTCCATCTCAGATTGACACTGCCTTTCAAGTGTGGCATAGGAATGGTTTAGTGTTTTTTGGTGACCTCTTTGTTGAAGGCACATTTGCTTCATTTAATATGCTACAAAAAGATCACAACCTTCCCAACAATCACTTTTTCAGGTACTTACAGGTACGTAGTTTTGCCAGGAAACACTTCCCATTTCCCTCCTTACCACCTAAAATGCAACCGATATCATACTGGACCTGGACCCTATGTTGGAAAAAAGGGTGTCTAAATTTACAAAACAGTACTAGGCATTAGCCCCCCTCAGTGGGACAATGCCAGACTGGCATGGGAAGAGGACCTAGGTGTTGCACTGTCTGACGAGACATGGCAATGTAGCTTAAAACGCATACATACCACCTCTTTATGCTTAAAACACGGTCTTATTCAATTTAAAATTGTGCATCGGTTGCATTATTCACCAGAGAAACTGGCCAAAATATATCCTGGCACCAATCCTGTGTGTCCGAGGTGTGGCCACAGTTCAGCTAAATTAGGTCATATGTTTTGGTCTTGCAATTCGCTTAATAACTTCTGGGTCAGGGTCTTTGAAGCAATCTCCTCCATTTGTGACAGAACAGTGAATCCCGATCCAACAGTTGCTATTTTCGGGGTATTCCCATCAGAAGAACAATTTGCTGTCCCCCAGGTAAATGCTGTAGCATTTGTAACACTACTAGCCCGGAGGCAAGTTATTTTGCTCTGGAAGTCTGTAACACCCCCCTCGTTTAGACACTGGGTCAAAGAGGTACTCTCTGTGATCCCATTAGAGGAGTTAAGATATAACCGGAGTAATTTACGGGACAGATACATTAAAACCTGGGCCCCCTTTATAGAATTTGTTGAAAATGTATCCTTCACATGATGTAATTCTTTACATATCAATGTACTGCCAACTGGATCTACTGATGTATGTCATGATGATATATGTGGTATAACGTTACAGGATATTCCCATTTTGAGCATTGTAAAGTGATATACAGGAAACGTTTGTAACTATGTTTTGTGTACCTACCTCTACTGTTTGTTTGTTTTTGTTTGTTTGTTTTGTTTTGTGTTATGTTTTTTTTGGTTGTTTTTCTTTTCTTGAGCCTTGGTGGGTGGGATGGGATGGGTTTGTGTTATATTGTATCTTTGTCATTCTTTGTTTTGCAAATTGAAAATCTATAAATAAAGTACTTAAAAAAAAAAAAAGATGGGATAAACATAATTGCACTTAAAACAACCAGACCACAAATGGTTCCTCGGATCCTCCATCCGAGCCTCTGAACGGGATACCGTCGTCTGGGTCTGGTGTCCATGTTGATTGATGTCGATTCTGGCCGCGTCTCTCCCCTGGCCAGAGAAAGTGGGCCTGGATCTGACGTGATTGTGTTTGTGAGGGTGAGTTACCAGCACTTCACCCTGTTTCAGTGTTTGGGTGACGGCCTAGGGGGTTGGGTCGGAAATGACCGTTGGCGTGAGCGGTGGTACGCGTCTGCAGTGGCTGGCGTGGATCCAGGTGGCCCTCTCAGCTACCTTGACAGCCGATGATGTGATCAAAAGGACTTGGAATGGTCCCAACCACCTTGGTAAGTTCCAGGTCCGTCTTCGATAATCCTTCACCACAATCCAATCGCCTGGTTGTAGATTGTGGAGTTGCCCTTCCTTGGACAGCAGTAATGCCTCCTTCACCTGTGTACGGAGGGATTGCAAAGTCCGAGAGAGGTTAATGCAGTAATCAATCATGTCATGATGGAAAAATTCTGTGTTCAAGTTGCTGTTGTGTGGTGCACCTGTCCCCATCGGCATCGGCCGTCCCATTAGGACTTCATAAGGGGACAGACCTACCTTTACTCTCGTGCGTCCCCTTATGGCAAGTAGGACCAGTGGCAAAACCTTTAGCCATGACATACCTGTATCCGCAGTTGCTTTGGCCAGTTTGTTCTTTAGAGTACCATTCTCCCTCTCCACTGCCCCACCACTCTGAGGGTGGTACGCACAATGGTTGCGGAGGTCAATTCCTACATACTTGGACAACTGCTGGATGGCTTGGTTCACAAAATGTGAACCATTGTCACTGGACAATTTCTTTGGGATTCCCCACTTTGGGATGATTTCTGTGATCAAGGCTTTGGCCACGGCCGCAGAGTCGGCCGCTTTGGTGGGGAATACCTCAACCCATTTGGAAAACATGTCAACTATCACCAAACAATACTTCTTTCCCTCACATGGTGTTAATTCTACAAAATCCATCATCAGATGATCAAATGGTAGTGATGGTGGTGGGTGGTTAATGGGTGTTACTTTCTGTCCTCTTCATATCTTGTTGGTGATGCACACCATACATTTGGCACAAAAACTTTGGGCATAGTTTGAAAATCCTTGTGTATACCAGTGCTGGTCAATGCTATCTACCATTCCCCCCTTTGACACGTGGTCTCTACCATGTGTCATATTAGCATAGATAGGGAACAAACATTTAGGTAAGCATGGGCACCCGTTAGGGCCATACCACAACCCAAAGCGGTATATTGCACCAGCTGATTTCCACAACTGACGCTCTGCGGGTAAGGCTCTGGTCTGAGCCTTTGCCAGTTCTTCGATCGCAACTGTGGCCGTCAGTTGTGTCATCTGCAAAGTGGAGGCAAGCAGGGCTTTGGCAGCTGTTTTAGCACCCTCGTCTGCCAGAGCGTTTCCTCTGGATATCAAGTCCTTAGCCCTTGTCTGTGCTTCACATCGACAAACAGAGATGGCAGTGGGTAAGAGGATACCATCCAGTGGATTAGCAACCAATTGTGAATGGTTATTCCGTTGGCCCGTGGATGTGAGGAAGCCTCGCATTTTCCATAGTGTGCCAAAATCATGAACAACACCAAAAGCATACCTACTATCAGTGTAAATGGTAAACCGTTTACCTTGTGAAAGAATACATGCTCTGGTCAGGGTGAACAGCTCAGCCGCCTGGGCTGAAAGGTTAGATGGTAACCTTGCTGATTCCACCACGCAGTCCTGCGTGGCAACGGCGTAGCCCACTTCACTAACTCCTGTGATCACATTCTTCCGGCTAGAACCATCGACATACAGAACATCATTCCCCGGTGGGAGTGGGGTGTCTGTCAGATCCACGCATGGTGTGCACAACTCGTTAATGGTGGCCACACATTCGTGAGGTTCCCCATCTTCAGGGGTGGGCAGCAAGGTGGCTGGGTTTAATACAGTACATCTTTTCAAAGTAATGTTAGGCATCGCAAGCAACACGTTGTGGTATGACAAGAATCGTGATGCAGTTAGATGCGATGTACTTTGGGTTAACAAAATAGATGAAACCTCATGGGGTACAAGCAAAGTTAATGGCATGTAACCCACCAGCCCCCTGCTGGCGGCAACCGCCATTGCCGCTGCTGCCACTGCCTTCAAACAGCGTGGTAGACCCGCCGCCACCGGGTCTAATTTAGATGAGTAATAGGCGATGGGGCGCATCTTGCCCCCATGTTCCTGCAACAGTACTGATGTCATGTATCCATTTCGCTCCCCCACAGTCTGTGTGAAGGGGCGCTTGTGGTCCGGCAACCCTAAAGTGGGAGGAGCCATAAGGGCCTTCTTAAGGTTTCCAAAAGCAATGTCTGCCTCTGGGGTCCATGTCACGAGGTCAGTCGGTGTCAGTCCATGTCTGTGCGTGATGTCTTGGAGTGGTTGTGTCAGATTTGCATAATCGAGTATCCACTGTCTACAGTAGCCTGTTGTTCCTAGGAAGCCCATCATTTGTCTCTTTGTGATGTGTTTTGGCATGTTTTGGATTGCCTTTATCCTATCCTCGCTAAGGGAACTGCCGTTCGGCGAGATGATGTGGCCCAGGAATGTTACCTTTTGCAATACAAACGGTAGTTTAGCTATACTGGCCTTGTGGCCCTGACTGGCTAAAAACTGTAGTAATACAATAGTTTCCTGTTCGCACACGTCGGAGTTAGGGGAACAAATTAGGAGGTCGTCTACGTATTGAATCAACGTACTCCCCCCCGGTAAAATTAAATGAGCCAAATTGTCGTGCAGCGCTGCAGAAAAAATGGCCGGTGATTCACAATACCCTTGGGGCATCCTAGTCCATGTATATGGTTTACCATTAAACTGAAAAGCAAACCAAAATTGGCTTGCTGGATCCACCGGTATGCTAAAGAACGCGTTTGCTAAGTCGACCACTGAAAACGATTTGCTATTTCCAGGTACCTGTGTTAATAGTGTGTGAGGATCAGGAACAATGGGTGTTCTAGGATGCACTGCATCGTTTACCTTCTTTAAATCTTGCACAAACCGCCATGCGGTAGGTTGCCCTTCAACTGGTGCTTTCTTCACTGGGAATATTGGGGTACAGCATGGTGAATACGGACACGGGATTATAACACCGGCTTCCAACAATGAGTTGAAAACAGGTGTTATACCATCAATCGCCTCTTGGCGCAGCCTGTATTTGGGTTGTTTTGGTCTGTATGTTGATTTGGGAGTCACCAATTAGGGGCTCCACATTTCGTATGCAGCCCACATCGTACTTGCTTTTAGCCCACAGGGTGGGTGGGACCTCAGCCAATCGTGGGTCATCCACCGTCATCTGTGGGATCAAGCACTCTGGTGACTCCCCCGTAACACCTCGCATTCTTTGTACTGAGTGTCGGGTTTCGAATGCTGCACCCCATGCTCTGTGTCTCAGACCTGTTGCGGGTGAGAAATATTGTCCCTCAGGACCATGCGGGTCTGGTATCCAATCACATGCTCCCCCCCCTTTCACTGCCCATGGGCCCAATTCAGCCCATGTCATGTCGGGGGTTTTTGCAAGGGACACGTGTGGTGCTGAGCCTGGGATTCTATAGAATCCCTTCACTTCTTCATTAGAAGCTACGGTTAACATGCAGAACTTCTCATTCCAAAGCAACCACTGCCCCATCAACACAGTTGTTTCACAATCGTCTTTGTACCACAGTTCCTCAACCTCCGCTAATTGTCCATCATAAGACATTATGGCAGTACAATGCAAATCATCTGTGGGCATGTATTGTATTTCTGGCTGGTTCTGCATGCATTGGTGTGCGTTTGTTATCAGTATGTCAGCTATTGCTCCCGGTCCATCTCGCAGCAAGTCCCATGAATAAAAGTATCCTGGTGCACGTGAAACACATGAGTATGCTTGGATCATGGGGCTTGCCTTGGAGGTAACCGTGAGGCCTGTGTCGGTGCAAATGACACTCAGCCCCAGGCGACACATTAAATCTCTCCCCAACAGGTTTGTCGGACATTGGTCTGATAGAAGGAACGAATGTTTGAGTTGTTTATCGCCATCTCGTACGGGGAGTGGGACCGTGAATTCTTTCCGTAAAGGGTTGTCCGCCCGCCCCAACCAATCGTACAATGCGACCACTCAGTTTTGTTACATATTTCCATTCTTTGGAGGACAATACTGAATGTATTGCCCCTGAATCAACTAGGAATGTTGTGCCTTTACCATTTACAACTATGCTTGTCTGTGGGAGCTGATCAGGTCGCGTAAGGCTGGTGAGAACCATACAACAATCATTTGGATGTGGTGTTTGTGAGCGTTTTGACGCTGAGCCTACCAGTTCGGGTGTTTGTTGTGTTTGTGTTATGGTGCTCATACCTCCTCCTTGGACCTGGCCTGCTCCTGCGTCCCATCAATGCGAATGCCCCCATTCACCTTTGCCTCTTGGATGATTTACAGTCACTTCACGGGAAGGTGCGAGCTCCCAGCCGGCCGCCTCACCGTTTTCCTCGTTTTTGACGGGACAGTCTTTTAACCAATGATCCTTGGAGCCACAATAAAAACAGTCCCGGTTGATGAATCCACGGGACGTTCTCCTATTAGGCCGGTCGTTTCTTTGGTCTTTGTTACGACGGGGGGGCCTAGGATTCTCAAGGGCCCCAAGTTGGGCGAGGTGAAGTTTCTTGGTCACCTCTTTGTCTTTCTTCTGCCCGAGCATTTCTTTCTTCATGAAGAGGTTTTCTGCGTGGATGGCGTGACTTATAATCAAATCAAGCCTGGCGGTACGTCATCCAATGCAGTGTGTCTGTATGAATTCCGATATCTCGTTGGTCAACGCGTCCAGTAGGGCGGCGGTGAGGTTTTCTTCGTACGGAGTTTGAACTACTCGGTCGGTTGGTACAGGCATTCCACCATGGATTTTGAACACCTTTTCAACACGGTCCACCAGGTCAGCCACCTTCTCGCCTGTTTTTGTTTGACCTGGCGGATAGCGGACCAGTCTCTAACCATGGGGAACGCCCCCCTGGCCCGTTCGCACAGTCCCTACACCAGCCGGCGGTATACGGACCCTTGATCCCAATTGAACATTAAATCAGCTTCGTCTCTCCCAGGCATGTCGCCTTGAATGCGACCCCACCTTAGGGTCAGTCTGTACATACAGAGTTGGCGCACTCCGCTGATGGATGCCTTGTGTTGTTGGACCAACTCAAGAACGGATGCGGCGAAGGCAGCCCCTCCCACTGTAGATGGGTCTGGGAGACATTCCGCTATGTCCTTAATGTCACTGGGTCTCCATGCCCGGAAAACGTATGCCGGACTGCCATCCTGGGGGTTCAGTACTTCGATCATGGGGAATAGTCCACCCCCTCCGTCCCCCTGTTGAAGAGTCGGGGAGAACGCCATTCCCTGGTTTTTCAAGCGGCTGGCGATGGGTTCCCACTTGGTCGGTGTGGCCGTCGCCGGCTGGAATGATCGTTGAGCTTTCCCCCGGCTACAAGTTGCAGGCCTATCTCTTGTCGTGCTGCCTGTGGGTGCTTCCTCCTCTTCCCTGAGTTCAGGGTAGAGATTGTCCCGTGGGGCGGCGTCCTGGGTGTTGTCATACGGTGGAGGTGAAGGGGGATTCGCATGCGGTCCGCCGCTGCAGTCCAGGTCTCGGTCTACATCTCGGGTGACATTGAGATTAAAAATCCCTACACTCTCTACGCTCTCTGTCCCCGGCTGATTTTTTTTTCTATCCTGGCCCTCTCTTTCCCACATTTAAATGCACACCAACATAGTTTGAAACTTTTCTTTTTCTTCTCTGACTCCAACAACCGTCTCTAACTCTTTTAACCGTTTTAAGCTAAAACTCCCCATCTCAGGAAAGCCCAGTTTAAACCAATATTTTAAACCCTCCAGAGCCGCTTCACCATGTTTCTCCAACATTACCTTTGCGGGTCTGGTTATTTCTGTTTTTCCCGATCTATTACCAATGTTTTAGATCCGTACACACTATTATTATTTAACGAATTATCTAATATCCCCGTAACCTCCTTGTTACTACACACATATAACTATTTATTAACGAATGTATACCTATTATTACTATTTGTTTATATGTGACCCCAACAGCGCTTAACGGGTTTCCCTTTACCGTTTTGACAGACCCTAGCTGCCCTTTCTGTTACATATATAACCATATATATATTGACGGAACCGGAGTTGCTTTACCGTATGTTCCTATAACAGAGTTCCTCGAACGTGGCTGATCGTTCGGATATACATTCCCAAAACAGTATATACCGTTCCCATAACGGATTTCCTGTAGCTTAAACAAGTATTGTGATCTCACCTGCTCGAATTCTTTTTTCCTCTGGATACCGTACTAAAGAACCCCTAGTTTATCCCCCACAGGAACCCCCTCCTTAACCCCATTAGTCTGGTTACAGGCACCTGGAGGCGAGGTAGAGCTTTGGGACCGCCTCGGACCTGTCTTGGAGCGATATTTCATAGAATCTTCAGGTTAGGTATCCCGGACGAGCCCCCAAATTGTCGTGGCAATTTCTCTATCAGATATGGCGTCTAAGACAGGTGAGATATTTAGATGCAAAAAGCACACAATACTTGTAGGCAATTGCTGGTCACATATATATGTAATAAAAGTATTAACAAAGATACATCTCAATATGCATCAACAAATAATAAAACAGGCATACAATAATAATAATCTGAGGCCTCAGATGGGAGTTCGCCCTGCGTTTTACTTCATTCTCTAAAGGTACGCTAGGAGAAGTCCACCGAGTGTTCCAAGTAATGAGTTCTTATTCACTTGGGTTGGTTTCTGGAGGAGGGTCTGTCCTCCAATAAACCAAAAGGCTAAGCTTTACCAGATGGTAATCTCTACAATCGAAGCTCCCCAGGATGCCATTGAAGGGGTTCGCGGCCGTGCCATGTAACCTTTTGCTTCCTCAACGCTAGCCAGGGGGTCAAGGAACAGGCCCACACATCAAAGGATTGCATGGAAACAGATCACATCATAAAGAAGACATAGGAAGAGGCAGGCAATAAAATGCATCACACAAAACTCAAAGGTTCACACTTTAGATGACCCACAAGGAGTATAGAAGGCAGGCAATGTATACATATATATATCACACAAAATAGTAACAAAACTTAAGTTCATAGATAGACAAAAGAAAACAATACAACATGTAGATTTTCCATCACAGTTGCCAGATTGGACGGTTTTACCACCCTATTGGGCTACTTTTAACAACATAAGATTTTGGTGCATGCGCATATCATAACACATTTGAAGACAGAAACAATTAACACATTAAAACTGTATTGATAAGAAACGACTGTACATTAGAGTGAAACGTTGAAATTATGATCAATAGCCTAATAATGACATTAAGTAAAAATACATGGTGACTTGTTCAAGTCTTGAAAAAGTTTGGGACTTGGACTTGGGCTCGACTTGCCTTTCCCAGTTTTGACTTGGGACTCGACTCGGACTTGACTGCTAAGACTTGGGACTTACTTGGGACTTGCCAAACAGTGACTTTGTCCCATCTCTGGTGTGCGTGTGTGTGTGTGTGTGTGAATACACACACTGTAACGCAAGTGTTGTACACTTCTTTGTTATCTGGATAATTATGTTGGTGTTTTGCCGCATAACACGCAACACAATAAGGCAAGCTTGCATAAAGCTTGCATTTGGTGAAAAGACTAGACTGCGTCGGGTTCTCTGACGTCCCTGGTATTTCCACAACGAGACTCACACCTGGATGACAGCATCGAAAGAGGTAAAAACCATTATAAGTCGGGGCATGTGTAGATTTGCAGTTATGTTGATGGGGAGATTGTCAGTTTTGTCCACGCCAGTCACAGGGAGCGTGACGTCACATACGAGACGTGTAGTCTTTCTCATTGTGTTTTCTCTACAGCCTTTAACTGAACAATTGCACAATAAACGGTCAAACTCTTGGCATGAAAAATTATCATTTGAATCCACAAACAACATATGTGTAATCCAGGGCATATAAAGACTGGGATCAGAAAATAATAAATTTACCATTCTAATTTTCCTTGCCCAGAGGTCCCATGAGGGGTCTACCGGAAGGGGCGTACTTACGAGCTCTATAGCCTACCGTCTGGAGGCGCACACAGATGTTGGTTGTTAAAATATATATTATATGATAGGCCTATAGATATCTATGTATAATATGTAGGGCTGTCAAATTAACACGTTAATTTCGATTAATTAATCACAGAAAAATTATCATTATTATTTATTTATTTTTCAAATTTTGTTTTTTGCCACATACAGTATTCAAGAAAAGGTGTTGAAGCAAAAACAAAGTATTGTTTATTTTTTGCCTGAAATGCATTGCATCTTGAGTGAGATGGAAATGTTATTAATTTGCTCTTCAAATGCACTGAATGTTAATGAAAGACATGTTTTAAATAGGAGAGACATCGAACTTTAAAGTATATTATGTCTATTATTCATTGAATCACTCATCTGCCATAATTTATATGAATTAAATTATTTTGAAATACTTTCTCTGTAAAATGTGAGTATGCAAGCCTGTAATTAATTAGATACATTTTTTTAAGCTTGACTGCCCTCATATGATATTATGATGATATAGAGCTCCAGGACTCCCACCGGAGCACCCGAGGTTTCTAGAATATTTACAGAACACGGCCAAAAACTGTGTGCGCCTCGCCATTTCGATAAATCCACTGTAAACAGTAGCGCATGGTACCGTGGCTGCAAGCTGCACAGAGCCACACCCCCACCCTCCACCTTGACCCGCCTTTAAAAAACAGCACGTTTGTGGAAAGCTCATTGAGGGACTGGCTCGTAGTGGCTGTAAATTGCACCAAGGCTGAATTTCTTGAACGTCTTCAAGTACTGTATTAGGGGCCCACTAACACCTATAAAAAAGCATCCATAAAGTAACATGCCATGGGATCTTTTAACATTTGTTTCTTACAGGGGACGTCCAATCAGCGCGCTGCATTTCGCGTCGTTACTACCGTCAGAATATTCTGAACTGCGTTGTCGAAAGGTGATGTGAATTTGATCAAGGTAAACACTGAAATATCATTGGAATTACATTGTTATCAAGATGTTTATGTTTCAAATGGCTGGGCTTTATTCTGAGTTTGTCAATGTTGGTAACGTTGACTTTTTATACCATGCTTTGTGAAAAAACAGGTGCCTGTTTCTAGCAGTGTGAAGGCATACCTGGCTTATTTCATGCTACAGCACCATTCTTTGGTCGATATGCCTTTTTCACCATTAGTTAAAATGTATAGCTGTTGCATTTGTGGGGTATCCGTTCATTCTCAAAATAAAAAAAATATTTTCAAGTGTGTTGCAATTGTTTGCAAGCTGTTTTTTTCTCGGTATGCTGCATTTAAGTCCCATTTCTATTGTCACCCTAATGGCACGTCGTCGGCGGTGCACGATGTGGCTTTAGCAACATTAAAATGCACAGTTTCACCATGTGAAACCCAATGTGACGGTGTCAAACAGTTGGTTCATCACTTGAAGCAACACATTGTAGAGGGACGTCCTGTGAGTTGCCCAGTGAGAGGATGCAAAACTGTGTTCTCTGTGAAATCTTCATTTACTTCCCATTTGTCCAGAAAACACAGACAATGTTCTGCAAACATGATTTGTGGCACATTGCAAGATAAAAATCCGGAGTGTCCTTCTACAAGTGAGCAAAGCATCACTTACTGTACCATAGAAGCGACCTCCTGTGTCGGATGCTGAAGACACTATTGGGGACATGTCTAATTTCAGTGACTTGTATCTGAGAAATGTCTGCATGTTTTATACAAAATTGCAAGGACAAAATCTTGCACCAGCATCTACTATTCAGAAGATTGTTGAAGAGATTCAAAATATACACAAGTTGGGACAGACATATACTTTTAACAGATTAAAGCTTGTTCTGAAAGAGTTGTCAGTATCCCATGAGGACATTTAAAAAATCTGTGATAAGGTGAAGGAATCTGACTTGTTCTCAGCTTGCCACACAGGACCTATGAGAACAGCATACTCTAGAGCTCGGTGCTTTAAAAAGATGTTTAAATATGTTGAGCCTAAACGGGTGTTTTTAGGCAGAGATGAGAACATGACTGAAAGATTTGCATATTATGTACCTGTGTTGGATGCTTTGAAGAGTATGCCAGAATCAGATTTTTGGCAGGGGCTTATATCAGAAGATCCAAATGATGTTACCAATCCAGATGTTCTCTGTGACAGATGTGATGGTCAGGTGATCAAATCCAACACCTTTTTCCAGGAAAACCAAACTTGTCTTAAGCTGGTATTATAACAGGACGCATTTGAGGTTGTGAACCCTTTGGGTTCTGCCAAAAAAAAGCACAACATTTTGGCTGTGTACTTCTCACTACTTAATGTGCCCTCCCTGATCACATGCAGCTGGTTTTGCTGTGTAGGGAGAAGGACTTTAAAGAATTTGGCCATGCCACAATTTTCTCAGAGTTGCTGGCTGACTTGAAAGTACTGGAGGATGACGGGATAACAATGGCAGATGAAACTGTTGTTAAAGGAACTATTTACTGCATTGCTGGAGACAACCTACTACTGTCTCATTTCTCGAACTCAATTTCAGGGTGAGGATTCAACTTTATGTGGACCAGAGCGCAGCCCGGGAAATTACATCTCTGCAGTTGATCAGTTAGAGACTGAAAATGTGCCAGTAGTTCATGGAATAAAGTTCTGGTCAGCCTTTAATTCTTTGAAACAATTTGATGTTTGTCTGCCTGGTTTGCACCCATGTCTTGGCCATGACATCTTTGAGGGTGTCCTCTCTTATGATGTGGCACTTTACCTGAGGTATTTCATCAAAAAAAAGAAATGGTTCACATACCCTATTTTGAACAGGGGCATTAAGCAGTTCAAGTATATGACCACAGATGCCTCCTCAAAGCCATGTGAGGTCAGTCCTATAACACAAAAACATTCTGGTCATGCTATACAGAACTGGAATTTTTTAAGACTGTTGCCTCTAATTATTGGAGACCGAGTACAATATCCTCAAGATTAGGTGTGGCAATTAACTCTACAACTGAAAGACATAGTTGACCTGATTTGCGCTCAGAAAATTTCCAAGCCTCAGGTTACTTACCTGGATGCTATCATTCAAAAATATTTAGATGTCAGGAAAACCCTGTTTCCTAATACCAACTTGAGACCAAAGCATCATTATCTACGACACTATCCAGGTCTTGATTCTGAAATTTGGCCAACTGATCAGATTATGGACTATGCGCTTTGAAAGCAAACATAGTTACTTTAAAAGATGTGCAAGGCAATCAAAGAATTACAAAAATCTGTGCCTCTCACTTTCAGAATGACATCAGATGTTTCAGGCATATCTTTCGGCTGGGTCATTGAGTCCTCCAGCCATGCAAATAAAGGACAGCTCGCCATTTTACCCCGAGCTTTACAGTCACCTCGTTAAAAATGCAGTCTTACAATTTCACTTCATTACTATAAATACAAAGATTCCTGTAGATAATATAATGGGATAACATATAAGAAGAGCCAATTTGTCGTCACCAGGAATGATGACTCGTTGGAGTTTGGTGAACTCATCCTCAACGTAGTGAAAGATGATTCTGCACATCATTTTCTTATGAGAATATATTCAGCAGAATTTCTCCCTCCCTACCACATGTACTTAGTGAAAAACAACAGTGGAAGATTGCAATGCTTACACATTAAGTAACTGATTGACATGTGGCGTTAACATCTTACATGAAAAATGGATAACAGATAGTTCCATTGAAGCACAGCATATTGTTAGAGTAAATGCTTGGATGTCAGTAGGCCAAAAGAAAAATGCTATGTTTGTATCTGGCAGATATGGCGGAATCACAGACTGAGACAGTTCGCAGTGCCATTACTGCAGTGTTACCGGATCTTCCTGTTGCAGTACTCGATACAGTGGAATATGCCTTAAACTCACTCAGTGCAGAAACCACAGATTATCTGCGGTTCATTAAAGAAGCAGACTTGCTACCAGTGTTGAAGCCAATTCAAGCCAGAAAACGTGTTGTTGCCTGGGCCCAGAGCAGTAAGTGTAATCAAATTCACACTGTTCCATAACATTTAACAATTTATGTAACAAACTATGTAGAAATGTAACAATGAATTTCATTTTCAGTAGAGCAGCATAATATCATTCAGAGTTAAAAAGGCAAATCTCATTTGTTCTTTTGTTACAGACTCCACCAACTCAAACTTTGGCATGTCCCTCTCCAGTTTCTTCCTGCTCTTCTCCACCCTCTGCCTCTATCTCACCAGCGTCATCCACAGCCACCTCATCCATAGCGGGCTGTTCCACTTTGATGCCGGACTGGGTAGAAAATTTCCAAATACCATGGCAGAAGCTCCCTGAAGAGTTATTGCAGAGTTTGGAAAGGAAGAGAAGACCTAGACCGCGACTACGGCGAGAGATGGTGAGGATTGTGGTTTCTGAAATGATGACGATGTGTAACAATCCAACCAAACAAAACACTACTGAGATAGGCAAAAGAATGGTGAGCCGGTATCCAGAATCTCTTCGAGATGTTATCGAAGGTGATGTTATCGGATCTGGATATCATTCAATGTTCAAGCAACTACAGTCGCGAGTTGAAAATGTTGAAAGACCTAACACACCAAAGATAACAAAATGCAAAGCAGCATGAGATGAGTATGACACAGAAGAAATTCCTGTTGAAAAAAGAGCAAGGGTCCAAGACACATATGGCTGTGTATACTGGGAGCCAAAATACTTGCCGCTCTCTGAAACTGTGGAGAGTCAGCAAGAGCAAAAAGAATAGATGAAGATGTCTGAAGAGATGAGCTACAATACAGACAATTTGAAAAAGTTAGTTCAGTCCACCTGTTATACCCAGCGTAAAGACATCAACAGAGGCAAAAGCATCGATATACTCAGTCAAGAGTGGCCCTTTTTGTTCAACGAAGCTGGTATGACTGCGCACTTCCAAGAGATCACTGGTGTTGGTCTGATGGAGTCCTTTGCTGCCAATGTGGACAAAAAGGGGGGGCGCCTTTTAAACTTCCTCAAAACTGATGCAAAAAAAAACAAAAAACAAGTCCTTGATGCGCTTATCAAGTTCAAGACTATGAAATCCCAGTTGGATGGTTGCGTCGAAGACCTCATACGGATGGTACTTCTGTTACTGGCTCATTTTGGCGAGAAAGAAGAGAACCTGTTCCATTATGTGGAGGAGACATGCCTGGCCAAAGAGGTTCAGACGGAGAACTTGCCGGAAACACCCTGCATTATTGTATGTGGTAAGTAAATAGGAAGGCTGAACGTGTAACCAAACCCGCTGCCTTAGTATAGCTATGTTCTGACGTTGAGTTCTATAATTGGCTTATGTTTTGAGGTGTAGGTTATGTTGCCGCTAATTCAACAAAATACATAGAAGCACTTGTCATTGAATTTTTTTTATTTTCATTGTTAATCTTTTCAGGGTCCTCTTGCTTTGCTGCTGGGACATTCATGTTGAGCATTGACCAAAAGATTTTCAACGACCACATCACTTCCTTCATGTTTGCCCTCTGCCTGTTGTTTGGCAGTTACCACTGCTTTAACATTCACTACCCAGTGGAACTACGGTCAACACTAGAGTTCCTCCAAAGGTAAAATTCTTGTTATAATATCACTAATTATTTATACATTTCCTTTAATTTTTTCCCTCAAATGCTGTCATTTATTATTACAATTTTCTTTTTCTTTGTAAAGGTGTTTCTTCTCAATAAATCCGGAGTGTGGCACCAAAGTCGAGTGGAACAAAAAGAGAAGAAAGAAAGTACTGTCAGTCAATCCAAGAGTCCTCATTCTCATTGCAGACCTTGCAGACCACGAGTGGATATAGACACACTACTTACTCTTACTGTACGTTCACATCAGAAGCGAATTGCGCTGCCAAGACGCTTTGGTCGCTGATAAAGTATCACTACGAATATTTCTGTTCGCTTTTGTCGCTCAAGTCGCCCATGACGTACAATTAAATTTTGCAGATGCATTTAAAGGAGCCGTATGCTTTTAGTACAGACAGCCATATCAAAGAGTGAACTTCCATACACTTTGGCCATATTGCAGAGACGAGTTTAGACAAGTTTTGCTTGTTGGATATAGTGCTTCGACAGCAAGTAGGACAGTGATTCCCCTCCAATATATATATATAAAAAAAACTCCTAAAATGTAATTACAACCGAGAACAAAAAAACGTTGCATGCTGTAGTAGGCTAGTTGAAATATGTTTCACTGATCTGCATCTGCAAATCATGATCTGCACTCATTCGTCGCACACTGAAACAACTTGACATTGGCGCACATGGCTAATTTGCATACACGCACAGGACTGGCTGGCTCCGCAAGGCAAATAATGGAACATATTTACCTATCCATCTAGGCCTATCTGTCTATCTATCTATCTATCAACGCATGTCTAGTTTCAATGTGATGTATTTTGTGTATGTTCAGTAAGACTTGTCTCCCTTGTTCTGTGCGGTCTTGTAGGCTACTGTCCTGTGTGAGCCGAATCACCTAAATGAATTCCCGATGATTTGTGTCGTTTGGTATTAATAAAGACTTGACTAGGCTATCTAACTACCTAGACTATTTAACTAAAAATGATTCACCTCAGGCTCCGTGAATAGTGGGGAATAGCAGGAATAGAGGGATAAAAGACAAGAGATATATCCCTTTTCATTTATCCCTCGTCTTGTCGATTAGTTTGTGTATGTGACGATTTCAAAAACGTGTTTTGTTTAAAGCATGACTACACGCGATTGGTTGGTTAGATTGGTGGTATGGAGAGCAAATGAAAATGATTCCCGCTTAAATACGAACGTTCTAGATCGCAAATATTTCTATAAATACTCCCGCTTATCATCACTTGGTATCAAAATCACTATGGATGTGCAAGATATCGTCGCTAATGGTGCTGCTGCTTTCCTGTACCTCCGAAGACCCCAGAGGAGGAAGAGGAGGATTTGGGTCCACGAGATCCTTCAAGGTCGTCTTCAGCACGGTGAGTTCCATCAGCTGGTGCAGGAGCTGAGATTGGACAAGGGCCGGTTCCAGCACTACTTCAGGCTGGACAGGGAGCAGTTTGACAGCTTGCTGTCGAAGATTGGGCCGCTGATCACCAGGCAGCATGCCAACTTCCGCTGCCCGATTCCACCCGCGGAGCATGTTGCCATTTGCCTGCGGTTCCTGGCCACGGGGGATTCCTACCGTACAATTGCCTACAGCTACCGTGTGGGCATTAGTACTGTGGCATACATCATTAACCAGGTCACCAGGTTAATTTGGGATGCCTTGGTACAGGAGTACATGCCAGTGCCCACCTAAGATGATTGGAGGAGCATTGCGGAGGGCTTTCGTGAGAGGTGGGCCTTCCCTACTGCCTTGGATTAATCGACTCATGGTCCCTATACTACAACTATAAGGGAACCTACTCCATCGTGCTCCTGGCAGTGGTTGATTCACAGTACTGCTTTCGTGTGGTGGATGTGGGCAGCTACGGGAGGACCAGTGATGGTGGTGTCCTGGCCAATTCCATCTTTTGCCAGGCTCTGCGGGCTGGCACACTTGGCATACCAGAGGATGCTATGCTACCAGGTGCTGATCATTTGGGACCGCAGCCGTTTGTCTTCGGGGCAGATGAGGTCTTTCCGCTGCGCCGTGACCGTCATGCGGCCTTTTCTGGGGACCCACCTCTATGGCAGCCGCAGGGCTTTCAACTTCAGGTTGTCCCATGTTAGGCTGATCGTTGAGAATACCTTTGGTATTCTCACCTCCCAGTGGCGTATGTACCAAGGAGTAATTGGGGTCAGCCCTAGCAATGTGGATGCCTGTGTGAAAGCGACCTGTATCCTGCACAACATCATCAGGAAAACCACCAGGCCAACAACATGACCACGACCACGACCAGGACCATCTGCAGGACCATCTGCAAACCGTGAAGCTGCTGGCCTGCAGCCTATTCACCAAGTAGGAGGCAACAACGCCACACGGGAGGCCCTCCGTGCCAGGGAGGCGTATGTCTCCTACTTCTTCAATGAGGGAGCTGTTGGCTGGCAACCTGGTGGTTGAGCATTCATTTAAAATGGCTCTTTTAAGAGCCACCCAAATACAATATAAAGCATGACTTTAATTTCTGCATTAAATAAAACATTATGTGGTAGCTATCCTATATGTTTGATCATCTCACCTGTGTATACATAACTCCCAGTGATGCCACAGTCAATGCAATACTCCCCCAAGTGGCTAAAATAACTAAACTAATCTAAAGGGTGAACATAGATGGCTCCTACACACTACATTGCATACTACATTATAAACCATGGTAGTTGCAGTCATTTAATATGTCCTCAAAGCATAGGCCTACATTTTGCAATAACATTGTAGATTTTAAAATAACAAACACAACAGCTATAGTTTATGGAAATATTGTATTGTATTGAACAAGTCAGCAAATGCTGATAAAAGTGCACATTTTGAGAGAACTTAACAACAAACAAACCTGTGTACATGTCAAAGAGTGAAAGAGAACATCAGATCATCACAATATTGTAAAATGGAAAAGTTTGTGTGTGTGTGTGTGTGTGTGTTTGTGTTTGTGTGTGTGTGTGTGTGTGTGTGTGTGTGTGTGTGTGTGTGTGTGTGTGTTTGTATATATAAATGGCATGTGAGGGAGGGAGAACAGGGTGCAGCTGACAGCACTGCAAGGGTAATAAGTTAACTAACACCCCTCACAATGTTGTCAGCTGCACCCCGTTCCCCTCACCCCATGGGTCAACCTCACGACACTTTGCCTCATACACCATCCTGTACATTTGGAATTTAAGATCCTGTCTAGTTTCATGTGAGAGCATTTTAAAATCCTCTTGGAGGCTTTGAAAGAATAGTGATTCAGAGTCCTCTGAAGGACGACTCTGACCCACTACTCGATTACTAACACCCTCTATGGCTGTGATGAGCCTCTCGTCCACATCAAGGCTGCGAGTCTGGCCTCTGCCTCGTCCTGTCTTCGTCCTGCTGTGTCCTGCTGCCTGCTCCTTGGCCTGTGGTGTTATCTGGTCAGCGGCCTGTGCTCTCCCTGGTGCCTCCTGGTCCTCGACCGGTGCTCTCCCTGGTGCTGCCTGGTCCTCGACCGGTGCTCTCCCTGGTTCTGCCTGCTCTGTGTCCTCGCTCTCACTGTCACTCACTGGCCCTGGTTCTGCCATATTGGTCTGGCTTTTTTTGGTCTTCCATAAATGGGTCTATAAAGGCCATTATGCGGGCATATTTCCATGGCTTCCCTCCACCTGCCCCTGCACCACTCCTCCTCCTTTCCTTTTCCTTTTTTTTTATTCTTTCTGTAAGTGTCCCTGAGACCCTTCCATTTTTTGTTGCACTCATTAACTATTGAACACAAAACAGAATACACAGCTGTCATTATCACTGTCACTGACAGCGATATATTGTTTCACTTCTTATGACAAATGAACTTATTTTAAGTCACTTTGGATAAAAGCGTCTGCTAAATGGTAATTTGTCAGCTGTCTAACCTCAATTAAACTGCATTGAAGTGACACGTTTGTTCTGGCATTATTCATTTGCATTATTATTGCATTATTATGCTTGCATTATTCCTTTGCACAACGTATTATTCCTTCGGTGGCGTCCTTGGAGACGGAGGCGCGCACAGACGCAGCGGCTCACAGCTCTCCCTACTTGTGCCTTTTTTTTTTCCGTGTTGTACGTTTGTTTACTTTCTCTACTGAGCACTACAGTCGTTTAGACTTACTGAATATCGGTTTGTAAAGCAAACCTTTACAAGCGCCCATCAATTTATCAATTTATCACATTTATCTCTTCGGTTTTTCCGGTAAATCGGTTGCAAATTGGTTGCCATGGCGGCGCACAGCGTTTACTTTCTCTACTGAACACTACAGTCATCTGGACTTACTGGATATCGGTTTCCAGCTGAAGATGACTATCTCCAGTGACTTTCATCGCACTCATAACATTCCTGACGAGATAGTGAGACCAGCGGGATCTCCGTGGATTGTTATCAGGTCTGGCAGGCGACGCAGACGGCGACGCAAGAGAAAACAAAGACGGGGCTGCAGGGCTGGGCTACTGGCCAGGCTTAGGAAACAGCCTCTCAAACCTCCGCTGCCGAGCCTCTACCTTACAAACGTTAGATCCCTGGTAAACAAAACAGACGATTTGGAAATACAGCTGGCTGGAAATCGCTATGTCCGCGAATGCTGCGTGCTCATCATCACAGAGACATGGCTACATACACAAGTCCCTGATACCACGGTGCAGCTGGCAGGCCGCACGCTACACAGATGGGATAGGAACAGTGACTCCGGAAAGAGCAGAGGAGGAGGGCTCTGTAGCTACGTGAATGAAGGTTGGTGTAACAACAGCACTATTCTGGACAGACACTGTTCTCCTGACCTGGAGTTCATGTCGGTGAGATGCAGACCATTCTTTCTACCTAGAGAACTAGCTGCTGTTGTCGTCACTGCAGTCTACATACCACCGGACGCTAATGTAAACATGGCTCTCTCTCTGCTGCATAATGCCATCAATAACCACCAGCGCGCCCACCCCAATGGCGCCCACATTATTGCAGGGGACTTCAATAAAGCAAATCTCAAGACTGTTCTACCAAAATTCTATCAATTTGTAAAATGCCCAACAAGAGGGGAAAACACTCTAGATCATGTGTATGCAAACATCAAGCGTGCATACAGAGCTGTACGCCTCCCCCACCGGGGCCGGTCAGACCACTTCTCCCTGCTCCTCACCCCCGCATACACCCCCCTCTGTCGACAAACAAAGCCCACAAAGAAGACCATTACCACCTGGGCTGAGGATGCCCTCCCCCGACTGCAGGACTGCTTTGAACAAACACAGTGGAAAGCCTTCTACCATGAAGACCTGGCTACATTCGTAGACACAGTACTGTCTTACATCAAGTACTGCATTAGGAATGTCACTGTGGAAAAGTGCATCCGGGTGTTCCCAAACCAGAAACCATGGATGACAAGCCAGGTCCGCACGCTCCTCCGGGCCCGTGACTCATCCTTCAGATCAGGTGACAGAGCATTGTACAGCGCCGCTCGCGCCGACCTGAGGAGAGTGATTAGGTGGGCCAAAGTAGAATACAAGAGGAGGATAGAGGAACAGCTCAACAACCCCCGGCAGGTGTGGCAGAGCATACAGACCATCACCAATTACAGAGGCTGTGCTGTGACACCCGGGGACTCAGATGCGGCATTGGCAGAGGAGCTGAACAGCTTCTTTGCCCGCTTTGAGTCTCAAACACAGCACTCAACCACATCACTCCAACCACCACTACAACCCCCATCAACCTCCAGCACCCCCCCACTCACTCTTGAGGTACAGGACGTGAGGCGGGTGCTCAGAGCAGTTAACCCCAGGAAGGCTGCAGGCCCAGATGGAATACCAGGGAAGGTGCTCAAGACATGTGCCAACCAGCTATCACAGGTCTTCACTGACATTTTCAACCAGTCTCTGGAACAAGCCGTTATCCCATCCTGCTTGAAATCTGCCACAATCATCCCAATCCCTAAAAAGTCACCCACTACCACCCATGTGAAATTTTACCATGGTATACCCTGGTATACCATGGTACATAACTTACTGTATCATGGTATATCATGGTACATTGCTCGATGCCATCGTGTACCATGGTACATGAGTATAATGTTCCATGGTAAAGCATGGTACATCGCTAAGTACCATGGCACTTAGGCTTAATGTACCACAGTATGCCATATAGTATTTTGGAAATGTAAAATATTCAAAACAAATCGGATGCTGCCAGTTTCGACACCATTTTGTGTATGACATGTTACATCGAAGGGAATACACTTCACTTGGAAATAATCTGCGTGGATTTACTTTACAAAATAGATATTGAAACCAAGAGTTTCTTGAATAAAACAATCTGAAGATCTAGATCTATATGTCAGAAAGTCGATATAAGTTCTGATAATATATCACGCATGATGTAGAATGTTTGTCAAAATTAAACTAGCCCAGCAAGAGTCCCTGCCAAAGTCAGTACCCCTCGCCACTACAAAGTCCTCTATTGTCCTGGGCCCCCTTCTCTATCCCTTGTACCTTTCATAATGCACAATATCATGTTACATGGAACTTTTACTATGAATGTATTTTCTTAAACAGCACAACGGTACATGTGTAATAACATCAATACACAAGCATATCCAATTATAAATGATTCATTATCTTTCAAAAAGGAATATACTTTTGGAGACACAGCAAATCACATTTTATGAAGATGTACAATTGATCATTGATGTATTTATTTAAACAGCATCAACGTTCATTTGTGATAACTTATAGATACCAACATGTCATCCACTTATGTATGCTTCATGTACGATTAAAATCAGTGTACTTTAAGAGACAAGTCATATGAAGGACATGAACATTATAAAATAGTCGTGCACAATACGTTTGGCTTCACATTCCTCATTAGAAATTCTCTTTTACACTTTTGCAAATTGCAATGTAGTGGAAGCAAACATTTGGCACGGTAAGAACAAAACACAATCCATAATAGAAATGACATTTTAAATGTTAAACCGTTTACTCCTGTACACCATTTGTTGAATCATATGTTAATAAAATAAGCAACATGAGTTAAAAACTTACTCTGAAGTTTACTAACATAAAGTTTTGTCAATTTGACCGAAAACTCTCGATAGAATAACTATATATGAACGAATGAGCAGTGTAGATTATCACAAAGAAACTTATTTTTAGTCCATTTCAAATGCAGGCATTTTTACAACGTGAACACGGTTAGCATGTTCCACAAGAGTACACTTGGCCTTCACTTCCCTTGAGGTGCACACCATCAAACGTCCAGTGTTCTCAACCTGAACAAGGAACTTTGACACATTGACATTGATATCACCGTCATAGACGACAAATTAGTTTTGCGTCGGAGACAACTCATAATAATATATAAGCAACTCTGAGCATGAACAATCTTGTTCGCATTGACAGACTTTGGATAAGACTACAAAAGAAGCTATCAACCCATATGTTCCTTCTGTTGCAATTACAGAATTGTTTCTGTTGTAGCCAGCTGCGTAGCCTTGGGTTGTCAGTAACATTTTCCATACAACACAACGTTTGAATATTCGACAAGGAATATTGTGCAGATAATCGTTTAATGGGAATCTATTTTCCAGTGCAACTCTTTCACACGCAGATAACTGCCTGTAATTACATTTCCCCAACATCACTATGTGTCTGGCAATGACAGTTCCTGCCTTCGTCAGATAATCCAAACCGGTTAATCTACAAAAAAGCTCACGGACTGGTCTTGGTGCGTCCTCAAACACTGCAGTTCCTGAACGAATTAACCTCTGCTGGGCAAAGAAGTACTTGAAAATCTGACAAGGTACCGCCTGCGTGCCATTGAACAAATGAAGTAACTTACCATTTGCATCTTCATTTACAAATGCAGAGTTGGCCCACAACGACCCCCAGTCCCTCACACTCTGTGCCAGATGCACAAGCAAATGAGAGTTATATGAGCAGTGTTCGATGCCATACAGTTGAGGAATCTGTGCCACAAACTGGACCAGACACAGTTCTGCACAGTTGACCTGATCCTGCGTTGTCACGGAGGAGAGAAGAATATGTAATGCAAATGCAAGTAGCATCCAATGTTTGTAAAACCTCCTGGGTAGAAAGTCTTTCATAACAACTGGGGAATACAACAACAGAATCGCTCTCCATTCAGTGGCTTTCCAAAAGGCTCTCTCAGAAAGCGGTCTTGGGTTTCGCCTGACTTCACTTGGGGGCTTGATCTCACATAGGGCACTGTCAATCTGTCTCATTTGGTCTGGGAGTAGGTGATATTCTTCGGCACTATACTTGCCATCAAGCCACAGGTTGGTAAACTGTCTAACGACTCCTAGACATACAGAATGCATGTAATCTGGTACAAATCCTTTGACAAAGTCAAAGGAAGGTAACAGAAACAAAGGACCCGCCCCTTTGACACCCATCTGAGCTTCGCCGCTCTCAGTTGCTCTTTCGGCTAACTCAACTGTGCTCGCCATGGATCTTAACGGTACTATATCAGCTTGTACAGGATACACCCTGGTGTGCCCCTTTCCCTTGTCAACAACTTCACCTTCATGGCAACAAAAGCCACATCCATATTTTCCGTTAAACTGTTTAAAGTTTTGAATCATGGCCCGCGCCACAGCATCACAGACACAAACTAGTGCATGCACTCTACTATTCCTCTGCAGGCCAGTACTATCGATCCGAGCTACACCATTCTCATGTAAACTCTGGAGCTCAGCAATGAACGGAGCGAAATAGGTGTCGACCCGGGGTTTGTGCCGCCCAAACCACAAACTATGCAACATAATTGATTTGCCTCTTTCGTCCAGTGACAGCTCGTTTATTGTGCAGAGTATTGGCCAAAGAGAATACTGCGAAGATTTGAAAACGGGAACGCCGTCACAATTGAAAGATATGGTGACATTGTCCGGATTGTCGATAAAATCACCCTGATCTTGGTATAGCTTTCCTGTGTTTATGTCTCCTACACTCTCATCATGTCGAAAGTGGCCCCGCAGTGCCGACTGTGGCAAGATGTTTTTGAGCTGATCGGCTAAAGGCATCACCAGAAATTAACTTGCAGATTTGAGAAGTTCCTCCTTGTGCCAATGCTTCAGGCAAGTTTCACAATGGTAGTCTGGTCCTTTGCCGATGTATACTACACAGTCCGTGCAATAGAAATGCAACTCTGCCTTGTCGGACAGATTGAAGAAAGCTTTGTCCAAGTACCACTTGCTTGAGGGAACACATCCTGGAATGACGGTATTAAACAAATCGAGAAGGTCTTTCATGGCAACACCAGATAATCCGTGCCTTAGGCACAACCCCATCAGCATCGCTAGCAGTTGTCCCTTTGAAACATCAGCTCCTTCAAAGACAGGGTTGTTGTTGTCAAAGTGCTTTTCATCAAACAGCTTCTCCTGAAAAAACATCAACAAATATTGCACTTTAATAGGTATTATGCTGATAATTGTCATTTATCCAATACTTGCTACACAACAAATCATTGTTATCCCATATACAGATCATAACAATTTGCATTATAGATATTGTTAAGAAGTGTTAAACAATTATACAATTATATAATTGCACAACAGTTACAAAGATCAATCACCAAAAATTATAACCATTTAGGTCAGGGCTGAAAGGTGCTGCAGTTGGTGGGGGTCTGTTGAATCAATGCCATGCCTTTGTTGCGAATTTGCATAGGGGAACTAGCGGAATGATAAGAAGTAGCACGGCATATGGGAACTAGCATAATGGTAGGAAGAAATACAACGGCAGGGGGCGCGTGGGTGAGATTGCGTAGTAAACATCTGCCAGGAGAGGAAAGAAGCAAGTTTGGGAGAAGATTTAGAGGATTCGAGTATTTATCGCCAGTATATTAATGAATAGTTTATGTATCTTTTTTTTTTTATGTAGCAAGTTTCCCCAGTAGTTCGAAGGATAATGATGAGCATTTTTGCCCTATTTTAAAGTGTATTAATACAGTTTCTTTCATTTCAGTTGCGCTCATTGGTCAGTTTAGGGGTAGCGTCACTCGGATGTGGGTATCAAAGGCCCTACATCAAGCCAGAAAGCCAGTTGGAGTTGGGGGGACAGCGCAGCATCAGCGCACCTCGAACACTCTCTCAGCGCAACGTTTGCGCACCTCTCTCCCCTTAGCGCAGCATCCGCACACCTCTTTAGTAACCTTCTCCTCTTAGCGCAGCATCAGCGCACCTCTTTACTCTTTTCTTTGAGTCTTTGCTATTTTCTTTTATAAGTATTTGTGCAGTATCAGGAAGGTAAAATGTGGGAATAAGCTTGTCTTGGAGGTCTAGGTCAGAGAGCTGTATTTTGGAGGTATATTTAGAGGAATCAGCAGTGGTATGTAAAGAATTAGCTTGGGGATAAGAGGAATACTGTAATAGATTTATGTGACCAGCAATTAGGCAACTAGAGGATATATTGAATGTAAAGAGAGACTTGAGGCAGCATGTACAGTGATATTTCAGTTTGTGACCATGGTGGTTCTTTGAATTATAGTTATCAGTATATTTACCAAGAGGCTGATGCCATATATATTTCAATTGTATTGGTAGTTTGATCATACATTTGTATGGGGTGGCAGCACAGGCGCAGTAAATCCGTGGAGGGGGGGGGGGGGGGTAGGGGCCCCACACCGTATACTGTGTTTAGTTTACGGTGTGGGCCCCAGAGCAGTGTGTAATTACAACATACACCCTTGGCACGCTACAGTTTTCGTGGCAGCGATACGATTTGGCCACTTACACCCTCGGCACGCTACACCTTGATATGGTTCTCTAAGTAAAACTAAAAAGTCACCCGTTTTTACACACTACTTGTTATAACAGACAAGTTATATATATAAACTAACCTGACGAAAGCCAGGCTGTCCATGTTCGTGGCCATCCCCTGCTATATATTGCTCTGCGCCGTCATATTCTTCTTGTTGAGCATTCTGGAAATGAAATATCAGGATTAGTATTAATGCAAGGTTCCATGGCTATATTGGCTTGGTCATTATTTTCTATCCGGCTTATGAACACTGCTGCTTTGAAGAGGATTCACATCTTGTTAACATAATCATTATCGCTTATGTCTCACCAAAGTTGAAGAATAGCCTTATTCTGCATTCTTCTTTTCTCTCTCAGCTCCTTTTCTTATCGCTTATCAAACTTATTCCAGTATTGTTTTAGGTGAAATGTTCTTTTTACTTAACTTTAACATTGTACACAGTTCCATTAATTGTTGATATATCGCATAGGTCATCATTAAAAAATATGGAAAATAATGTAGGCCTACCATATGCTGTAGTAGATCACTGTCACATGTGTTGCCTCCATGTTCATCCATATTTCCAACTTCCATTTGTAATCCCCTTTCTGGGCCAGAGCCAGCAGAGACATCTTCAGATGAATCACTGATGTCACTAGAAAGACAATATATAAAAATATACATAAAGGGAAAATTAATGTAAATATTTGTGCGTCAGTTACACAGTAACTGACCATATGGTACCATGTTGACACTTATATTATACCTATAAAACATGTCACATAAGACGCATACAAATGTTTGACATAGAAAATAATGATTTATATAATTAAATGAAATAATATTTTTTAAAGAGAGAATGAGTTATTGCTTATACACTGATTATTTTACTGCCTCGATATACTAAATATAGAGTACCATAAATAAAAAAGGACGTGTGTGTCATAAACTAATAATTCAACACCATGCAGTTCAATTCAGCCAATTATAAATTGACCCAATGCACCATAGATTAATAAAAATCACTATATTGCATCAATATTAAACAAAGAATATACAGACTGAACATTAAGATATGTAAAATGAACATTCATAAAAATGGAATTCAGATCATAAAATGACTAATTGTATCCAGAATGTTTAGATTTGAATACGTTTTTCTTTAACTAAGTTATTTAAGTATCACATGGAAGATTTTACTTACAAGGTTTATTTCTTACACTGTAAAATATATTAAATCTCATGTAACAGTGTTATTTTTGACTTTTGACCCTGATTGTGATTTACCCGTTCATGCCTGTATAAATATAAGCACATAACTTATATTATGCAATAAATTACCAGCCCTGCCGTGGTTATATAAGCCATTTTGTAGCCAAATGGGTGAAACTTGTGTGGACAATTATGGCTGTGTTATGTAACTTAATATTACTATACCATCAACATTTGCACATTACAGCATTGCATTTACCTTCTAACATATGATAACACATCTACTCATGGAGCCAACATTACAGAACGTTTTGCCAAAATAACATTTCTAAAATCACACTGTAGGTGAAAAATTGCTGCATGAGCAGCTTAAGCCTTAAACAGTTAAAAAGTTGCTCAGGTAATAAATGGCATCAGGTGTAAGTTACACCGATCCACTTATACTTACTCTATTTGACATTGTACAACTTGTTCTTGTTCTGAAAGTTCTTGTTCTGAAATCTCTGATGCAGACGCAGGCGGCAACCCTTGTAATTCATCTTCAGACTCTGACGATGACGTCGGTTCCGTCCTCGCCGACTTCGGAAGCTTTCGATATAACTCAGTAGTCCGAGGAATATCTTGTGATTCGTCAGATAAATATCGCTTATAAGATGGCGGAATCTTTCTCCCACGATCCATTTCTCGATCCCACTCTTAAAAACAACTACAGATAGGTCGCCATTGCTCTTTCATCTCAATCAACTTGACGCAATCCTCGTTCTGGATCGCACTCCAGTTTCCGGTCGCAGGTGTGCGCATGTGCGATAAAATCTGGTACAATGCGGAATATTGAATATCAAATGCTTATTTTTCGCGCTTGGACCATTACTCACAGAGCTATTGAGTGTAGTCAGTTTGCAAATTGCATATTCATTTTTGCATGATCCTGTTGGACCGCTAATTATCACGTGAGTCCGAGTTTTAGGACCTACCGCTTATCCGGAGTGGAGCTTTTTAAATATTGTGGCGGCCTTTCGCAGCGGAGCACTAACGGTCGCGGTTCGAAGTAGTCTGACTTGAAGAACTATCAATATTAACACGATGGTAATGTTAGCTGTTTTTGCCTTTGATGATTTTTCTGTCGACATTGGTGAGCTCTCCTGGATTGAGGGAGAATTTGACGAGCAGAATGAAGCACAAGAATATGTCGTGCGATGGAGGGAACGAAATGGAAAAGTTAAACTTTGTTCGGCCAAAATAATGGCAACCGGAGGTAAGACTGACAATTACATAAAATCATGTTCTATTTGGACCTATAGTAACTTATAACAGTACCGTATATAGGCATACTTAATTATATCAGTTAGATGTAGGCCTATCTATTAATTTACTGCAGTGTGCTCGTGCAGTAATTTCCGTAAATAATTTACACCTATGCATGCATATATATATATATGCATCTACTAGGCCTATCGCCTAGATCTAGTTCTCATGCAGCTAAGCTTGTTGCAACTTTATTAAATGGAAGTTAATTATGTCTTATATGCATTATCTGATGTTCTTTCTATTTAATCCCGATTTAATAGAGGATAGGAGAGAACTGGTCGAAGTGAGGAAGAAAGCGGAGTTAGGCCTTCTGGATGTGGCAGTCACACCTACATCTAAATGTGGAAAAGGCCAAAGGCGAAAAATTCCAAATTCAAAGAACGTGCCATCTGAGGATGGAAATGATGAGCATGTGGCCGAGGTAATGAGGTATCCATGGAATCTTCTTATGCAGATTTTAATTAACATTTTTAAATATGTATTGTAGTTCATTCTGCATTTAATATACAATTTAGTATGTTGATTTAATATTCCAAACATTATTAAAAGTATATAGCTTTAATAATTGTCGACCAAATTTTTTTTTTAACTAATCTGAACAAAATGGTCAAATAGCCTCATAGTTATCTTATATCTTATTATTACTTCTGATAAAAGCTTATTTATCTATCCTTTTTATCAGTGTTTTGGTATCCTTTATCTTAATAACAATCTTATAAGAAGCTATTTAAATGCTGGTGCATATGCAATAATGGCTATTATATATGTTAATTACTTTTTTTTATTGCAGCCGAAGACCAAGTCAAAACGCAAGCAGGCATCAACTGCACAAAGTGCCAGCAAAAGTATTTTGCAGAAGTACAAAAATGCACAAGTGAGATTTCTCATTATGTTAGGCTGAGCTATTCTGAGGGAATATGGTGAACATTTGGAATTAACATACAAGTGGTCCTATGTATAAATACATGAATAACTGTTTATTGTAGATCATTTATTCTCAGAGGCATATACATATATATCAATATTTCTTGAGATATGGTTCATGAAAACCTGTTTTATTTATTGCAAACATTTTCAATCACTTAGTTTTGACTGGGCTTTTGCAAATGAAATTCATGTCTTTCAGTTGGATATTGACAACTCTGCCATAACGCCAACTGAGACCCCATCTGGCTCAACTGAGACTCCTTGTGGCAAAAGGTAAATGGAAATTAAGACCTGCTAATTAAAGGTTACTTGATGCCATGCACCTACTGAAATATCTATTATTTAATGTAGGGTGACTCCTTGAATGCTACAAACATAATATATGCATTACCATAATAATTTAAGTAATTTTCTCTCAGAAAAGGAACTAATTATTGTGGTCTAATCTGGTTCATACCATAGCACATATATCAGTAGTATGGGTTTCCTTTCATATGGTGCTGGATACATCCAGTTTTTATCATGATTGTCAAGTGCATGGAATTTGATTGAATGGTTATTTGACCAACCAGACATGGATATTAGCAAGGGTAACAGATTTATTGTATATCATCACGAAATAAGTAAATAATGCAAAATTAATTTACGTATGCAGATGTGCTGAAGCAGTACGACAAATGCAGGCAATGGTGAATGAAATGAGAGGCATCAGACAAGAGATTCTGGGCATAAGAGCAGAGATGCTAGTGAGATCGGCAGCGCCCTCAGTGGAGCAGGCACGAAGGTGTCAACCGCCTATTGTGGCCAATACGGCCAAACCATCAACACCATTGGATGTAACCAATGAAGATGAATCTGCCTCAAATGATTCTGTGGTACGTATTTAACTTTTTTTCTTGTGTGGCTATGTTTATGAATAATAATACTCATCTTCTAGCTGCAGGACTTGTATTGTATACATACACTTATATATAAGTGTATCTACTATGTGTTGACATAATCTTGTCGTTGTTCCATAAATGGTCATATGTTGGGAAGGAAACCAAATCATGGAGACTTTTTTTCAGATCATCTCTCAATCTGTGAAATCGAGATCTTCACGGACCTCGGCACCAAAATTTGTGAATGACCTCATGCACGGGATTTACTCAACGGAATATATGGCGACACACAGCGTGTCGGGGTTATCCTCAACGAAGGCAGCCAACGTCAAGGCGGCACTGCCTCGTGAGCATGTCATGGAAATTATTGGTAATTAGCAATTGCCTTTCTTACCTATTTTTGCTAACCTTATGACATATTTTATCTGTAGTAACATTGATATCCCAAACATGCTATTTGTGTTGGTGGTACTCTCGCATGTGATCTGTGACTAGTATATATAAATACATGAACCACCAAAATGGTTGCGTTAATTAATCCTTGCATTCAGTTGTCAATGTCTACAAGGGGCAGTGTTACTGAATCTTTGTTTTTTTATGCACAGCTGAAGCACGCAAGGTCTTCCCCGAGGCAGCGGAAGCTGACATCAGGCGCTTCATGAGGGAAAAATTGTCGAATGCAGCCAAAATTCTGCGGCGTAAAGAGAAGTCTGATCGGACTTAATGCTATATATGGAGATTTTAATCATTTTACTACATTTATATATCAACAGCTAAGCCAGTGAGTTCAAACAGGACACAACATGTACATCTGTGATAGTCTTGATACTGCAACTGTACTTGATAGAATATCATGTTTATGTTAATGCACCAGTTCATGTGTGGTTTGTTTTTTGTTTTAAATATTGCACGGTTGTGAATATATTTGGTCATATAGGGAGGAACTTATAAATTCATGTAGCTTATCTTTTTTGTAGAAAATGGATAACCTTTGCGTCATTGGTTGAGGTTATATGTATTTTTTATTCTGGTCCTCTTGAGTTGTAATATAATTAAATAAAACGATTCATTGTATCTAAGCATTTGTGTTTTTTACGTAAAGCCTAGCTTATACATAACCAAAGTCGTGCAGGAAAATATGGTATTGTTTTGACTGACACATTTCATAATTTTCAGATTATCTAAGTTCTGTGATGCTGTTGCCAAGCATATGATACAGAGCCAACCTGACAGCTACCACTCCTTGTACAATGGTATGGCACACTTACTATGATACATTTACTATGGTAAACTTTGGCAAAATGTAAGGTATCATGGTAAGGTACCATGGTAATTACCATAGTAAATGTACCATGACAAGGTACCATGGTAAATGTACCATGGTAAAATGTACCATGGTAATTACCATAGTAAATGTACCATGGTAATTACCATAGTAAAAGTACCATGACAAGGTACCATGGTAAAATGTACCATGGTAAATTTGTCAAAAATCCCATGGTATACCATGGTATACCAAGGTACAATTACCATGGTACACTTACCATGGTACATTTACCATGGTACCTTACCATCGTACATTTACCATGGTACTTGTCAAAAATCCCATGGTACAAAATGTACCATAGTTTACCATGGTACATTTACCATGGTAAACTTTCATATGGGCAGCCTCAATGACTTCCGCCCCGTAGCACTCACCCCATTCATCACCAACTGCTTTGAGAAACTGGTTTTGAGACACATCAAAGCCTGTCTCCCCCCCACCCTGGACACACACCAGTTTGCATACCGGACTAACAGATCCACCGACGACGCAATAGCAATCGCTCTCCACTCAGCGCTGAGTCACCTGGAGAAAAGGGGGAGCTACGTCAGGATGCTCGTCATTGACTTCAGCTCAGCTTTTAACACTATAATACCATACATTCTGATCCAAGTTAATCAACCTAGGGCTCCCACCACCCACCTGCTCCTGGATAAAAGACTTTCTGGTCAACCGACCCCAGCAGGTGAAACTGGGTCCTCACCTCTCCTCCTCCCGCACTCTCAGCACTGGCTCTCCCCACGGCTGTTTGCTGAGCTCACTACTCTACTCCCTCTACACATCCGACTGCAGTCCCACCCACCCAGAGAACATTATTGTCAAATTCGCTGTTGACACAACGGTGGTGGGCCTTATAACAGGGGGAAACGAGGCAGCCTACAGAGATGAGGTCCTGAAACTTGGTGAGTGGTGTGTATCTAACAACCTGGCACTGAGCATCACCAAGACCAAGGAACTCATCCTGGACTTCCGATGGAACAGAGCCGCCCCTGCCACCCTGTACATCAACGGTGAAGGTGTAGAGCGAGTGCAGTCCTTCAAATTCCTCGGAGTCCACATCTCTGCTGATCACTCCTGATCAGCACCTCAGCGCTGGTCAAGAAGGCCCAGCAGCGGCTACACTTTCTGAGGGTGCTCAGGAGGGAGCATCTAAACACACAGCTGCTGGTGATCTTCTACCGTTCCACCATTGAGAGCCTGCTGACCTACGCTGTGTCAGTGTGGCACTCCAGCTGCACGGAGGCCGACAGGAAGAGGGTGGCAAACGTTGCGCAAAAATCATTTGCTGCCCTCTGCCTTCCTTAAGCACCATCTACGGCTCCCGCTGTCTCAGCAGGGCCAGAGGCATCCTGAAGGACACCACCCACCCCGGCTACCATCTCTTCTGTTGCCTTCTGGCAGGCGCTTCAGGTCCATATATGCCAGAACGAATAGACTCAGGAACAGCTTTTTTCCCAAAGCTGTCACCATACTGAACTCAGATCTGCACTGATGTTTGTTATCTGTTTGTGGTCTTTACTCTGTATTTAAGTTTTACTGTGTATTTAACGTTTTATTTACTTTTATTATATATTTATTTTGTATATTGTTGTATATTATAGATTCGATATCTATGCACTTTTAAGGAGCTGCTCATCGCATTTCGTTGTACTTGTATAATGACAATAAAGCTTTCTATTCTATTCTCTGCACAACGTATGTATTTTCGAGTTACAGCCGCGATTCATTTTTTTGTCGACATTCTGTACTTTCAGTAGGAACCAAAAAAGTAGGTACCAGTAGGTGTTCGGTGTTCCCTGGGATCCACGCAAGCAAAGAGCGTCTACATTCCGATTGTCAGTGTTTTGCCGCCGAAATGCGTCATAGTAATTTGCATTAAGTTCAGCCGTCTTTAACTTGTTTTGGACGCTTTGGTCACTCACCTTTTGCCGCTGGTAGCGTTTGACGCTTGTGTCGCTTTGGTCGCTCTTGCCCATAGGAAGTGCATGAGTTCCGGTGATTTGGCAGCTCAATTCGCCTCTGATGTGAACGCACAGTAATCCTTAAGGAACTTGATATTTAAGTTTATTTTGTTTTCATTAATCTTTTCAGGGTCCTATTGCTTTGCTGCTGGGACATTAATGTTGAGCATTAGAGGTGTTGACGGCAAGTTCTCCGTTTTGGGACAATGTGTTTTGCAGATATTTTGTAATTTATTTTATTTTTATTATTTTTATTTTTTTTTGTAAGTTATTTTTTCCACTTAGAATTCATGCTGCTGCAAGTTCTCCTTGATATTGGAATGTTGTGCTGTTTCTGCATTTTAGTGAGGACATTAAGGGTGAGTGTTTCCACACAGGTTTTCTATCTCACACATTTTCAGCTGCTTTTAAAAACGCCTGGCTCTCTAGAATCCACCGGCTCTGAGACTGTTATCAGGGCGGTGTGAAACAGGCTCTAGGCTTGGGTTGGTTCCCTGTTTTTTATAAAAAAAAAACCCAGCTTTAACTACGGTTTAACTACATTAAACAACTTAGGTATTTTGTTGATGAGCCTAAGAACGAAATAAGTGCCAGACTATGTGCTCTATTCAGAATGTACCTCTGGCCATGCTGCAGAAAGGAGAGCAGAGGATTGTCATTTGTTGTAATTTGTAAGATCTGTTTTGATCATTAAAATATTTTGTACAACTTTACTTTGTTTATTCCATGGGTTTTTAAAGTAACATAATGTCATTGAGGTTTGATGAAAACTAGCACTAGGATGTTTATTTTTTTAATATACATTTTTTATTTTTGGAATTTATACCAAATGTTACGTATTTTAAGCACAAACCCCCACATAGCCACAAGGAAGCAGGATCGAACACATAAGCTGCATTACCTCCACATAGCCACAAGAAAGCATGATCGAACACATAAGCTGCAATTACTATACATAGCCATAAGGGGAGCAGGACCAACATACAAGCTGTAATAACTACTCCAGCCACAGATGGCAGCACCTTTAGACAGGTGAGGAAGCCGGAGCAACTACGTCACATAGGCCACGCCTACTTGATACAACCGCGGAGCGGGATTGAGATCAGGCCAGAAACCCATGGCAGCCCCGTCGGCAGCCCGTGGCTGGAAGGCAGGTCAGTCGTGGGTCGCTCCACGTGCGTGTTCAACACAATTCCCCTCCTTTTGCTTCATAGCTACCATCCAGAAATACTTTAACAAATATAGTGAGTTAAAAGCGATTCGGTTTAGACTACTTTATTCAGGAACACAGCACAAGAAGGTAGTGTTTTACATTACAAACAGTTAATTGCCCAGTAAAACTCTTTTATTTAATGGTAAAGCTTTTATTCATGATATTTGGAGAAATTATAAAGAATCAAGTAGTATTTTATATTCAAAATAACCTTTTATTTCATGGAGAAAATCTTTAGTTATACAGTATTTTCATGTTAATGGAAGAAAAAGTTATGCAGTATATATTACGGTATAGTTCTGTCAACCACAATTGCCATTTTCTTTTTTTTACAGAATAAAGTAGTATTTTATGTTCAAACAGACTCTTTATTTCACAATAAAATACAGTTTCATTTCTGGGAGAAAACTTTTAGTTATACTGTAATTTCATGTTAAATAAATGACAAAACACTGATTTATTTATATGGTAGAATATGGAAAAAATCTCCAACCTTTACCGTAAAATCAACAGTACTAATCCTTTTATTGTAATGGACGCAACAGTACAGCCGTTCTCAGTGGCGTTTCTACATTAGGGGCAGGTGGGGCAGTGGCCCACCAGACCCACGAGATGGCGCTGTTGAGCAGAAGGCTCAATCCATTCCTACTTCGTGGCAAACTATATATATATTTATATGCAAAGTAGCGTACATATTTGTGTGAATAAACTTGACTCACAAGCATTATTGCCTTGTTTTGGAGTAATTTGATTCGTGTGTTCTACTGCCTGTGTGCTTGCTTGAATGAACGTTATGTCTATATTTCCGTTTCCTGTTTCCGGAGGGGCAAAGACCCACGCTGCCCCACCGTTACCATAGAAACACCAATGAGCGCGAACCACACCGGCCAAAGTTAACATTGAGGCTAGGGGCAATTTCAAATTTGCCCCTAGACGTTAACTGCGTAATCTACGTATTCTACGTAATGTAGACTGGGATAATGCGAAAACCGCGAGAACTCTACCCCGAGACTAAGCAAAAAAAACATACAGTGAGAGTGAGATCAGAAGTTACAGGAGACTTACAGAAGAGTTTGCTATCGGTAGATTTTACACAATTTTGAAAGAGTTTTTTAATTAATGAATAACGTAGATTATTTGCTGAGGGTGCAATTCAGCACATTGCCGCAGGAAGAAAAATTAGAAATAAAACGTTTGGGACCACACAGACCAGACGACTTCATTCTGAACCAGCCTGGTGAGAAAACGAACCGAAATTTCAAGATGGAGTGGTTTGAAAGAAAGACATGGCTAACTGCGAGCACAACAAAAAGAGCACTGTTTTGCTTTCCATGCCTTCTTTTTGGAAATACCACTAACGCAGACTCAGTTTGGACCACTGATGGCTTTAAAGACCTGAAGCATCTGGCGGAAAGAATGGTAAAGCATGAAAGTAGCAAAGCTCATATCAATTGCGCCATGAAATTGGGACTATTGGGACGGGTCAACATCATGGCACAGCTGGACAGTGCTTATCAGCGGAGCATTTTAGAGCACAACAAGCAGGCGGAGGAAAACCGATATGTACTGGGGAGACTGATATCGTGCCTAAAGCTGTGTGGGAAGTGTGAACTGGGTCTGCGTGGTCACGATGAGTCAGCCGACTCTGTAAACCCAGTCATTTTTAGGTGCATTTTTGAAACGATGTGCGAGGGCGACACCAGGCTGAGACGTCACTACGATTCGGAGCCTACGTTCAAGGGGACATCAAGCACCATTCAGAACGAACTCCTGGATTGCATGTTTGAGGTCTACAGGTGTGAGGTGGCCAAGCAATTGCGGGACACCCAGTTTGTAGCTGTCCAGGCGGATGAGACCACTGATGCCTCATGCAAATCGCAAATGGTCATAGTCCTGAGATACATGGTGGACAGCAGCGTCACAGAGCGGTGTCTTGAGTTCATTGAAGTGAAGGACAAAACTGCCATTGGCCTTTCTACTGCTATGAAACATGTCCTCAACCCACTGGGACTGACTGACAAGCTCATAGCCCAAACCTATGACGGGGCAGCGGTTATGCGTGGCAGTGTAGGCGGCGTGCAAGTACTTATTAAGGAAAGCTACAAAAACGCAATATTTGTACATTGCTACGCACACCAGCTGAACCTAACTCTGCAGCAAGTATGTGCATCCAGGATCAGTGAGCTGAAGGTGTTCTTTGCTGATCTGTCTGGATTTGCCACGTTCTTCTCCACCTCACCGAAAAGAATGGCTGCTCTGGCAGAGACATCGGACATGCGGATCCCGCGGCCACCCGGCACCCGATGGAATTTTAAAAGCGGGACCGTGAATGTGGTATGGGAAACTCGCGAAGATATACTGGAGTGTCTGGATAACATTCGCACTAAACCAGGATGGGACAAGGTGTCCATCAGCGAGGCATTCGGCCTCTCCTTTCACCTGCGGGACCGTACGTTTCTCCAGCTGCTGGAGTTCTTTGCCAGAGTTATGCCAGAAGTGGATGTTTTGTATGGCATACTACAGAAAAGAGAGATTGATGCATCTGGGGTGAATCGTGCAGTGGAGAATTTCAAAGTGCACGTGAAAGAAATCAGAGAGAAAGCAGATGAGATTGGTAACCAAGCCAGTGAGGAGCCGGGCACATCAAAGCGCAGGAAAACAAATACGCCTGCCGTGATGAAGGAGGCCTGTGACACGATGATTGCGCAAGTGGAGGACCGGTTCTCACAGAGTGACCATCTTATTGCCGCACAACTGGTGGACTGCACACTGTTCCCAAAGTTTGTTAAGTCATTCCCGGAGGCCCAACTCGCCTGTGCTATCAAGCTCTGTTCCACAGCTCTGATGAACGAGGGGAAGCTGCAAACTGAGCTAACTCTTTTTTACGGACACACTGAGCTGCACACAGGGAAATCTGCACTGTTGCTGTTCAAGGCCATTCACGACGACAACAACCTGCAAGAGGCCTTGTCTGAAACCTGCACTCTACTCAGCATCATCATCACAACCCCCATGACGTCTGCGGAGTCTGAGAGGAACTTTTCAACGCTGAAAAGGATAAAGACTTTCACTAGGAACACGATGGGACAGAAGAGACTGAACGCCCTCTCCATGCTTTCTATTGAAAACACCTTCATTAATGGACTGCTGGATTTTAACGACAAAGTAATCGAGAGGTTTGCTCAATCAAAGAACCGTCCAGCCAACTTCCTTTTGAATTCTACGTTTAAATTTTTTTTTTTGAGCTGAAGGAGATCGTCTTTTTTGTTTAATAAATTATGGAAGTTATTGAAGCTATGTGTCCGTCTAATTGTTGTACTTTAATGCTATATTATAGTGCGTACCATGTTGGCGCTCTGAGATTCTTTGGAACGAATAGTGCGTTTAAAATATAATGCAATATTATTATTATTATTATTATAGGCAACATCTTTGTGTTTTAATGAGCGCTAAAGCATGTGAAATGTATTTGAAATAGGATGTCTGCTCCCTGCTGGCACTCAAATTGCAGCCCATAGTATACCTGACTGGTCTATATACGTAGGCCTACTGTTATAATAATCAGCTACCTCTATTTTTGTGACGTAATATGACGTCATATAAATTTGCCCCACCAGAAATTTCAGGCTAAAATCGCCACTGGCCGTTCTTATTACGGTAACATTCTGGCAACCGCAGCTGCCATTTTCTCTTTTTTTTAAAGAATGAAGTAGTATTTTATATTCAAACAGACAGTTTATTTCACAGTAAAATACAGTTTTATTTCTTGGAGAAAACCTTCAGTTATATTCTAATATGTTAAATTAAAAAATTACCAACCTTTACCGTATAATCAGCAGTACTAATATTCTTTTACCGTAATTGAAGAAAATGTTCTACCGTATTTATTACGGTAGAATTCTAGCAACCAGAGCTGCCAGTTTATTACCGTTATTTTCTTACCATTATCATTACATCCTTTCTCGTTATATCGATATGAATTCTCGAAACACAGTGGAAAAGACAGAGAGGGAGCCATAGAGAGGGACACTGATGCACTGCGGAGCCAAGTAACTGATGGGCTTAAGAGGGCCTCTCCTATATAATGAATATATATATATATATATACATATTATATATATATATAGGGTTAACATCAGAGAAACGCTTCCATTCAGAATGCATTGGTTTACATTTCGTTCTGTGGAGCATGGTTATTTTTATTTATTTTTAGTTTTTGAGAAGGTCTGCTTCAAAAATGCATGAATGGAAATATTGACCTATATATAACTAGAGGGTGCACTGTACTATCTGCGCACACCCCTTCTGAAGCCCCCCCCCCCCCCCCCCCCCCCTCTCTCTCTCTCCCTCTCTCTCTCTCTCTTGTTTCGTTTTGTGGAGCACTTTAATTGTCTGAGAAACGCGCGTTCTGTGGAGCACGTTCGTTTCAGTTTTTGAGGAGGTCTGCTTAAAAAATCGGAAATATTGACATACATATAACTAGAGGGTGCACTGTACTATCTGCGCACACCCGTTCTGAAGCCTCCCTCTCTCTCTCTCTCTCGTTTTGTTTTGCGGAGCACTTTAATTGTCTGAGAAACGCGCGGTCTGTGGAGCACGTTTGTTTCAGTTTTTGAGGAGGTCTGCTTAAAAAATCGGAAATATTGACATATACATAACTAGAGGATGCACTGTACTGTCTGCGCACTGTCTCTCTCTCATCTGAAAAACGCCCCCATTCAAAATGCATTGGTTTACATTTCGTTAAACCACAAATCTGATAAACCACACTGGTTAATATTCTATGTTGGGAACACCACACCTATAAACTCTAATACGATACACTACGGTACTATAATCAGTTAATACTTTGATACATTCATTACTTTGTCTACAACTGTTTTTGGACAAATATGTTAGCAAAGATAGAAAGACCACACAAAGAATAAGGTGCTACCTCGCTTGAGACAGTATTGTCGTGGCAATTTCTCTATCAGATATTGCGTCTAAGACAGGTGAGAAATTTAGATGCAAAAAGCACACAATACTTGTAGGCAATTGCTGGTCACATATATTTGTAATAAAAGTATGAACAAAGATACATCTCAATATGCATCAACAAATAATAAAACAGGCATACAATACAATAATCTGAGGCCTCAGATGGGAGTTCGCCCTGCGTCTTACTTCATTCTCTAAAGGTACGCCAGGAGATGTCCCCCGAGTGTTCCAAGTTATGAGTTCTTATTCACTTTGGTTGGTTTCTGGAGGAGGGTCTGTCCCCCAATAAACCAAAAGGCTTTGTATTACCAGATGGTAATCTCTACAATCGAAGCTGCCCAGGATGCCATTAAATGGGTTCGCGGCCGTGCCATGTAACCTTTTGTTTCCTCAACGCTAGCCAGGGGGTCAAGGAACAGGCTCACACATCAAAGGATTGCATGGAAACAGATCACATCATAAACAAGACATAGGAAGAGGAAGGCAATAAAATGCATCACACGAAACTCAAAGGTTCACACTTTAGATGACCCCCAATGAGTATAGAAGGCAGGCAATGTATACATATATATATATATCACACAAAATAGTAACAAAACTTAAGTTCATAAATAGACAAAAGAAAACAATACAACATGTGGATTTTCCATCACAGTATATTGATCGAAAATTATTACTGCTTCACAAGTAGACAATTTCATATCTATCACACGCACACTGCATGCGCTCACACAGACAAACAACTTCTCCTGAACACCACACTGCATATCAAATTTTACTCTAACTTTTAACTTTGCCATTCTAAAGCAAGTGCGTTCAGAAATCCTGAGAACTGCCCTTCAAATATACAGACTTTATGAACAAACTACAAACCCTCATCTCAAGACAATATTATAACAGAGAGAAGGAAAAATGAGGAAATATGGCAGCAATAATGCAAAATGTTTAGTTTATGAATATATAAGAAAGACACCGTTTTGCTTAGGTTGATTATGTCAAATAATGAAGTACAGGTCACCAAGTCAAGTATATTTGCTACAACAGGATATATGTGAGAAATAATAAAAACAGAATGCAGCAAAACGTACAACTAGAGAACACCGGGTTCTGATTGGTTCACAAAAGATAATGGCTTTTCCCCAAACTGTTGAATATATAAATCTGATAAGCTCATAGTGACTCAAATGGTTTTCTGACTGTGAAGCTAATACCTGTTCACCTTCCAGTAAAGTTTACTTAACATTACATTTCTGATAATCAAACATGCATTTTTCAATTACCTCACAAGCATCTTTGGGTGTGATTGGTTTTCACTTTATAATGGTTTGTGAAGGCACTATTAGCATACAGATCTTCTTGGAGTTCCTTAATAGTTGAAGACTTCCCCTTCCCTGCGGGAGGATCTCTCTGCCTCCACTCAATGTCCTCTTTGTAGTTCACATACAGAGGCGAAACCTTGAGTGGCAAACCGGGAAAGAAGAAGATTCCATTTATTTATTTCTCTAAAACAGAGCAACATAAACTAATACACTTTGTCACAAGATGAACCATATCAAAGAGTTCATTCTGAATCACAACTCGTTGCTATCTAACCTTTACCGATCGGTGGACGAACCAATTTAAAGGAAAGCTTAGGTTACTTACACCTGGACCCTATATTATTTTATCAACCCAAATATTTTAGATAATACTAAGCTAAACTTGCTGTAGTCCAACACAACAAACTCTCCTCTAACCAACCCTCACTCACATTTCCAAAATTATTTTCCTGCAAAAACTGAAATTTCTGAGGGAGATGGACACTTCTCCTTCAGTGTGACAGGGCACTATTACCCCAAATAATTTGTTATGAATGCATCATTTCCGCCCGTTTTTTAAGAGTAATTACAACAGACACAGAGATACAAATGTTTGAGCATTGGTCATGTTGAGTACATTAGATGGATTGAAGGGTATTAAGAGTAATTATAACACAGAAACAAATGTTTGAGCATTGGTCATTTTGGGTCTAGTAGATGTAAGGGTTCCACACGTAGATGCAATGCTTTTTAGGATAATTTTTAAAATAATAATAATGTCAGAGCTGCCCTGAAAAGCTTTCCAGTAGATGGTAAGGCCTCAGATCTGTAAACCCTCTCCAAGGTCATCGGTACCGTGCGTCTGATCAACCCCTGACCAATTTCACCCCTGATCGCCGGGAGCGGCCAAATGTGGTGTAATCACCCAGATTATCCAGTTGTTGTGTTCTAAGAAGGATTGGTGGCTGTCATGAAAGGTATTAACAG
Organism: Pollachius pollachius; assembly: GCF_949987615.1. Lineage (NCBI taxonomy): Eukaryota > Metazoa > Chordata > Actinopteri > Gadiformes > Gadidae > Pollachius > Pollachius pollachius. Next base: position 25,928,714 of record NC_136935.1, read on the forward strand.
TCTGACTGTCCTACCCAAGCAACTTCTGTTCGGCCCTGTTCCTATTCCAGCCTGACCGCCCTACCCCAGCCTGACCGCCCTACCCCCGCGACCGGCACAACTCAGCGACCGCCCTACCCCAGCGACCGGCCTACCCCAGCGACCGCCCTACCTCAGCGACCGCCCTACCCCAGCGACCGTCCTACCCCAGCCTGACTGCCCTACCTCAGCGACGGTCCTACCCCAGCGACCGTCCTACCCCAGCCTGACCGCCCTACCCCAGCCTGACAGACCTATCCCAGCAACCACCCTACCCCAGCGACTGTCCTACCCCAGCGACTGCCCTACCTCAGCAACGGCCCTACCCCAGCGACCGTCCTACCCCAGCCTGACCGTCCTACCCCAGCCTGACCGCCCTACCCCAGCCTGACAGCCCTACTCCAGCCTGACCGTCCTACCCCCAGAACTCCCTACCCCTGGTCGCTATAATTACGCATAGGATTGCTGCGTGACACAACTCGCCCCCTTCGTTGATTGTTTTACTCCCTGTCCTTATATTTCTCGTGTCTCTGATTTTCACCCACTCACTTTAATTGTTTTCAGCTGTCCCTCATTAATAGTCTTTGCCTTCTCTCTGCCGGATTGTTTGCCTGATTTCCAAATGATTATCCGTGTGCCAACCTATCCGCTAGTAAAGACCATTCTATTTACCAAGACTTCGGCCTTCCGGGTGCTTTTGAGTCATATTTCCCCCGCTGCTCACCCAGCCATTACACTGCATGGATGTCAGTGGCTTTTGGATCCACGGTCCGAGTCGCTCCAACTGGAAAGTATTTATTTTGCAAAGTATCTGAACCGTCTCCTGTCTTTGGTCTTAAAATACATGTTTCATTTAGATCTTTCTACTCTGATTCAAACTGTGCAAACTTCTGGTGACTTCAATGGCTGTGCTAAACCTAACGGCAAAAAAAATGTTAAATCAAATAAACCGACTAAATGCACATTTTGGACCTTGGACCAAAGTACAGAGTAGACAGACACATATACCTGCATTGGCCTTCACCTTGTGTTTATGGTTCAACTTTAAAGTCTTACTCGTACTACTTCTACCACCACATTGGATGATCATTTTATAGTAATAATAAGAAAAACCTCTGGAGTATCTTCATCCACACGTTTCTTCCTCTCAGTGGTTCCTGTTGAACATGTTGAAAACATTAGTAATGCAACTGGCAGCGTGTGCTGGAATTTGATTCATATTGTGTGTGTGTGTGTGTGTGTCTTACTTGATGGTTTCCTGTTTCTACACTTTATGAAAATCAGCAGGCACAGGGCAACCATGACAACGATTCCGACGAACAAACATGGTAGAAAAACTGAACAGAAAAGGAAGAAGAAATAATGATAACTCTTTGTTCTGTTGATATTGTATGTTTTAATTTGAAGACAAAAGTAGACTCACTACTAGTTGATGCTATGGCCTTTCCACCGAGTTGTGTCCCATCTGAGAATGGGAAGTTGGTAGATGGATTCTGGTGTGTGGTAAAGACATCTGGAGTAACAGTAGGAGCTGGTTTTGTGGCGGTAGGCCTACTAGTTGTAGTGATAACCGCTAGAAACATGCCGACAAACAATGGAGGAGTTCAAACATTTATGCAGTCTGGAAATCTAAGTTATCAACTATCTTAACAAAATATTTTGGCTTCTTAGAAACCAATTGTTCAACTCACCTTCTGTAACAGTAAGATCAAACGTTTTATATGAATCAATGCCAGACTCCTTCACTCCACAAACATATGTTCCACTGTCCTCCATCTGGAGATCGGTGAAGGTGATAGTTAACTGACTTCCTGTGTTGTTCAGGTGTATCCTGTCCCTTTGGGCCGTTTGTTGAGACCGGGCCCGAATGAGGATGTTTTCACACGGATCACGACACAGGTACTTGTCACTTGACTGTATATCAGTCCAGAACCAAACATTCCAACCCGAGCACTGGATTGTAATGCTGTTTCCAACTTGGCCTTTGTGACTCTCCATCCCCAAATGGAAGCTACACATGGAGTTCAATACAGAATGAAAAAGCACACTATAATGAATTGTAATCTATAATGTGGGCTGCATTATAGGCTATTACATTTTTTTTCCATCTTTTTTACACTAGACTATAATTTGCTGAAATTACGCCTAAATTACAACTAGAGAAATAGCTACGACACTCCCGTTGACCATAAGAGTAAGACTTCAGTACCATACCTGAGCACCAGGGAGTGTAAGAATGGTGCTAAATAACACAGTCTACAGGTTATGGTGAATGCACCATTATTTGCTCGTACACAATGTGATGTGAGCCCTTAGAATACAGGACATGACGAGCAGCTGGCAGCACAGGTCATCGTCCTGGATTCTTCAGTTTAAGGGTTTAAAAACAACAGGAGTTTAAGAGAAAGGGAATTGCTTCAGAAAAAGAAGCAAGCAGAAATGTAAGTATCCCTTAAATCTTAATTGTCCAATCATCGTTAGTGGTTGACTCAAATAATTTTGAGTCAGTATTTGCAATTGTGGGTTTTAAAAAAATCAGTCTTGTGCATAAAAATGTAGCGACCCTGAAAGACGGGGGTTCTGGGTGCGCGGGGTCTCTCTGCCAACCAAAGGAATGCATGAAATGTTTACCATCTGTGCGCTTGTGGTTGGTGGAGCAGCGGGGGGGGGGGGGGAGGTTATGTTTTGTTCCCTGAATGTAAACCTTGATGGAGGTAGTTACTTTGAGATACCAATCTAAGACACTGGTTCTGAATATGTACAGTTTGGTGGTTTAATATACCGTGTATTCGACATTGGCGTCCGTCTGGTACGTGAGACCTGAGCATTATTAATTCAAACAGGTTGTATAGGCTGCTGTGGGCCAGATTGGGAAGCAGAAAAGAGAGCAGAAAATAAAAGTTGATCTGCCGTGGAGAAGGATTGCATTCACGCACCAGGGGAGGGACTTAGCTATATGCAATTGACAGGCAAACTGGATTCCACAAAACTGTCAGAGGAGACTTGCCCTGATTGGTCAGAAATGAGATGGGAGCAGTCTAAAAGCTCAATTGTCTTATCCAGCACACACAGTCAACTATAAACAGATATTCTTACATTTCATGCACGAATACCTTACGAACAAATTACACTCAAATAGCTGCTTTTGGATCACAGAGCTCTAGCCTAGACCATATTGTAATAGACCTAGATAAATTGGAAGAGACTTACACAAGCTATTAACCATTTCTAAGAGAAAATAATAATAATTATATTATATGTTGGATTTAATGAGAGATCTACAACTTAAAACGTATATGCACTCTGAAAAGTGAAAAAGAAAATAAATCTCTAATGCATGTGCATGTTTACTTTATATTCACTATCAGTAAGTTATCTTTAAGTGTAAGTGAACCCATCAAACTCTATGAGACTTTGTAGTTTAAGTGTTCTTGTAAGAAGGGGGGCATGTTACTAGTGATTTGTTATTCATGAACGATTCGCACAAAAGATAACAAATCTTTTGTGGGCTCCGGGTGCATACGATCGGTATCTGTGAGTGGATGATTCATTCTGTTCTTGCTTCTTCACATGCTCATCCCTTTATAGGGACGTCTATGTGGTGTTTAAAAGCCTATTCTAAAGTAGATGCTGAGACACATTGTTTCTTCATGAGCCAAAATAAACCTAATTATGGTGAATGATTATGAAGAGGAGAATGTTGTGGAGAATGTCTTCACTGTGTTACCGTATATCACCCAGTATCTGCGCAAACGCATTATACTACAATATAAGATACAAATTACTTTGATGTGCAAATGAACGATCTGACTCGAGATCTTCGGATCTTCGGATCTCGTTCATTTGAATGAACGAGATCGGCTGATCCAAATCTGAAAAAAATATCCAAACTTTGCATCTCTATGGGCCCTATTTTAACGGTCTGGAACGCAAGTGAGAAGCGCCAAACGCAAGTAGCTTTGTGGGTGGTTCTATGGCAATGTTGCTTTTTTACCGGCAGATACATTACTCTTGCGCCCGGTGCAAATCTAAAAAGGGTTGGTCTGAAGTAGCCTAATTACCCGTAGGTGTGGTTTGGGCGTAACGTGCAATAAACCAATGAGAGTGCCATCTCCCTTACCCTTAAAGAGACATGAGCGCATTTGAATCTGACGAGTTTAAATTTTGACAGCGCGGTTGCAGTCTCCGATGAGACAGATGCATGACCAGATGAATTTCAAACTTCAAATGGCTCAGTTTATGGCCAAATAATATTGCCTAATTCACACATGGAATAGCGTTTTCTTCCACAACTTCAGAAATACTTAGTCCTCAAATAGATTTTGGCAAAGAAAACTTAACACACATATGATATGCAGTAACTGTGGTTCTTTTTAATGATATACGCAATACATTGACAAACATTGTTTCTTACCAGTATTGTATGCATTATCGTTATCGATTTGTGTTCCTAATATGCATCCCGGTATCACGCGATTTCGTTCTCAGGCGCACAAACGTTAATCTATTGAATCGTGTCCCAGAGCACGATTGTCTGACTTTTTTCGTGCTACACAGAACGAAATGTAAACCAATGCATTTTGAATGGGAGCGTTTTTCAGACGAGAGAGAGAGTGTGCGTAGACAGTACAGTGCACCCTCTAGTTATATATATGTCAATATTTCAGATTTTTTAAGCAGACCTCCTCAAAAACTGAAATGAACATGCTCCACAGAGCGCACGTTTCTCAGACAATTAACGTGCTCCACGAAATGAAACGAGAGAGAGAGAAAGAGAGAGAGGGAGGCTTCAGAAGGGGTGTGCAGAGATAGTACAGTGCACCCTCTAGTTATATATGCATATGTCAATATTTTCGATTTTTTTAAGCAGACCTCCTGAAAAACTGAAACAAACGTGCTCCAAAGAACGCGCGTTTCTCAGACAATTGACGTGCTCAACAAAACTAAACGAGAGAGAGAAAGAGAGAGGGAGAGAAAGAGAGAGAGATGGAGAGAGAGGCTTCAGAAGGGGTGTGCCCAGATAGTACAGTGCACCCTCTAGTTATATATTTGTCTACATTTTTGCATTTCTGTAGCTGACCTCCTCAAAAACTGAAAATAAATAAATAAATAAATAAAAATAACCGTGCTCAGAACGAAATGTAAACCAATGCATTCTGAACGGGAGCGTTTCTCAGATGTTTTCGTGCTAAACAGAACTAAATATAAACCAATGCATTTTGAATGGGATTGATTACTGTCTGCGCACACTCTCTCTCGATGAGAGAGAGTGTGCGTGTAACCCCTCTTGCACCTACGTCTTTAAGCTAGTGTGTTTATAAAACCAAGAGGCAGGGGTCATAATCTATTTTAGATTCGATGAGGAGATTGGTTGTTATCTTTCCTGGTATACTGTAAGGATATACCTGTAATATCCACCCCAAATAACTCACACGACAACCGACTGCCGATTTAGTTTGAAGAAAATATATATATTGAAACCAAAACTTATGGAGTCAGTATTCCACAATGCAGATATCACTAGAAATATGATGGAAGGAAGAACAAAATACTGCTAATGCACGAAAGAGTTCTGGTGAGCCACAAGTGGTTTTCTTAAATGACATTGTACCAAAAAAACCTCTGAGATCTCAGGAAAAATAAATAATAAAAAATTATATAAATAAAATACTAAAAATTTGAGTCCACCCCGGGAGTCCTACCACCCCAATGGATGTCAGATGAGGCAATCCAGGAAGAGTATTGCAGGATGGAATGGCAATGTGAATGATGATACCCTGGCAGAAGATGGAAAGCAACCAGGATGGAGATATGGACAGATGACGGTCCTTTGAAGGGCTCCACAAAAAAAACCAGCCGAAATATCAATCAATAGTTCAACAGAGTTCTACACGATGTCCACAGCTTCTCAATCATCTCAATGTTTATCAATATTTACTTTCTATTTCAGTTATCAACTTTCTGACTCAGTTTTATCAAGGTACAGCTATGTTGTTTCTCCAACATCCACACGAACTGCGTAGCAGGCAAGAGGAAGAACAAAAAACTCATGTGCGAGTAAGATGATGACTCGTAGCGTTTTTTCTTCACAACTAAAAGAGTGTATTGACTGCGCCTCTGCTGCCACCCTGTGACCAAATTCGGAATAGGTTATTTCTTTAAAAAACAAAATTTAACAACAAATCACATGGAATGCAGCTTAATTTTCCAAAATAATGGAGGTAATATCCTGGAAGATTTACAACCTGGGTTACACCCTCCCCCTCTTAACTGCATGAGTCCCTTCATGCAACTAAACTCTGGAAGGAACTTGATAGTGGTTGCTGGATACTGGGGAAAGGATATCTTGCAGGCTTTCAATTAAGGAGCAAATGGCAAGAATCAGGGGTTTTCCCAGCTCATCATAAGTAAACTTATGTGGCTGGTGTCTCTCCCTGTGAGAACGCCTGGGCTCACTTAATCTGCTCTCAGGAATGACATTCAAATCCTCTTCAGGTTCTTGAGAGACAATGTCATGATGCTGGTTAGGCAGAGTTGTGTCATTGTCCTTACGATTGGCTGAGACATTTCGGTTCCTTTCCTCTTCACGTGACATGTCACACTCTGGGATGTCTACGACGACATGATCCCTTGACTGAGGAAAAGGCTGATCCACGTCACTACTTGTCTCAATCAGTAACTCGGGGGGTTTAACTGATTGGTCAGAAGTCATCCGGTTAGATGTGAGTGAATGCTGTGTACTAAACTCAGGAGCCTCAGGGTTCAGTGGGATTAGGGGTTGTCTTTGCAGTGTACTTTCTAATTCCTGTACATAAGGGCCCCATGTAGCGAACTGTGGGGGTCCTTCAAAGAGATAAGTTTCCTCCTCTTCATCTGTCAAAGTGCCTTCTGAATTATCATTTTCCGTCTGCAGATCTCTTCTCTTACCGCTTCTCAAAGGCATTTTCTTTGCTTTGTCTAGCCGGGGCCCCTGCTCTGGAGTTTTCTCAACAGGCAGAAACCCACAAGGCAATAACAAGTCTCTGTGAAGGGTACGGTGTGGACCACTGCCTCTCTCTGGCTTGACAACATACACAGGGCCACCATCAATTCGCTTCACAACAATATGGATGGATTTTTCCCACTTGTCTGCCAATTTATGTTTCCCTCGAATGTTGACATTCCTGATTAGGACGCGGTCCCCTTCAACCAACTCAGCAGCTCTGACTTTAGCATCAAATCGCAGCTTGTTTCTCTTTCCAGCCTTTTTAGAGTTTTCCGCAGCCAGAGTGTAGCTCTCCTGGAGACGCTGGCGCAAGTTCTGAACATTTTCTGAATGGGTTTTATGGGTCTCATTTGGATTGTCGATGCCCAGGATGAGATCAACTGGGAGGGTTGGCTGCCTGCCGAACATCAACTCATATGGTGAATATCCTGTTGTATCATTTCTCGTACAATTGTACGCATGTACAAGGGGTTTGACGAAATCTCTCCAGTGTTGTTTGTCTTTGTCCTCTAGGGTTCCGAGCATGCTTAACAGGGTCCTGTTAAAGCGCTCAACCGGATTTCCCTGGGGGTGATACGGTGTAGTACGCACCTTTTCTGCTCCAATCAGCGAACACAGCTCTCTGATTGTGCGTGACTCAAAAATCCTTCCCTGATCACTGTGAAGGCAACTTGGGAAGCCGTAGTGGACAAGGAAATTCTCCCACAGAGCCTTGGCGACAGTCCTAGCCTTTTGATCCTTTGTTGGCACTGCCACCGCAAACTTTGTGAAATGATCAGTGATGACCAAAATGTTCCTGGTGTCATGGCTGTCAGGTTCAAGGGACAGATAGTCCATGCAGACCAATTCTAATGGGTAAGTTGTTCTGATGTTCACCATTGGTGCTGCTTTCTGTGGTTGGGCTTTTCTCCTGAAACATCTCTCGCAGGTTTGGCATTTCTTTTCGATGGATTCTTTCATTCTCGGCCAATAAAATCTGGCTCGAGCAGGACTTTGCACACGCTCAGCTCCGAGATGACCAACTTCATCATGTAAGCCTTGCAGAGCTCTGTCTTTATGCTGCTCAGGCAACACAAGCTGATGGATCATGTCTCCTCGATCAAAGCACCGTCTGTAAAGGATTCCTTCCCTGAGCTCGAGCTTGTTCCACTCTCTGAGTAGCAACTTGACTTCAGGCTGCTCATCACTCAGGGTCTTGAAGCTGGGCTTCTGTGCACTTTCCACCAGTTTAATTACCCTGTTAATTGATTGATCCTGACTCTGTGCTTCACGCCAACCTTCTCTGGTCATCCCAGGTAAGGTGGTTTGGCCTTGGCCGGCAAACAGATCTGGGACTGAGGAAGCATCTACTGCAAGAGACTCTGCAAGAACAGGGAGTTGTGAGGAAACAGAGTGATGTTGACATACTGCAGATATTACAGCAGCTGGGATCTCTCGTTTCTCCCCCTCTAAGATTCGTTGTGTCATTTCACTTATCCTTTCCTTCTCCTGCAGGAAATCCTCATCCTCCCGAGATGCGTCCTGTGGCCGTCGGGACAGACCATCCGCATCACCGTTAGAATTTCCTGCTCGATACTTGATGTTAAATCTGAAGGTTGAAAGGGCCGCCAACCAGCGGTGTCCAGCGGCGTCGAGCTTAGCAGAGGTGAGGACATAGGTGAGCGGATTATTATCTGTCAGAACAGTGAAATCAGTGCCGTAGAGGAAATCATGGAACTTTTCACAGATGGCCCACTTCAAGGCTAGATATTCTAGTTTATGCGTTGGGTAATTTCTCTCGCTCATTGATAAGCCTCTGCTGGCATAGGCTATTACGCAGAGCTTTTCATCTTGCTCCTGATAAAGAGCAGCTCCCAGCCCCTCACCGCAAGCGTCTGTGTGTAACACATATGGGAGCTTGGAATCTGCGAAAGCAAGAACGGGAGCAGACGTTAGCTTGTCAATCAATGTTCTGAAAGCAGATTCACATTCAGGCGTCCACTCTGCATCGAAGGGGGCTCAAGGATTTACAAAGTTCTTTGTACTGTCTCTTTTATAGACCTTGCCTCTCTTTTTGGGTGGATGGTACCCAACAGTGAGAGAGTTGAGGGGTTTGGCGATCTTAGAATAGCCCTCCACAAAACGCCTATAATATCCCGAGAAGCCTAGGAAACTCTCCTCTCTGTTCCCAGGACGGGGCCAATCTCTGAGTGCAGATACTTTGTCTGGGTCAGTATGGACTCCTTGAGCATCTACCACGTGGCCAAGGTATTTTACAGATGACTTAAAAAACGGACACTTCTCGGGAGACAATTTCAGACCATAGTCTCTGAGACGACGTAGCACCCTCATGAGTCTCTCCTCATGCTCTTCAAGGGTCTCGGAAAAGACAATGAGGTCATCTAAAAATACAAGAACCTCGCTCAAGTGCAGGTCTCCTACACACTTTTCCATAAGGCGTTGGAAGGTGCTAGGAGCGTTGGTCACACCTTGCGGCATACGATTGAACTCGTAGAAAGCTAGGGGACATGTGAATGCGGTCTTATGCTTATCTACCTCTGCCATCGCTACCTGGTAGTAGCCGGACTTGAGGTCCATTACTGAGAACCACCTTGCACCACTCAGGGCTGAGAATATCTCCTCAATGTTGGGAAGGGCATATGCATCTTTTATAGTGCGGTTGTTCAGCTTCCTAAAATCAATACATAGTCTGATTTTCCCATTTTTTTTCTTCAGTACTACCACTGGTGATGCAAACGGACTCTCGGACTCTCTTATTATTCCAGCATCCAAGAGCTCCCTGAGGTGCTGCTTTACAGCTTCCCTATCACTGGGGTGTATCGGCCTTGATCGCTCTTTGAAAGGTGTCTGGTCATGCAACCGAATATGGTGTTTCACACCAGTTGTGTGACCAAAGGAGAGCTCGTCAACTGCAAAGACCTCTGGGACGGAGTTCAGCTTGACTGTAATACGTCGTTTACACTCCTCAGACATGGGTGCATCATCGAGATTGAATGCAAGCTCCTCGCTTGGTGTCTGAGAGTTGGTGGGCACAGACTGATGGGGGTTTAGGGGCTTTACACTCTGAGCAGCAGATACTTCGCCAATGACACACTTTGGAGGTAGAGTAATACTGTGATCTGTTGTATTTCTGAGAATAACAGGGATCTTGCTTGAAGCTTTACAGTTGATATTCACAAGTGCACACTCAAGAAACAAACCACCAGGAAGGGAAAAAGACTCCGGGGGCTCAAGAATGAAAGAGTTGTGTGGATTTCCGTTACCCACTCTGACATCTCCAAACACACACAACTTGTGCCTTGCTGGAACGGTGATGGGTTTTTTCCCATGCAACTTGACAGGACAGGTTTTGGTTTCATTTTCATGCAGTTGAGCAACATGGTGGAGGAGTAATGCAAAACTGTCTGACCTCCTCAGGAATGTTGGCCTGTCATGATCTATGCCACATTGGTAGAGCTGCAGCAAAACATTTGTGCCTACCAACACTGGTATTCTGCTATTGAATTGGCACTCTGGGACAATGAGGGCTAGAGCAGTTAACTGTTCCTCCATGCCGGTGACACTGCTAGGAAAAGTCAGGAGAACTTCCACATAGCCCTGATAGGGCACAGGCTGACCCCCGGCCCCTTCAACCTCAAGCAATTGACTGATGGGCTTAATGGGGAGGGAAGCCAGGTGTCTGGAATGGAAAGTCTCTGAAATAGTCGTGACCTGAGATCCGGTATCAAGGATAGATTCACATCGTACATCTCCCACGTAGACTGTAGAGACACAGCGGGGGCCCACAAGCCCAAGAGGTAAGGTGTGATTGAGACCATCGCAGCTTTCAGGGCTTTTGGCTCTTGGCTCCTCTTTAACATTGTGGGTCATTACTCTGGGACTTATCTGATTGATGTCCTCAGCTCCTGGTCGTCCCGAAGCAGGAGCCTCTACAAGTTTAAAGATACCTTGCGGGCTGCCTGCTGGGCCCAGAATGTGCCGCGTTTGTCTCTGAGCTCTTCATTCTTTTTGCGGACAAGGTCAGGGTTGGGGCTGTTAGTACAGTTTGCTGCTATGTGGCCGGTTTCCCCACACTTAAAGCAGAACCATGGTCTCGGTGGAGTGGCAGTTCGGGATGTCGAATCAGGATTTGTGACAAAGGCTGCTAAATGTTCACTTTGTAAGGGTGATTCTTTTCTTGTAGAACTACTTGGCACCTCTTCACGTGTGAGCGTAATTCTCTCTTTGTGTACAAGTTGTGCCACTTGTTTCCGGAGTTCAGCTACTTCCTTTTCAAGTTTAGAACTTGCATCATGCTTCTTAGGATTTGTGGTAGCAGGTTCCTCGTCGAATACTGGCATGCTCAAGACTGAGTGAACATGTGTTTCAGCCTTAGTGCTTCCCAGATGTTTTTTCATCCGGTCCATCTTGGCTGCACGCTGGTCCTCTTCTGTTCTCAAAAGCAACAATAGTTCAGGGAAAGATGGGGGATTGGGTTTTCGATGCTCAAGTTGAAGGCCGATGATTAAGCTCTGGTCCCAGCACCCTCTACAGAATTGCCTGAGTAAGTACTTGTTGGACTCTGTGACTGAAACCCCCCCCTCTAAAGATGGCTTTGGTGAGAAGGGTTTGGAGACGGTTCAAGTAAACAGAGGGCTTCTCCCCAGCATTCTGGTTGGAGCCCAAAAAGGTTGCAAATAGCTCTTCACCATCCTCTACCACGCCAAATGCTGATTCGAGCTGAGTGAGGTAAGCCTCAGGGGTTGCATTTGTTCCAAGCGGCTTGACAATATCAGCAGCTGGGCTGAGCAGGCTCTTTAGTATTCTTCTCACCTTTTGAGAGTCAGACAATGAAGCATTATTACAGAGAAGGTCTACCTGAATGCGCCAGGCATCATAATCAGCTTCCCAATTTGGCTTTGGTAGTCGCCCTGAGAAGGTTTTCACTCTGCTTTGGCTGTAGCTGGATGGCGTTGTGTCATTACGAATGAAATGTTCAACAATGACTTTCTGAACTTGAGGTGGATTTATTGTGCCCTCGTCAAAGAAAGTGGGAGCTTTGGGAGCATTGGGAGGGAGAGTACTGGCAACCAGATTGGGTGGGTTTAGCTCTGGTATGTCACCACTAGCTGTTTGGCCATGCTGATCTAAAGCCTCAAAATGGGTATTGGGACTCTGTTGGGGGGCAGATCAGGCTGGACATGTTGCAAATCATGCTGAAGCATATCCCAAAAGCCAGCTTTGCTTTTCCCGGCAAGAGTGCTCAGTTCAGCCATACATCGCCGGGCTAATTCCCTCCCTAGGTCCTCTTGACACACCTCACGAATGCCTCTCACATGCCAGGTGAGAGTGGGATCATAAGGGCTTGGTAGGTTGCCAAGGTTGGCAGGATTGAGTCTTGATATTGTTTGTTCCGATGAGTACTGTATAAGGGTTCGACCTTTTGGCTTGTCTGGTTTATCAGGGACCCTGACAATTTTTTCAATGTCCCCATTTACTTCAAAAAAATCATTTATCTCTTTATCAGTGCATGGTTCATCTATTCCTGTTACATAAAGGCAACTAGGCCCATGCAAGTCGAATTGGTTGCAAAGATCCATTTTATACTGACTGTTTGTTCAGTTAAATGTATTCTGTTTTTAACAGCGTTTTTTACAACTACACAACCATAAATTCAGTTTGAGCGCATATTGGTTTGTTAAATTATGTCTGCAAAATATTTGGGGTGGAAACTATTTTAATCTACACCAATCTCCTGGCTAGCTCGCCACTTTTGTAACCCCTCTTGCACCTAAGTCTTTAAGCTAGTGTGTTTATAAAACCAAGAGGCAGGGGTCATTATCTATTTTAGATTCGATGAGGAGATTGGTTGTTATCTTTCCTGGTATACTGTAAGGATATACCTGTAATATCCACCCCAAATAACTCACACGACAACCGACTGGCGATTTAGTTTGAAGAAAATATATATATTGAAACCAAAACTTATGGAGTCAGTATTCCACAATGCAGATATCACTAGAAATATGATGGAATGAAGAACAAAATACTGCTAATGCACGAAAGTACCACACTTCTAGTAATAGTAATAAACAATTTAGTATGATAACACAGTAATATAGTTAAATTCACAAAGAACCTTAAACCTTCAATATCTTTTTTCTTTGAGTTCTGGTGAGCCACAAGTGGTTTTCTTAAATGAAATTGTACCAAAAAAAGCTCTGAGATCTCAGGAAAAAGAAATAATAAAAAATTATATAAAAAACATAATAGAAATTTGAGTCCACCCCGGGAGTCCTACCACCCCAATGGATGTCAGATGAGGCAATCCAGGATGAGTATTGCAGGATGGAATGGCAATGTGAATGATGATCCCCTGGCAGAAGATGGAAAGCAACCAGGATGGAGATATGGACAGATGATGGTCCTTTGAAGGGCTCCACAAAAAAAACCAGCCGGAGTATCAATCAATACTTCAACAGAGTTCTACACGATGTCCACAGCTTCTCAATCGTCTCAATGTTTATCAATATTTACTTTCTATTTCAGTTATCAACTTTCTGACTCAGTTTTATCAAGGTACAGCTATGTTGTTTCTCCAACATCCACACGAACTGCGTAGCAGGCAAGAGGAAGAACAAAAAACTCATGTGCGAGTAAGATGATGACTCGTAGCGTTTTTTCTTCGCAACTAAAAGAGTGTATTGACTGCGCCTCTGCTGCCACCTTGTGACCAAATTGGGAATAGGTTATTTCTTTAAAAAACAAAATTTAACAACAAATCACATGGAATGCAGCTTAATTTTCCAAAATAATGGAGGTAATATCCTGGAAGATTTACTACCTGGGTTACATGCGCAGACAGTACAGTGCACCCTCTAGTTATATATATGTCAATATTTCCGATTTTTTAAGCAGACCTCCTCAAAAACTGAAATGAACGTGCTCCACAGAACGCGCGTCTCTCAGACAATTAACGTGCTCCACAAAACGAAACGAGAGAAAGAGAGAGAGAGAAAGAGAGAGAGAGAGAGAGAGAGGCTTCAGAAGGGGGGTGCGCGGATAGTACAATTGCACCCTCTAGTTATGTGTCAATATTTCCAATTTTTACGCAGACCTCCTCAAAAACGGAAACGAACGTGCTCCACAGAACGCGCGTTTCTCTGACAATTAACGCGCTCCACAAAACGAAACGAGAGAGAGAAAAAGAGAGGGAGAGAGAGAGGCTTCAGAAGGGGTGTGCACAGATAGTAGAGTGCACCTTGTAGTTATATATGTGTATTTCAATTTTTTCGATTTTTTTTAAGCAGACGTCCTGCAAAACTGAAACGAACGTGCTCCACAGAACGCGCGTTTCTCAGACAATTAACGTGCTCCACAAAACAAAACGAGAGAGAGAAAGAGAGAGAGAGAGAGAGGCTTCAGAAGGGGTGTGCGCAGGTAGTACAGTGCACCCTCTAGTTATATATATGTCCATATTTCTGATTTTTTTAAGCAGACCTCCTCAAAACCTGAATCGAACGTGCTCCACAGAACGCACGTTTCTCAGACAAGAAAAGTACTCAAGAAAACAAAACGAGAGAGAGAGAGAGGGAGAGAGAGGCTTCAGAAGGGTTGTGCAGAGATAGTACAGTGCACCCTCTAGTTGTATATGTACATGTCAATATTTTCGACCTCCTGAAAACTGAAACGAACGTGCTCCACAGAACGCGCGTTTCTCTGACAATTGACGTGCTCCACATAACGAAAAGAGAGAGAGAAAGAGAGAGAGGGAGAGAGAGAGGCTTCAGAAGGGGTGTGCGCAGGTAGTACAGTGCACCCTCTAGTTATATATATGTCCATATTTCTGATTTTTTTAAGCAGACCTCCTCAAAACCTGAATCGAACGTGCTCCACAGAACGCGCGTTTCTCAGACAATTAACGTGCTCCACAAAACGAAACGAGAGAGAGAAAGAGAGAGAGAGAGAGAGGCTTCAGAAGGGGTGTGCGCAGGTAGTACAGTGCACCCTCTAGTTATATATATGTCCATATTTCTGATTTTTTTAAGCAGACCTCCTCAAAACCTGAATCGAACGTGCTCCACAGAACTCACGTTTCTCAGACAATAAAAGTACTCAAGAAAACAAAACGAGAGAGAGAGAGAGGGAGAGAGGCTTCAGAAGGGTTGTGCAGAGATAGTACAGTGCACCCTCTTGTTGTATATGTACATGTCAATATTTTCGACCTCCTGAAAACTGAAACGAACGTGCTCCACAGAACGCGCGTTTCTCTGACAATTGACGTGCTCCACATAACGAAAAGAGAGAGAGAAAGAGAGAGAGGGAGAGAGAGAGGCTTCAGAAGGGGTGTGCGCAGAAAGTACAGTGCACCCTCTAGCTATATTTACGTCAATATTTCCATTTTTGCATTTTTGAAGCAGACCTCCTCAAAAACTGAAAATAAATGAATAAATAAAAATAACGTGCTCCAAAGAACAAAATGTAAACCAATGCATTCCGAACGGGAGCGTTTCTCTGATGTTTTCGTGCTAAACAGAACTAAATATAAACCAATGCATTTTGAATGGGATCGTTTTTCAGACGAGAGAGAGTATGCACAGTGCAGTCAATATTTCCAATTTTCTAAGCAGACCTCCTCAAAAACTGAAATGAACGTGCTCCACAGAACGCTTGTTTCTCAGACAATTAACGTGCTACGCAAAACGAAACGAGAGAAAGAGAGATAGGGAGAGAGAGAGAAAGAGGCTTCAGAAGGGGGGTGCCCAGATAGTACAGTGCACCCTCTAGTTATATGTCAATATTTCTGATTTTTTAAGCAGACCTCCTCAAAAACTGAAACGAACGTGCTCCACAGACTGCCCGTTTCTGAGACAATTAACGTGCTCCACAAAACTAAACGAGAGAGAGAGAAAGAGAGAGGGAGCGAGAGAGAGAGACAGAGAGAAGCTTCAGAAGGGGTGTGCGCAGAAAGTACAGTGCACCCTCTAGTTATATATATGTCAATATTTCTCCTGGTTGAAGGCCTAATGGCCAAGTTTCTATCACTTGTCAACTAATTTAGATTAATTTCTAGGTACGGCTTGTTGCCAATGCGTTTCAATGGAGCATTTGATGATGTTGTGTGAGCCTTTCCTGTAGGGCTGGAGCCAACAAGTTGATCATCGTTTGTGTCCTTTGAGACCCCCTTTGATATAAAAGAGACCCCAGGTCTATAGCTTACTTGTAAATGTCCTTGACTCAGTCACCTATTGCATCACTTCCTTTAGGGCTTCGGCCTCCTAATTGATCACTGTAGTATAATTGAGTGCCCTCTTTCATATGTATGATACCACCACCATTGTGGACAGTAGGGGTGCCTTTATACCTCTCACACATATTTAATTAATTGTTTCAAATAACCCTGCCTCGTAAAAATCAATGAGCTTGGTGTTTTGCTTTCAAGAATAGGCTATAGGCTGTGTCACTATAAAATCTGTCCATGCGCGTCTCTCAGAGTAACGCAAGAAGCCAGCAGAGAGCGATTTAAGAAAAAACGAGGCAAGTTCATTTAAAAAGTAACTTATTAATTACAAGTCTAAACTGCGGAAAATAGAAACATATTGCAAGGTGCCTTTTGAAGGAAACCTTTGAATATCTGTCTATTTCCTAACCAGCGGACCCTAGTTCACGTGACGCTGAGTCATGTGACGTTGACGCAGGCCAATTGAAAAGAAGGCAAAAAAAACGTAGGCATGTCACATGTTTAAAGCCGTTATTGTATTTAATTAATTAAATATTAAAATATATACTATTTATATATATATATAAATATACAATTATTTAGTTATAATATTATAAGTAGACCGTAGCTTTTATGCCTTTATCGTTATAACAAGATCTGTATCTGACCATTGACCAGCCTTTAGGAATTTCATATTGACGGTACGGCACTATAACCCTATTCTCGTACACCCATCTTGAATTGACTAGACCATTCTTGTTTGCTTCGAGGAAGTCTGGTGGTCTCCGTATATAATAAATAAATAAATATCCTAAAAACTATCCAATATGAAAGATGCTCACAGCGTCTATTAGAGCCGTAGTTGGGTTAATACAGGGGTGAATGGGCTGCAGGAGTACCCGCTCTGAACGTCAAACATCGCCGGGGATGGCATAACATTGTAGTGAATTGAACCCCCTCTCCGTCTGCAGACGACGCCGAAACCTTTCCCGTCAGCGACCGATGCTAAAGTGCCCTTGCCAACAGTCGGTATTTGAGTTTGAGTATAGTTCTTGGAGTGAGAATGTGTTAATTATTTCAAATAACCCTGCCTCGTCATTAATTGTGTCCGTGCACATCTCTCAGAGTGACGTTATAGCCTACTAGCCACCAGACATTGATAAAAAAAAGAAAAGAGTCACGTTGATTACAAGAGAAACATATTAATTACAAGTCCAACTGTGACATAGAACGATATGGGGGGCGAGATAGAGAGTGCACTGCGCCGCCCTTCCGAAGTCGAAAACAATATCCCGATTGAAATGCATTGGCTTAATATTGAATTAATTAAAGATTAAAATATATATATATAAATAAATATATATGCATATATATATTTATATAATTCATTTATTTTTTTAAATATAAAATTATTTAGTTATAATATCATAAGTAGACCTGTAGCTTTTATTCAATTATCGTAATAACAAGATCTGTATGCTAGAGCTTGCACTGCGGAGCCCGCCCCCCCTTCTGAAGTCGAAAATAATGTCCCGATTGAAATGCATTGGTTTAATATTGAATTAATTAAATATTAAAATATATATTATATATATAAATATACAACTATTTAGTTGTAATATGTAGCTTTTATTCAATTATCATTGAATGATGAAGATCCGTAGCCTATCTGACCGTTACACATATAAAAATACACATCCACCAATGCGTAAGTGTGGTTCAGGTATACCAGACAATATTAAAATATTCATAATATAAAAACGATGTAAAAAATAAGGTTACGGGCCGAATTTGATTAAAATCCAGCCTCTGCTGGCCCACAAATAGATCGTCTCATTTCCTCGTTACACGCTTTAATTTAAATATATTTAAATTATTATGACCATGGACCCTTTATTTTCTTGCCGTTATCATTACATCCTTTCTCATTATATAGATATAAATTCTCGAAACACAGTGGAAAAGAGAGAGAGCGAGCAATAGAGAGGGACACTGATGCACTGCGGAGCCAAGTAACTGAGGGCCTCTCCGTATATTATGAATATATATATACAGTGGCGTTTCTACATTAGGGGCAGGTGGGGCAGTGCCCCACCAGACCCACGAGATGGCGCTGTTGAGCAGAAAGCTCAATCCATTCCTACTTTGTGGCAAACTATATGCAAAGTAGCGTACATATTTGTGTGAATAAACTTGACTCACAAGCATTATTGCCTTGTTTTGGAGTAATTTGATTTGTGTGTTCTACTGCCTGTGTGCTTACTTGAATGAACGTTATGTCTATATTTCCGTTTCCTGTTTCCGCTGCCCCACCGTTACCATAGAAACACCAATGAGCGCGAACCACACCGGCCAAAGTTAACATTGAGGCTAGGGGCAGTTTCAAACTTGCCCCTAGACGTTAACTGCGTAATCTACGTATTCTACGTAATGTAGACTGGGATAATGCGAAACCCGCGAGAACTCTACCCCGAGACTAAGCAAAAAAAACATACAGTGAGAGTGAGATCAGGAGTTACAGGAGACTTACAGAAGAGTTCGCTATCGGTAGATTTTACACAATTTTGAAAGAGTTTTTTAATGAATGAATAACAATGAAAAACGTAGATTTTTTGCTGGGGGTGCAATTCAGCACATTGCCGCAGGAAGAAAAATTAGAAATAAAACGTTTGGGACCACACAGACCAGACGACTTCATTCTGAACCAGCCTGGTGAGAAAACGAACCGAAATTTCAAGATGGAGTGGTTTGAAAGAAAGACATGGCTAACTGCGAGCATGTTACATATTTTAAACACATAAGCTGTAATTACTATACATAGCCACAGGGGGTAGAACACATAAGCTGTAATTACTATACATAGCCACAAGGGGCAGGACACATAAGCTGCAATAACTATTTCAGCCATAGAGGGCAGCACCTTTAGAAAGGTGAGAATAGCGAAACCGGTGCGTTTGTTAGGCCACGCATACTCAGTATAAAAGCAAGAATTGAAGCCCGAGGAATTTGAGAAACATCCGGCAAGCCATAGAGAGATAGGTAGAGAGGATTGCTGTTTGTCGCTCCGCACATGCGTAATACAATTCCCCTCCTTCTGCTTCGTAGTTACCATACCGAAATACTTAAGTAAATAAAGTGAGTTCAAAGCGATCCTGATTAGACTACTTTCCTTGAAGAAGAACGCAACAAGCACAACAAAAAGAGCACTGTTTTGCTTTCCATGGCTTCTTTTTGGAAATACCACTAACGCAGACTCAGTTTGGACCACTGATGGCTTTAAAGACCTGAAGCATCTGGCGGAAAGAACGGTAAAGCATGAAAGTAGCAAAGCTCATATCAATTGCGCCATGAAATTGGGACTATTGGGACGGGTCAACATCATGGCACAGCTGGACAGTGCTTATCAGCGGAGCATTTTAGAGCACAACAAGCAGGCGGAGGAAAACCGATATGTACTGGGGAGACTGATATCGTGCCTTAAGCTGTGTGGGAAGTGTGAACTGGGTCTGCGTGGTCACGATGAGTCAGCCGACTCTGTAAACCCAGGCATTTTTAGGTGCATTTTTGAAACGATGTGCGAGGGCGACACCAGGCTGAGACGTCACTACGATTCGGAGCCTACGTTCAAGGGGACATCAAGCACCATTCAGAACGAACTGCTGGATTGCATGTTTGAGGTCTACAGGTGTGAGGTGGCCAAGCAATTGCGGGACACCCAGTTTGTAGCTGTCCAGGCGGATGAGACCAATAATGCCTCATGCAAATCGCAAATGGTCATAGTCCTGAGATACATGGTGGACAGCAACGTCACAGAGCGGTGTCTTGAGTTCATTGAAGTGAAGGACAAAACTGCCATTGGCCTTTCTACTGCTTTGAAACATGTCCTCGACCCACTGGGACTGACTGACAAGCTCATAGCCCAAACCTATGACGGGGCAGCGGTTATGCGTGGCAGTGTAGGCGGCGTGCAAGTACTTATTAAGGAAGGCTACAAAAACGCAATATTTGTACATTGCTACGCACACCAGCTGAACCTAACTCTGCAGCAAGTATGTGCATCCAGGATCAGTGAGCTGAAGGTGTTCTTTGCTGATCAGTCTGGATTTGCCACGTTCTTCTCCACCTCACCGAAAAGAATGGCTGCTCTGGCAGAGACATCGGACAGGCGGATCCCGCGGCCACCCGGCACCCGATGGAATTTTAAAAGCAGGACCGTGAATGTGGTATGGGAAACTCGCGAAGATATACTGGAGTGTCTGGATAACATTCGCACTAAACCGGGATGGGACAAGGTGTCCATCAGCGAGGCATTCGGCCTCTCCATTCACCTGCGGGACCGTACGTTTCTCCAGCTGCTGGAGTTCCTTGCCAGAGTTATGCCAGAAGTGGATGTTTTGTATGGCATACTACAGAAAAGAGAGATTGACGCATCTGGGGTGAATCGTGCAGTGGAGAATTTCAAAGTGCACGTGAAAGAAATCAGAGAGAAAGCAGATGAGATTGGTAACCACGCCAGTGAGGAGCCGGGCACATCAAAGCGCAGGAAAACAAATACGCCTGCCGTGATGAAGGAGGCCTGTGATACGATGATTGCGCAAGTGGAGGACCGGTTCTCACAGAGTGACCATCTTATTGCCGCACAACTGGTGGACTGCACACTGTTCCCAAAGTTTGTTAAGTCATTCCCGGAGGCTCAACTCGCCTGTGCTATCAAGCTCTGGCCCACAGCTCTGATGAACGAGGGGAAGCTGCAAACTGAGCTGACTCTTTTTTACGAACACACTGAGCTGCACACAGGGAAATCTGCACTGTTGCTGTTCAAGGCCATTCACGATGACAACAACCTGCAAGAGGCCTTGTCTGAAACCTGCACTCTACTCAGCATCATCATCACAACCCCCATGACGTCTGCGGAGTCTGAGAGGAACTTTTCAACGCTGAAAAGGATAAAGACTTTCACTAGGAACACGATGGGACAGAAGAGACTGAACGCCCTCTCCATGCTTTCTATTGAAAACACCTTCATTAATGGACTGCTGGATTTTAACGACAAAGTAATCGAGAGGTTTGCTCAAGCAAAGAACCGTCGAGCCAACTTCCTTTTTATGTGATCGGCATTGGTGAGTCAAAACCTTTTTTTTTTTTTTTTTGAGCTGAAGGAGATCGTCTTTTTTGTTTAATAAATTATGGAAGTTATTGAAGCTAGTACTTTAATGCTATATTATAGTGCGTACCATGTTGGCGCTCTGAGATTCTTTGGAACGAATAGTGCGTTTAAAATATAATGCAATATTATTATTATTATTATTATTATAGGCAACATCTTTGTGTCGTACTGAGCGCTAAAGCATGTGAAATGTATTTGAAATAGGATGGATATACCTGACTGGTCTATATACGTAGGCCTACTGTTATAATAATCAGCTACCTCTATTTTTGTGACGTAATATGACGTCATATAAATTTGCCCCACCAGAAATTTCAGGATAAAATCGCCACTGTATATATATATATATATATATATATATATATATACAGTGGCGGACTCAGAGTGTTTGAAGGGCAGGGGAGAAAAAATAAAAGGGCCACATTCTTGCTCTAGAGGGCACATCGTCATAATTTATTGTATGAAGGGGCACCAGAGGGCACCCATTCATTTTTCACATGTAAAGGGCAGCCAACGAGGCACTTTCTCTCGTATTCACCACTCTTGAGGGCACTTTTTCAACCATGGAGGCACCAGGGGGGGCGGTCGCCCCCCTGCCCCCCCCCTGAGTCCGCCACTGTATATATATATATATATATATATATATATATACCTGTGTATATTCTGAGAAACGCTCCAATCCAAAATGCATGGGTTTACATTTCGGTCTGTGCAGTACGAATAACGTCGGAACACGATTCAATAGATTACTTTCTGTGAGCTTGAGAACTAAATGTTTTTGAGGTGGTCTGCTGTAAAAAACTTATCCCTAGTACACTACATTTACCCTTTGATGCATTTATTGTTTTGACACAAACATAAATAGAGGGTACATTGTGCTATCTGCGCACACCCCTTCTGAAGTCTCTCTCTCTCTCTCTCTCTCTCTCTCTCTCCCTCCTTCTCTGTCTTTCTCTCTCGCTCTCGTTTCGTTCTGTTGAGCATGATAATTGTCTGAGAAACACGCGTTATGTGGAGTACATTTGTTTCAGTTTTTGAGGAGGTCTGCTTAAAAAATCGGAAATTCAATTCAATTCAAATTCAGTTCAATTCAAAGTGTTTATTGTCATATGCAGAATAACAAACATGTTCTCAGTCATACAATGAAATTCTTCCTTTGTTTTCCACAGACTGAATGCCAAGAAAGAAATATAAAAAATATGCAATATACAATGTACAAATAAAATAGAAAAACAATATAGAATATACAATTTACAAGATAAATAGAAGAGCAGAAACTAGATGAAATAATAAATTTAAGTTAAAATAAAATAAAATAAAACGAATGGTGCAAATCCAAGAAAGTGGGCCATAGTGCATGAGCAAAATATAAACAGTGGCGGCAGTCTGAGGTAGAAAAGTAACAATAACAACAGACTCATATCTGTTGTTAAAGAGTCTGAGGGCAGTGGGGAAGAAAGAGTTTACCTTTAATCTGGTTGTTTTGGACTTCATACTTCTGTACAAATATTGACATATATATAACTAGAGGGTGTACTGTCTGCGCACACTCTATCTCTCTCTCTCTCTCGTCTGAAAAACGATCCCATTCAAAATGCATTGGTTTACATTTAGTTCTGTTTAGCACGAAAACATTGGAGAAACGCTCCCGTTGAGAATGCATTGGTTTACATATGTTCTGTGGAACATGGTTATTTTTATTTATTCATTTATTTTCAGTTTTTGAGGAGGTCTGCTTCAAAAATGCAAAAATGGAAATATTGACATACATATGACTAGAGGTCGCACTGTACTATCTGTGCACACCCCTTCTGAAGCCTCTCTCTCTCTCTCTCTCTCTCTCTCTCTCTCTCTCTCTCTCTCTCTCTCTCTCTCTCTCTCTCTCGTTTTGTTTTGTGGAGCACGTCAATTGTCTGAGAAACGTGTTCTGTGGAGCACGTTTGTTTCAGTTTTTGAGGAGGTCTGCTTAAAAATCGGAAATATTGACATATATACTGTGTAACTAGAGAGTGCACTGTACTGTCTGCACACTCTCTCTCTTGTCTGAAAAGTGCTCCCATTCAAAATGCATTGGTTTACATTTCGTTCTGTGTAGCACGAAAAAAGTCACACAGTCGTGCTCTGGGACACGATTCAATAGATTAAGGTTTGTGCGCATGAGTATGAAATCGCATGATACCGGGACTGTATTGTGCGTTAAGTGTCTAGTTTGCGTGTGTTTAAACAGATGGACGCACACACGCGCGCCCGCATTCATTAATTATTTTACATATACACACACGCGCACCCGCATTCATTCATTATTTTTAACACTCACTCGCGGTCTAACAATGTCTTCTCATGATCAAATACTCATCAATCCTAAAAGTTATGGGCTTGTACACGATGTCTGTGTCAAGAAAATATGTGTTTTCTCTACGGTGTTTGCAGATGCATTTATGTAAAAGTACAACTTATTTCCGCTGTATCAGCTGTTCTTTCCCAAATAATTCATCAAGAATGTGTGGCTAGGTAGATGAGAGAAGCAAAGTGTATGCGCGAGGTTCACAAGCAACATTATGCATGCACCCTTAAAATAGCATCTGAACAACGCACCACTGACTTTAAACCAGGTATTTCCTGGTTTGTGGCGGAATTGTTTTCTGAAACTGCAAAATAGCACCAGGGAACGTTTTCGCCAGAACACGCCTCC
Organism: Pollachius pollachius; assembly: GCF_949987615.1. NCBI lineage: Eukaryota > Metazoa > Chordata > Actinopteri > Gadiformes > Gadidae > Pollachius > Pollachius pollachius. The sequence continues at coordinate 25,952,775 of NC_136935.1, forward strand.
TCCTTTCGCCAAACCACCCCTTGGGGCGCAAGATCATTCCATAACTGACGCTCTGCGCCAGTTGCAAATTAGCAACGACACATGCGTCAGTGTAGAAAGTCAATTGCGCTGGATGCAAGATAGGGCCCAAGATGTTACCCATGCTTATAACCCACAGCAACTTTGTAATACTTTTTTAGTGCTGTCTTTGTGTATACGTGATATGAGCAATGTTGTACATAAAATGCTTCACACACCGTGGCGTTCTGCTAGAAGTTTCAGAGAAAAATAACCCTCTCATGGATCAATATCACCCACTGCCCAGGCAGCTACTTTAGGTGCTCCATGGGCTATCTCGGTTTAATGTTATATGTATTCCTTATAGTAAAACAAGTACTGTTTTGTTACAAGAACGGTGCGTGTTGAAGTTCTAACGAAATCCTGCCCATCTGAAGACTTTCTCCCCCACTCTTTTAAATTGTTAACAATGTGTAAAACATGTCAAAAAGAATAAAGAATATTTTTTATTTAAAAATATTTCCCAAGAAATCTGAATTAGTATGTTCAACTTCAGAGCTTACACTTATTCATTTAGAAATATTCCATCTTGACATAGTTAATGTGGAATTGTTCTGAGTCAAACCACCCCAAATTACCTGTACCAAATGCCACCTAGCATCAAGTCCACACACCCTTATACAAGCCTAGCCTCTTGGATCAGCACTTTTCCAGTTCCATGGGAGAAGATGCCGGTTATACTCTCACAGGCCTTAGATTAGGAACAGAGACCAAGCCCCAACAGAGCTGCTTCAATGGAGATAGCCAGGCTAGTCCATCTCAGTATCCTGCTGCCTTTGCTGGTAAGAATGCAGATGGTAAGCAGTGAGGCTGCGGTTATCCCCCACTCAAACAGCTCAAAGAGTCAAACAACGTCAGCAGAGGCAATGTCCGGAGCAAAATCTGAGAAAACAGTGGTGCTGATGCTGCCATCAAGAGGGGGAGATCTGAACTGGATAGTTATCCTAGTATGAGTTTCAACCGGTGTTACGTCCCCCTGGTAACTCTTACCATGGCGGTCAGGGAAGGCGTCCTTCCCCTGTGTGGTGGGGAGGCGCTGTTTTCCCACTTGGGCCATTTGGCTCTTCCCTTTTTGCAGCAGGTGCACCTGATTGACCTGATTGGCCTGATTGGCCTATAAATGGAGGAAGACATCCAGCCTTTCGGTCTCTCGCCGCCTGGGTCACAGCAGCTGCTGCTGCCAAGCCCTTTTCTTCTTTATTTTGTTTTTTGTTGCACATTCTCACTACACCGGTCCATAACACACTACACATAGTTAAGATGCTATCTACACTGATACTTAATTTCCTTGTTAGGGCCTATATTTTGAATAAATATACAGAAACTTGTTCATTGCGTGTCTCCCAATTTGTTATGTCATGCTTGAGCCATGCGGTCATAACAACCGGCAACTCAAATCTCAACCAGATGGAAAAAAAAGAATCATTGGAAAGAAAAAAAAACTGTGGTCAACTGTCTTCAGGTCAGCCGGACCTCAAGCTATGGAGATGACAGATCTAGATGAATTTATGATAGTGACTTGTAATTACTAGAGGCCCACCCTTAAGGGAGATTGGAGAGCAGTGGCCAGACATTTTTACTAAAAGGCCTCTGCACTCCCTTCCACAAGCTTGCATGTATTGATGTAGAACCAAGCCTCAGTAAAGCTCTCCCCCCAAAAAGAAGGACCATTTGGATATTTTTCAAAGCCAGACAACAAGGAGATTGAGCATCTGCTCCTTCAGTGTGATAGCACAGAGTTGAATGACCTCCTTTATTGATGAAGTACTTACAAGAGGAGAGGACTCAATCTTCATCTTGGCTGGTCTAATATTCTTTAACATTTTACACATTCACTCTCAACTTTAAACACAACTTTAATGAAATTTGTTTATTTAAAAAAAGGTTAATGTTCAGTTCACCCAAATCACATAAACATTTTTTACCCATATTGGGATTTAGCCATTCAGGTACTGTACTTGTGAAATTTAAGAATTTGCAAAAATGCTTTGAGCCCCACAAACTAACTTCCATTCACTTCCACTGTTTTGGGTTGGTAGCAGGGTCTCGGGGACATCTAGTCTAGTTTCAGGGCTGAAGATCTCAAAACCTTGCTTTATCACGCAAAACTATGAGTCCCTTGAGGGGTATGTGAGAAAAAATATATTTTTGTAATCTCGGTCAACTAGCCCTTTAAATGTGAATTACTATCAATTAAAAATGTTATCTTCTGCCAATATGTCAGTTGCAATGGGGAGGACCATCCACACCAAGGCTAATAATGTTTAGAAAGATAATTATTTTCTTTCATATTGTACATTTTTTTCTAAAAGTGTACGTATCATTGTTCTGGTATTCTGTACTTTTACTAGCTACTAGTTAGCCTGAAAATGGTTTGTCTGTTTTAGGAAATAGGTTGATGTCTGCAACACAGTGAATGCCAGCATGAAGAAGTCACTCTACAAGCCTGAGCAGCTGCATGAAGTCACTTTATGTCTTGCCTAGAGTATCAGGAGTCAGCATCCACCACAGATAATTCATAGATACTTTACACCAAAAAACATTTATGAATGAAAACGAATTAATATATATAATATATACCATATTGTAGCTGGTTACTGTACTAAAAAGTGCATTTTTTTCTGTAAAAAGATTCTTTGTGAGGATCAATCCAGATCTGAGTTCCAAATGCACAGCCAAACTAGATAAGAGCAACGAAGGAAGTGCTGTGAAGACAAAGTGGAAGACCTCCCGGATCACAACCTACCTCCAGCAGCTCACTGAGTTTGATTGGAGGATCTCAAACTAGGTAAAAATCTCCTTAATTTTTTATACTTTTGTTTCCTTTGCCTTCTATCTTGCCAGCTCAGCCTCTACTGGCCTTTTAATACGACGTTAAATGGACCACCAGGTATGATTGTGATAAGCCATTTCAAGCCTTGAGATCAGGCATAGGAGGGTAATAGATAGATAATAGAGGGAGATGTAGAAACAGCTTGTAATGGCTTATCGTACTCACTGGTGGTAAATAGGGGCCCTTCGGTGAGTATTTATATATGGCTTGGGCTTCCTTTTCTGTGCCTCATGTTACTGCCTCTCTTTATAAATGACAGAAAAACATATGTATATTGTAGTTTAAGTGTAGTTTGTTTGTATAAGATAGTTTCGAGTTTGTCAGTACCAACTTTGTCCACCAGAAAACAACATGTTAGAACATGTGGTTTGCTATGCTGATAACTGTAATAACGTTGGCTACAACTATTGACTTCTAAAACTGCTGCAGTTTGATCGATTTCATGGTACTGTTCAATCCGTATATTTTCTTGTGGTGATGTGAGCCCTTGCAAACGGTACTGTGGTAACAATAACTAGTATCACCCACCTTATTAATGTTACAATGACCATTGGTTCTACTACAACTACAGCACTACCACTACCATGAGTGCTAGGGCCCACGTGTTCCCCTTTGTTCTCCAGCTGACTGACTGTGATGAACAGCGGTGATGTTCCCGGGAGAGATGGAAGGTTCCATACATCGACACAACTAGTGCCAACTTAAGTCACATTCTTTGTTCTAGGATATTGTAGACTTACATTTGTTAGTCTAAACAGAGATAGTTCATTGTGTTATGTAATTATAAGTGATGTTTTGCCTCAACATTTTATAATCTTCGATGAATGTTTGCCATCACGTCCCCAGGTGGTCAGTAATGGGGGCTCAGCGTGAATCAGCCCCCAATGGAGCGCAGTAGAACCAGAGCGGCGTGCAGTAGAACTAGAGCGGCGTGCAGTAGAACTAGAGCGGCGTGCAGTAGAACTAGAGCGGGGGTGCACCATAAAACTAGAGTGGCGGTGCGCAGTAGAACCAGAGCGGCGCTCAGCTGAGCCAGAGCGGTGCACAGTAGAGGAGCCTTGAGCGTTTGACGGTGGTTCCTACTGTTTGAATGACCCTGTGTTTATGAACTTGATCTATAAAACACTTTGATACTCCAGTACAATTTTTAACCGTTAACCTTCGTTCAAACATTTAACAAATCAATACACTTGTATCTCCAATAATATATAAACTGAATATCGATATAATTTATACTTTTTTTAGAATCACAATTAAACTTAATTTAACTCAATTTAATTACATACCGTCTTCGTATATCATCAGTTGGTCTCAAAGACTTACGTTGAGGCTAGACCATGAATACGTTCTAGCAGTGTTGCCAGATTGGACGGTTTGTCTGTGGGGACCCCCGTTTATATGGCTAGAGGCTAGATGCTTGATACATATGCGGTTTACCCCCGGTAGAAGCTAAATGCTAACAACAATGCTTGCACTATATTTTTCACTCGATGCTCAGTGTTGACAGATTCGGCCATTGGGCTACTATATCCATGGTAGGCTGGAAAAATGTGCTTACAATCTGGTCTGGTTTGGAAAAAAACTGGCAGGATTATTATCATTATTTTACAAACATGAATCAATACCAATAGACGTGAGGTTGACCTTTCAATTTGACCCAATAACGTACAAACATACTAAATAACGTATTGATGGGTGGGAGTGTAGGGGGTTTAGGGGTGGAGGAGGTCATAGAGGTGTCGGGGGGCCAGAGCATGAAGGGACTTGTATGTGAGTAATATAATTTTGAATTTAATGCAGAACTTGACTGGTAACCAGTGGAGCTGCATCAGGGTTGGGGTGATGTGCTGCCAGGGCTTAATGCCAGTTAAGATGCCAGTCGTGCAATGTTCTTCAGGTGGTAGAATGCAGATCTGGTTGCGTTCTTAATGTGGGACTGGAATGATAGGGGGGGTCCAGGATGACAGACAGGTTGCGGACTACGGGTGATGGGGTGATGGAGCAGCCATCCACTTCCAGGAGTAGATTTTGAGGGTTGTTTTATTTTACTTCATGTACCAAACATGCAATTTCTGTGGCTGTGTCCCTGCACACTGAGCTAATAATTAGGTTGTTTTTTTGGTAGATTGAGCGGTTTTTAGTCTATAGTTGGGCTTGGAATTGCCAAACTGTCAACACATGCTATCTACACGAACGATATGCCATATGAAAGCCTGGACTCAAAGGAGTGCAACGGTATGAGCCTCATCATTTTATAAGCTAATTTCGATTAACTGGATGTGAAGGAATAAGGTCAATGACATACCTTTCCAAGTTACTACCACCACACACACACACACACACACACACACACACACACACACACACACACACACACACACACACACACACACACACACACACACACACACACACACACAAACAATCAGAACAGCTCAGCTATTCTCAAATTTATTCAAACTTGATCACATTAGCTATTTGTTTAAATCTTTCCTTCATTTGTTTCCCACCATTGTTATAATATATATATACAGGGTGCGATTTGCCGGTGGGGATGGTGGGGATTATCCCCCCTCTGGTTTACACGTCCTACCCTCTGCTGAATTATTTTTATCCTCGGTGGGGATAAAAATTATCCCCCCCACCCAAAGTATTTTCACCATTACATCGTAATAATTAACAACCAAAATACACAGGGTCCGTCTTCATTTTGAAACATTTTAAAATGTTTCTCAAAATTATCCCCCCCTCTGGTTTTTTCACAAATCGCACCCTGTATATATATATATATATAAAATGGTGTGCATGTTCACATTGTTTACTCCATTTAGACTATTAAAATCCCTTCACTTGATTTAAGCGTCTTTTTTTTCTTTACGCCCTAAGCTATGTGGTTTTACTAAAACTTATTTTCAACCTCACTTTGCACTACAGCACACACCGCATTCACTACTACAATTAGCTTTCCTCTTAAATTGAATGCAAATGATGAAATTAACATTCCTGTCGTCATATTGTGGAAACTTACATTTAGAAAAACAAGGAGATAGCTCACCTTAGACAGTATTATATTGATTGAAGATGAATACTCAGTACACTCCTATCTGCTACTGTGGCCTTTATGAGCCAGAGATTTTAAAGTGAAATCACTTAGTTCCTGTATAGCAGGGCTATTCAATTGGACCTGGCCCGCGAAGGAATATTTACTGGCCCTTTTATTGGAAACCTATAGGATTTATTTTTTTTCTGATTGCTGGCCTTATAGTGGCCGATATGAGCTGCCCTCTCTCATCTCTGCGCAGCAGAGGGTAGACTTTCTCCGCAAGGCGCACGGCCATAACAATCCTCACCGCGCGCTCCCACTAAGCTCTTCTTCATGTTGTTTTGCATTGCTCCTCTCAACCAGGTATTTCCTGGTTTGGGGCGGAATTGTTTTCTGAACAATTCCTCCGCTCCCCTCTTCGAAGTTTGCGCCTAATGTTGTTTTGATGATCGTTTTGCCTGGTTGAATCAACACAATGTCGCTTTCTACTCTGAAAAAACGAAAAGTTGACTCAGAAAACCGACAATTCAATAGCGAATGGACACAGAAGTATTTGTTTGTATTTACCACTGGGAAGCCTGTGTGTTTACTCTGCAGCGAGTTTATATCGGTGAGTAAAGAATATAACGTGAGAAGGCATTTTAAGACAAATCATGCTAACTTCGACACCACTTTCCCACTGGGCTCTGATGCTCGCCGCCAGAAGACTTTGGGGCTAACTTCATGCTATGAACAGAGACGCCAAACCCTGTTTCGGGCTTGTTCAGAACAAAAGAGAGCTATATCAGCATCAATACGAGTCGCCTGGATATTAGGCAAAAAGAAAAGGCTGTTTACAGATGCTGAGACCGTCAAAGAGTGTATGCTTGTGTTACGGGTCCCGTGAACCGGGCCGCGTAGCAGGGTGTAAATGGTGCTCTTTCAGTGTTGTACCGTCCTGAAATACATATAACAAACAGAGACACGGGCACATCACTTCCTTCCTCTCCGACAGCACGTGGAAAGAGTAGATTTATTGTACAGTTCACACTTGAACACAATTTGAGATCTACTCAATCTTCATTAATCCACTATACATATTCTCATATATGCACTCTTCACATAACACAATATTATTTAGTATTTTCTTAGGTTTAAACCTTGCCACAAAACAGTTTACTGTGTTTCCTCTTCCCTGCAAACCCGGAGCAAACAGACACACAAATCACAACTCTCAACAATGATAAAAACATGAACTTTAACCAAATGTACAGGAAGCCACACATTCGCGCTGACGCAACAAACACACACGCATTCGTACCGACGCGACAAACACACACTCGCATTCAGACACGGACGAGGACATGAGCACGCGCCGCTACCGCGCCGCTGCCGGGCCACTGCCGTTAGCAGTCAACGTCGGCACACACACAGGTCCCGACACGCACACACAAACTCTCTCAACACCAACACACACTCGAGGACACCACCACACCAACACATCAACACACGAAACTCAAAAGCACCGATACCAACCTGAAATACATATAACAAACAGAGACACGGGCACATCACTTCCTTCCTCTCCGACAGCACGTGGAAAGAGGACGACCGCAACGCAACCCACTCCGTCGCAAACTTTCGGTCGGCAACCGGCGCCCGCCTCATACTGCCCCCTGCTGCTCGTAACGCTAAATTACTACTGTGCTCGCAACACCATGAACCGGTTTTCCAACCTCAATTCATTCAAATATATTTGAAATCAATGTGATCTCTCATGGGCATCACACTTGCATCAATCGATGAGGTGGTTACAGATGAGAAAACCCGAAACAGCGTGATTGATTCAATCAAGAAAATTCCCATCTCTGACACAACATCAAGGACAGTAGAAACCCTTTCTTCGGACGTTTTTGAGACTCTTTTGGACAAACTCAAAAAAGCGGAGGTGATGTCGCTAGCTGGTTAAGGACGGTGCGCTGGCGATGTCGGGCAGGACACGGGGACTGTCCGCTAGGTTGGCAGATGTGGCGCCACAGCTGAGATCGCTGGATTGTCCTGTCCACCAAAGCCTCCTGTGTGCAAAACTAAGTGGTGAGTTAAAAGAGACCATGGACTCTGTCATGGCAATTATTACCTTAATTTGTTCTACGTCCAGCTTACAGCACCGCCTTTTCCGCCAGCTGTTGTCAGCCATGTCAGCTCAATACACTGATTTGCCCATCCACAATGACATTAGATGGCTTAGCAAAGGGAATGCATTGAAACGATTTTGTGAACTTAAGGAAGAGATCCTGGCGTTTCTCCGTAATTCAAAGCAGAAAAAAGCTGACACTTTTCTGTGTCTAATGGAAAATACAGAGTTTCACGCAGTCGTTTGCTTTTTGAGCAACGTCTTTCACCACCTAAACCTACTCAATACGGAGCTGCAGGGCAGAGATAAAACAGTCGTGCTTTTCAAAAAAGGCTGCCACTTTTTTCTGCTGATCTATGTTCCGGAAAAATTCTCAATTTCCCAGCATTGCGCACTGCAGGTCTACAAACCACTGAGGCAACAACGGGATTTATAAATGCATTGAAAACCAACTTTGCAGCGAGGTTTGAAAATTTCAATATCCCCACTGAAGTGATGAGATTTGTGAACGACCCCTTTTGTGTGGACGTTGTGGGGGAGTTTGCAGTGAAAACAAAGGAGCTGTCTGTGTCATTGAACGAGGCGTGTTTACAACTTGAACTCATTGACATTCAGTCATCAGCTGACCTGCGACAGTCATTACAGCTGGCAGGTTCAGAAAAGTTCTGGACTCACGAAGTCAGCCACCAGAAATTCCGTAATTCAAGGCGTCTTGCACTTTTTGTCCTCACTATTTTTGGATCAATTTAGACATGCAAATCCTCATTCTCACACATGAATGCCATTAAAACTAGTAATCGCGCATCCCTCACTGCCGAGCACCTGTACCACTGTATGCGTATTGCCTTGACGTCATATACTCCCGATTTCACTGCTCTTGCTAAATCAAACAAATGCCATTTCTCTCATTAGATGGCACATTTGACCAAGAGGATCACTGCATGCCAGTTACACTAACAGTCAGCCTATGTTTATTAAATAAGGATTGTTTTTGATAAGACTGTTGCACTTTGAGTAATCTATTACTACGTATTTTGATAAGCTGTTGCATTCTTGAGTAGATCTATTACTATGTATTTTTATAAGCTGTTGCACTCTTGAGTAAATCTATTAGGCCTACTATGTATTTTGATAAGCTGTTAATACTATCTGTATTTTGATAAGCTGTTGCACTCTTAGTATACCTAGGTCTACCTGTATTTTGATAAGCTGTTGCACTCTGAGTAAATCTTTTACTATGTATTTTGATAAGCTGTGGCACTCTTAGTATACCAAGGTCTACCTGTATTTTGATAAGCTGTTGCACTCTTGAGTTAACCTATAACTATGTATTTTGATGAGCTGTTACAGAGTTAACCTATTGTCTTTTCCTGAACTGATAAGACTGTTAAACACTAACAGGCAGCCTATGACGTTAATCAAATAGGGATTGTTTTCTGATAAGCTGTTGAACTGTATTTGATAAAATAAAGAAATTATATGCACTCCTATGTTGTTGTAGTGCTTTACAGTATATATAACTATTGATGGGATGCTCATCAATTTTAGGCATTTTTTTCTGGCCCCTCATTTTGGATAATTTCCACCAACCGGCCCCCATTCAGCTAATTGAATAGCCCTGCTGTATAGCAACCTCCCTCATGACAAACAGACACATACACACACACACACACACACACACACACACACACACACACATTATCTCTCACATCAGCAAAAGTGGTTGTTCGTTCAAAACAGGAAACACAAAGTCAGAATGTAGTCCCCTACATCCCGAGCCACCTCTTACATCCTGTGTTTGACTTTATTTTAAGCCATAAAGTGGTTTTCTGTCTTTGTTTTGAGTTTCATGACACATAGAACCAGAGCGCTGCACAGAAGAGCAGCCTTGTGCGTGTGACCGTGGTTCCTGCATGCATTTCAACGAGCAAGGCTTTGCGTGTGTACTTGCTGGGGCCACTGTTTTATAGATCTAGCCTATTTGATTAATTAGGTGAGTGCTGCATGCAGCGCTCAACTCTTGGTCTTCTTAGGTTTTATTCTTCCTTTCTTTCTTTCCTTATTATTCTCTACAAACTTTGGGACCTATCTCCTTCCACAATTGTTGCCCTAGAGACTGCATTCAAATTTTAAAATGTCCAGATTATCTTGGTATTAGTATCGCGCTTCCTTTCCGATTTTTTAGTCTTTTAAACTTTTCAAGATATTCAATTTTTTTTTTTTTTTTACAATGGAAGACATTTTCTGAGACTTCAACTACTTCAGACTTCGTAACTTGGTCCATTTTTAACGGTTAACCTTTGTTCAAACATTTAAGGACTCCTGTTGACCATCCCAGTAGCGGTGGCATTGAGCATAAAGAGCTTTCAAAGTTTATACTAAACTAAAAACTATTTGTGCATTTCCTTGACCAAGGCCAGACGTGGACGCACCCTTCTGTCAATAGAAAAGGAAGTTACGTCCGAGATGAAAAAAAAAGGATTTATACTTTAGTTTGAGGCCAAGAAGGCAAGAAAAGTGACCCCACTAAGTAAATTCACTAAATGCATGGTGAGTCCCCCTCATGTGTTTAAGTAACAGCAGGGCGCACACTTGTGTTCTACTGCTTTCTCTATGCTTGCTATTCTTGCCTTTATAATGATATAATATTATGCGGTGTACTGACTGAATGACCCTGTGTTTGGAAACTTGATCAATAAAACACTTTGATACTCCAGTACAATTTTTAACTGATAACCTTTGTTCAAACATTTAACAAATCAATACACTTGAATCTCCAATAATATGAAAACTGAATTTCAATACAATTTATACTTTTTTCAGAATCACAGTTTAACAGTTTAAATACATACCGTCTTCATATATTTTCAGTTGGTCTCATTGACTTACGTTGAGGCTAGACTGTGAAGACGTTCTAGCAGTGTGGCCAGAATGGGCGGTTTGTCTGTGGGCACCCAGTTTATATGGCTAGAGGCTAGGTGCTTGCTATATATCTGGTGTACCCCCGGTAGAAGCTAAATGCTAACAACAATGCTTGCACTGTATTTTTCACGCAATGCTCAGTTTTGACATATTGTGCCATTGGGATACTATATTCATGGTAGGCTGGAAAAATGTGCATACAATTTGGGCTGGTTTGGAAAAAAAAGGCAGGATTATTATAATTATTTTTACAAACATCAATCAATACCAATAGACGTGAGGTTGACCCTTCGATTTGACCTAATAACAGACTAACATACTAAATAACGTATTGAGGGTAGGGAGATGGGCACCTGTCCAATAGTAATTAGGGGAGAGGATGGGCCAGCAGACCTGTCACTCAAACCTCTCTGCCATTTGTAAGGAGATTCATGATGTATTAGTCGAGCAGGCTGTTGACTGTACATAGTTCTCCGGTTTATGTTCATTAGCTTTCTTTTCAAGTTTAAGTTCTACATACATGTAAGATCATTTTATGCATGACTATTTTGAGGGTTGTTATATTTTAGTTCATGTACCAAACATACATTTTCTGTGGCTGTGTCCCTGCACACGGAGCTAATAATAAGGTTGCGGTTAGGTGTGTACTTGTGTATTTGCCGTGGCAAAAGTACATGATTAATCGGTTTTCTGGCAATATACGATTTGAGCGTTTTTTTGGTTGATTGGGCGGATTTTAGTCTATAGTTGGGCTGGAAATTGCCAATTGCCGATCTGGCAACACATGCTATCTACACGACATGAGCTAATGAGCTCATTTTGATTAACTTGATGTGAAGGAGTAAGGTCAATCACTTACCTTTTCAAGTTATTACCACCACGCACGCACGCACGCACGCACGTACGCACAATCAGAACAGCGTAGCTATTGTCAAATTTAATTCAAACTTGATCACATTTGTTTAACTCTTCACTTATTTGTTTTCCATCATTCCATTTTTTTTAAATGGTGTGCATGTTTACATTGTTTACTCCATTTAGACTCTAAAATCCCTTCACTTGATTTATACGCCATTCAACATTTCTTTACATCTTAAACTCTGTGGCTTTACTAAAACATATTTTCAACCTCACTTTGCAGTACAGCACAAACCACATTTACTACTACAATTAGCTTTCCTCGCAAATTGAATGCAAATGATGAAATGAACAATCCTGGCATCATATTGTGGAAACTTAAATTTAGAAAAACAAATACAAGAAGATTGCTCACCTTAGACGGTATTATATTGATTGAAGATGAATACTCCTATCTACTACTGTGACCTTTATGAGTCTGACATTTGAAAGTGAAACCACTTAGTTCCTGTATAGTAACCTCCCTCATGAAAAACAAACACATACAGACACACCTTAACTCTCACATCAAGTATGTGCTGTTGTGTTGGACAACACTTCTCAACAGCTTGAGTTGTTATTCTTCCTTCTTTTGCATAATTAAAACAGTACTACCAGTGTTGACTTCTCCCTCAAACAGATAAATATCGATAAGAAAAACTAATTGTGTGTCAGAGTTCACTATAGTTCAATATAAGAGGTGCATGGTTAGTCTAACGTTAGAAGAACTGCCCTAACTTTGATGTTCTGTAATACCAATAAAAAAGCCACAGCTAATATTACCAAGCTAACATTAGCATCGCATAGCGGTCTAGTTCGATTCTCAGTAAGACAGTTAGATTGTCAGTAAGACAATCTAACTACTAAATAATAATAACTTTGTTATTTTAAACCTAGGCACTATGTTGACATATTTTGATATGACCCTGACAATTTTGGGTCAAATGCATGTTATGTCCTATAACTGCTTTCGCCACTGACAGAGACTCAGATTATTATTTTAATTGTCTGAAAATATTACCTACAGGTAATATCAGATATCGTGTAACAATCATAATTATCATTTGTTCTTACTGTGTTAAACAACAGCACTGTTTTGTAGGGGACGGTTCTTCGTCCACCATGACATTCTACTAGGCACTTAAGGTTGCAGTTTTCTATAGATTTCTGAAATAGCTCAGATATCGGTGCAAATTCGTTAGTCTGTCTTCTATCCCTACTTTGCCTTGAGGAAGCTGTGATGAGTGCTATTGAGGTGAATGAGCCTCTTTTGTTCTGCTATTCAACCCTCTCCCCATCCCATCCGATGCTCATCTATCAGTCATTAATCTAGGTGGACACGCCAACTTGTAATGTCAGAAGAAGCAGATTTTTACAACGGCTTGTAACAGCTAATCACACTCACTCCTGGTGGTATAATATGTCACCTTTAAAAACAGAAATCACAAAGTCACTCCTACATCCAGAGCCACCTCTTACATCCTGTGTTTCAGTTCATTCAAAACCATGAAGTGGTTTCCTGTCTTTGTTTTGAGTTTCATGACACACTTCAGAGAGAGCGGCAGAGGAATTGATAAGACAAGCGTGGCAAGTAGAAAACAAAGTGGTTTGCCGCTAACATAACGCAGCAGAAATAACCAAAGCTTGAAATGGAAATCTTGTAAGAGATGCTCTGAAGGTGTTTAAGCCCACAGTGGACAAAGTGAAGGCCATGGTGGAATTATTCTATAAGCGCACTATGTCCAGAGAGAAGCAGAAGGCTACTCCACTCTGAATTGGTATTCCTGACCGGAGGCCCGAAGAAGAATGTGCTACGAGGTGGAACTCAACATTGCATATGCTGAAATAGGTTCTGGAGTCCAAGGGTGAAGTAATCTCTACCCTGGCCTGGATCAATGCACCTGTTGATCTCTGAGCCCAGAGCGAAGTGAGGGAGACTGTTTCGGGTACCCTTTCAGCCGGCCACAGTGGAGATCAGTGCAGATAGGTACAGTGTACAATTATCGCATTATTTATCATAATATAATTGCTAATGCTGTCATTTAAACGTGTTATTAACGGCGTTAGCACAAACCAATTTTAACGGTGTGAATTTTTTTAGCGCACGATTAACACTCTTTTGGCTTGGCAAACGTAGTTTTTTCACCTGATGTCTAGCAAACTTGTTGGGGCAAGCCGCAGCCAAAGGCTAATGTAAAGTTGTGAGTGGATGGCGAGCGCGAGACTCCGACATGGACGCCAACATGATTCTTAATGGAAAGTTTACATTTAAAAAGTTGCCAAATAGTTCCATTGACAAGAACAAAGTGATATGTGTGTTTTGTCGTTGTGAACTGAGCTATCGTCGCAGCACGTCCAGTCTGAAATACCACTTAATGGCCAAGCGGCGAATGCGAATTCTCCTTCTCCGCCCCCTCGTCAAAGCCAGGTGTAACACTTGTATCACTTAGAACTAGAAAATTACGCTACTGGGCCAGTCATAGGTTCGTGGGGAGTGGTGAAATCAAACATAGAAATTAAAGACTGGAGACAGGGTTTCAAAAAACCTGACCTGCACAACAGGCCATACATAAAATAAATAACACAGTTCACCGATCACTGATAGAAATTCTCTCTCGCTTTTTGGCTATGGCGGAGGAATGCTATTTCTCTCGCCGCAGACTGTTATTACCATGGTAACATAAAACTAACTGACAACAGACACTCGACCATATAATAATTCACAAACATAAAACAATAGAGATCAAAAATTGTTTCCCTTTGTAACATAAAACATATATAACATAAAGTCATGCATAAAACAACGTAAATATATTCCAAACTGAGTTGACTTAGTTGTGACGGTTTATATCACTGTACCATCATTCAACCCGGTGTACCAGTACTCATAAATTATGTCAAAACTCACCAAAACAGTCTTTAGCATTCGTTTTCTCGATAGACGCGAGGCTGTTGTGTAAACAGACTCTCGATTTGAGATTAAAAACGATAAAAAAAAACAAACGAACGAAACCAAACAAACAAAACCAATAATAATATAATATAAATTATACCGTTTAGTTTATATATTAATTATACAGTTTTACGAGCAAGGTATGTTTTATCAGTCTGTTTTCTGGGAATAATTGACACAAGCAGAAACCAGAAAACAAGCCGTTTTTTCGTTTTGTCAAAAAAACGAAAATCAAAAGTTCAGCTCGTTTATTCGTTTTTTGGTTCTGTCAAAAAAACGAAAATCAAAAGTTCAGCTCGTTTATTCATTTTTGGTCCGTGTATCTTTTGGTCATTGGAATTTTCCTTCATGAATGGGAATTAAAAAACGAAAAACGACTGGTTTATTTGATTTTCATTTTGAAACACAAAAACAAAAATTTAATTACGCTGAATTTTTCTTTTATTTTCATTTTCTATTTCATACATCAAAAATAAATTCACTAGTCAGCAGGAATGAAAAAACCAACCAAAAACAACCATTTATTCATATTCTCGCACCGTAAGCTGTCATTTAGGCTACAACAAAGCGCGAATGAGCAAAATGTCTTTGGAGCCGTACTCAGAAATGATTTTGGACATAAATTTGATGGGATTGCCCGAGGGACATCTGGAGTTGGAGGTGGCAAAAGCCATATCCGAGGTATGAAAGACTATCTGATCTTTTCTTATTTGATGTGTGTGTGCGTGGGAAAAGAAGTGAATTCTTGTCCCCACATTGACATCCTTTATCGTCACTATATAGCCTGATCTACACAACAGTAAACAGATTCCGTATGCCACCCCCATTTTACGTAGCCTATTCTCCCAATGACCAAACATATCGGCATGATTTTGGAATGTTAAAATCATGTTTGTTTATTTCTAGACGGGACCAACATTTGGCAGAAAAATGATGAAGGGGTATCTCGCCATTAAAGGGGTTCATGCTGCTGAGACACGAATAGGATCAGTGCTCAGAACTATGCACCAACCTTACCATGAAGCAAGACGCCAGGTAGGTTATTACACTTGGCAAATTCAAGATGATTCAGGTAGCGCCGTGGTCACTTCCATGACAACCACACACATTTGTTTTCAACTTGAGAAATTAATTCATGGATCAGCGGATTATTATAGCCTAGGTGTTATGTGTGTATTTGTGTAAACAGAGACGTTGGTGTAAACCAGGGGTCAGCTGCAGGGGCGCGTCTCTGTGGCCGTAGTAGGTTACAATAACAAATGCTTTTATTTTGAAAATAGAAATATGTTGTCTTCCGTTAGTGTAGCTTTAGAGTTAAGTTGCTACAAAAGAATATTATGGTTGCTACAGTAGGTAATAAATGTAGCCTATTATTTTCCTCCTCGTCCTTTTATGTCGCCGATGTTGTTTTTCTTCCTTGTAACAGTGTTAAGGCTACTGTTTTATGACCAGTAGCCTTTTTTTAAGAAAGTGAGAAGTGGGAGGGGCGAGGCTTTTTTTTGCTGGTTGCCATGGGGAATCATCTTTGTTCCATTGATGAGGGCTTTTCATCTCCCAGCAGCACTACACTAACCCATGCACAAGCATCCAAACAACAGCAATAGGAAGGCAATCTACTGTAAGGGGTAGGCCAAAAGAAAGTAATAAGATTCAATTATAATGGGAATAATATTGTACTCCTGAAGTGTCAAGGGTGCCATAGTTATCAGCCCATTTAGAGTATAGGACTATGTTGTTGAGGATGGCGTTGTAGGAAATGTTTCTATGGAATTGTTACATTATTTTCGTGTCTTCTTTTAGGGTGCCCGCAATCTCAACCCCATACCATACCAAGCAGACTACATGGGACAGAAGATTCATATGGACCAGAATGAAAAGTTAGCGATGTATGGGGTCACACATGCTGTAGCCATTGATGGCTGCAGCAAAAAGGTTGTTGGTCATTCCACAATGCCCATAAAAAACAACCTAGTCATCTATGAAGATGTTTTCAGGTAATAGCCTGTAATTTGTGGACACTTAAAGCAGTGTTCTGTCATTTATGCAAGACAGTGGTTGCTGGCCAATATATCAATATCGTATCAAGATTGTGATATGACACGATGTGTGATTTTGGACGTCCTACTTGAAAGGAAAGGCTGCATATACTAATCCCATATAAATGACAAACTCTTCATTTAAACTGGCATTGAAATAGTATCCTACATGTACACAAGTGTGACAAAATGCTGACTGCTTAACATTTACTTTGTTATGACTGAATCATATTTTACAGAGAATAACTGATTTGGAATGGCTACATTTGAAAAGCTTTGCACAAATTAAAATCAAGATTTTCATCCAATAGGCCTGCAGTAGTTGCTAATGGGATGTGGGACCAGGTGCGCGTGGATCATGGAAAGGAATTCTATTTGACACTCTTCATGCAGGAGCTGCTGTCATCTCATCGCTATGATCAGGAGAGAAGACCTTACCTACAAACTCCATCCACAAGGGTACAGTTCAGTAGTTTCTGTGTGGGTGAGTGGGTGTCCCAAAAAGATCCCACAGGAGCTGTTGCCTCATTCAGTTGAAGCAGCAGACCTCTACAGACAACAGCTGGGGTCCTCACTGACACCACAATCTACCTTTGGAGTAGATCCATTTGCCACAGAACAAGACAAAGTACTGGCTGAGAATCAGTTTGCAGACACATATTCTGACATTTCTGAATTGTTCTCTCGAGCAGTCAACAATGATTTTACACCATACAAAGAGGCACTTCTCTTTCTTATAAACACAACTCGGCGCAATGTGTAAAAACAACATTTGCTGTATTAGAACTCAAAGAATGTAAACAAGTAGAACAACTGGTAGCAGTGAACTCTGACTCAATCTTTCATAATTAAAACTCAAATATCTGCCTGTTTGAGTAAATTACTCATCTTCTTCAAAAAGTGACCTGAGAACAGAAAATACCTCAGACAGGCCATTAACTTCAAACATGCTGTTTCCTTCAGCATTTCCCCTGCATTTTGCGCAACTGTCTGAGGTCTCCTGCCACTGTTCCAGGCAAGTCTTGCAGCCAATGATGCTTTGGCAACACTGTGTGAACACCGGCTCCCCGATGAACTCTAAAAAACAAAATGAGAAAAACTAGTCATTTTCTGCAAGTGTTTCCCCAGTAAAATATTCTTGGTGTATTGGATGAGCGTTATATTTTTACACAACTTTGATGATTATAAAAAATGTCTGAAATATTACAAAAAATGAAGTGGCTGGCATACAGCTGACGTTGGTTAGATAATGTAAAAAAATGAATGTTTATTTGTAAATCTTACATTGTGGCACACACCATATAAAATAGATCCATTGGATACTTACTCAAGCAAATAACACAGGAGAACCCCTGCTTAATGGTTTGCAGCTGGGAACGAGTCAGGGTCACTCTTTGAGCTGCAGCCAGACTGGTGAGCTCCCTGATTGCTGACGTGACATCCGGGAGACTCTGAGATGCAAGTACGAGGTCTTCAATTTTCTCTGTGACCTCTGTAATGCCTCCAACATCTTCATCTTTTCGGCTGCTACACAGGGATAAAACAAAACACACAGGCTAGATTATGTACTGGATGTGGTGAACAGGATTGGTGGTGGTGGGGTGGAAGCTTAACCTTTGGTTTGAAAGTTTAGAAAAGAGCCTAAAAAATAATAATCATAAGTATTGGACTTATGAATGTAGCTTTGCCAGGTCAGGGCTGCAATTTAGGAAATGTATTTATTAGGAAAAAGACACAAATCAGTAAAATTGGTAAGGGGTGAAAAATTCCATTCCTGAATTTGGAAATATGAGGTCGACATGCTTTCATTCTTTAAGGGGGGAGTTGGTTCCTTAGCGGCAGACAGAGTATTAGTATGTGGGAATGCCAAATAATCCTTTGTATGTTGTATACAGAAGCAGCAATGGCAAAATTGTCTGAAAAGTCATGTAATGATAAGTCTAACAGAAAAAACAAAACAACAAAAAAAGGAACACATACATTACAGTGTAAATGAGATGACCTTACCTCATTCTCCTTCTTTTGGTGCCCTGCAGCTCTCTGAAGTCCTTTTCTGGAACAGCAAGAATGTTTCTTGAGTTTTGTTTCCAGTAAGGCGACCCTTGGAGCAGGAGTGGAAACCAGGAAAAACTATTACAACTGAAGTGGTTCACTCATTTGTAATAAAAAAAGCATAGACTCAATACAGAGAAACACAACAATAATTTATGTTACCCACCTGTTGTTCCCTCTGACTCCACAATGGCGTTGCCCTGCGCATCAGTCAATATTAAGGGCTCCTGACTTCCAACGGCATCCTGTACTTTTGTGGCAATCCCCTGAAGAGAAGCCTCGCACTCTAAAAACCTCACCACCACCATTCTGCTAGGATTCAGCTTCCCACTAACCACCTCAGCAAGGAACACTGACCTGGAAGAATATCAGATTTTTTTCTCACTGGAGGAACAGCACAGGAGGGCCAAGCAGAAACAAATGACAAGTCAACAGACGATACAATGAAGACAAAGGGAAAACACAGGGTTTAAACACACAGGGGAAAACGAGGGGTAATCAAAACAGGTGAGACACATTAAAAAATCACAAGAGGCGGGGAAACTTCCACACAGAGGGAAGAGACAGACTTCAAAATAAAACATGAAACTCCCACAAAAGGAACACGCCAGACATGACAAGACAGGGAATAACATCACACAAGACAAACAGGAGACGCACGGACACAAACCATGACACCTAGCAATGCTTAATGGTCTTATGTAGGAACTGATAGTAATAGTAACAAGTTCAATATTTCCTTTGAAATGTAGTGGTAGAAGTATAGAAGCCAATTAAAATACTCAGTACTTAAATACAATTATTTAGTTACTCTCCACCACTTTGTATATCAACAAGAACTAGATAATAGAGTCTACAAATGAGACAAAGAATGGCTAATGGAGTGGATATAAGAATGAGAATAATTGTTGAGAACAATTTGTCAGGCAGCTCATATATTAGAAGAAGTATTAAAAGCATTTAAAAGCTTGATGGCTGTTGGTATAAGGATCTTCTGTATTTATTTATCTGGCATTGAAGAGAGAGCCATCCACCATTAGCTACAGGTGTTATGGAGTGGATGTTCTGAGTTGTTAAGAATGGCCTTTGATATCTTCAGTGTGCATCTCCCCCACATTGAGGATGTTAAAGGCCATTCATAACAACTCAGAACATCCACACCATAGGCTATATGACCCCATAATCAGATCTCAACTAGCTTGTGTGCAATAAAATCTATTGTATATCTTTTTTCTGGTTTCATAATCATTGAATATGTGACTTTAAAGTTACCTCTGAAATGCTTTGGCTCTGGGGAGGGCTGAGGCAACCCGCTGTGAACCAACTGTACTGGTAGGTGTTCGTGTGAAGGTAAAGCGTTGCCCCGTCGTTGTTGTTGCCCCGACATCGTCTTCGCCGTGGACTTCGTAGTGACCTCTTGGACTGAGGTCTATGGAGTTGAAGACGCCGGATGATTCTCCGGGAAATATAGCCACATTTGTGTCGTCTGTTATGTACAGACTGTGACTTGAGACCTAAAAAATACACAAGTCAAATAACAGCTAATGTTAGTGTTATTAACGTTAGCGTTTTCAAAACATAATTATTCAATCTAATGTTAGGCTACTGTGAGGATACTTCTCCAAACGCTGTCCAAATCACATTAATTCAAAATTTGAAGAAAAAATGAAAGCTAGAATGGCGCACAGTAGCTAGGCTAGGCTACAGTAGCATGCAGATCTATAGGTAACCCGATTTTATTTTTTATTTTATTTTTTTACCTGAAAGATCCGACTAAGTTTATCAGCAGTCATGTCTTCATCGCGAAGACAAACTCTCTTGCTCTTTCTGAACACAACATACTGGTCCATCCTCTTCGAAGTCTCCGTCGTCATTAGCCTACTCTCCTTGTCTCAGACAGTCCTGACCATGCGCTCTTGCCTGAGAATATGAATAAATGGTTGTTTTTGGTTGGTTTTTTCGTTCCTGCTGACTAGTGAATTTATTTTTGATATATGAAATAGAAAATGAAAATAAAAGAAAAAATCAGCGTAATTAAATTTTTGTATTTGTGTTTCAAAACGAAAATCAAATAAACCAGTCGTTTTTCGTTTTTTAATTCCCATTCATGAAGGAAAATTCCAATGACCAAAAGATACATGGACCTTTTACGAGCAAGGTATGTTTTATGGTCCGTGTACTTTGCGGCCAATGGATTTTCGTTTTGAAATGAGAAAACCAAAATCGGGAAACGAGCTGTTTCCCGATTACCATATAGAGATAGGAAAACAAAAATCCGAAAATGACCCATTTTCCGAATTTTGTTTTGATAATAGAAAACGGAAAACGGTAAAACGACCAGTTATCTGATTTTCTTTGATGTGCTTAAACATGGACATCGGGAATTAAAATACTGCGTGGAAATCTTCTTTCTCAATTTTGCGAAGATTTTGTGTTGTGACCCGGAAGTTGCTCTCACAAGCTTAACCGTTACATTTAATTAAGCAAGGAATGGAAATGGAGAGCTTCATATTGTTTCGCGGACCCAAACGGCTGACTATGAAGCAAGAGGACATGTCTGCAGACAAAATTTGCAGGATTTTTCAGGTGATGTTACTTTTCAACTTATAATTGACACTTTTATCCATTGCAAAAAAAATGCTCACACAGTTCACAGCGCCTTAGCTTGGTGGCATGTCATTCTGCGACAGGTAGAATGAGTTAATGTTAGCATAGCCGCGGCTATTTTTTGAGCGCAAAATAGTTTTTTGACTTCCCACATGCAATTTTACAAACGGTAACATTAACATTTTGATTTTAACATTAACTCATTTGTTGGAGAGACTAGTGATGTACTAGTAGTGGTAACAATAATAGTTGACATGACATAACTGTTTAGGGATGTTCTCTCAACTAGATTGATTAGTTAGCATAGTTCGCTAAATATCTAACTGCCAGGGCTGGCAAATATCTAGCCACTCCTTCATCCACGATGCCGTGTGAAAGACGTTGTTGTCACTTGTCAGTCACAGGACACATGGTGCTAAAGAAGCCGTCAGCTTTACTGTCAGGGAATGTGAACAAGGTAGTTTGCCACACCAGCTGGCGAAAGGAAGACTAGATTGTGTCATGGTGTGGTCAATGGTTGTTTGACAATAAAGAGACATTTTCAACCATCCACTAAAACAATGGCTAAGAAGCCCAAATCATTTCTGTTTGATTTGAAAAGATAAGAAACATTTGTATTCAACCAAACAATAGCTAAAAATCCCGAATTCTTTTTGGGATGATGATATATTAATGTTCCATATGGAAAAGCAAAGAGAACTGCTAAAGACTTGGCGCTCTGAGATTCTTCCGAACAAACTAATGAAGAGTGCGTTACAAATAAAATTATTATTATAATTATTATTAAAGAACTGCTGAGTTGCAGCACCATTGTTTTAGTTTTTCATTAATGAAAAAAGAAAACATGTTAAATGTATATATCCGTCTTTTGTCATGATTAATATACAGAGAAAATCGGTAATATGTGATAAATCATGATTAATCCACAGATTAATCCACACTTTTTTTTTTAATCATTTCACAGCCCTAATATATATATATATATGAATTGTTTTAAGTATGTTGACCTGTGATGTATATTTGTTATGGAAACACGGGATTAGCATTAGTCTTTGTACTATTTAATTACAATGTTTTTTAATCCTTTATGGTATTTTTCATTTAATTCTATTAAACAGGTCAGTTGCAGCAGTCTTTATATCACGGACGACTCCAACACGGCAATATTTCCAGAGCCAGCAGGCCATTTTTCAATAATTAATCTAACTAATCGCAGTTATGAGGTCCACGGCGATGCAGAGCACCTTCCACCCGCTGCTGGTGCTCCTGCTTTTGGGTTCATGTGCCGACCCTCACCGGCTTCTGCTTCTGCCACATCTTTTTCTGCGTCTGGTTTTTCCACTGAAACACCACCACCACGAGCTGGATGTCCACGAGCTAGTGGAGCTAGCTTGTTCCAGGGAAGATCATTCCAAAGGTTACTTGTTAAATATGTAACTGATCTCTGCTGCTAAAATCTCGTCCTATAATATATAAATATCATTTTAGGCCCATAGGTGTGATTTTAAGACGGTCTGATTTATCCCCAGGTCAATCCATCTGGCAGAAATTGTTAATGAGAAACTCAGTCCTTCCAGGACAGTAGTTGTGTGCTTTTTGGAAGCTGAGGCCTGCGTTGAACGAATTTCGGCCAAAGTTCAAGATGCCGTGGGCTCTGATGAGCCTATTATCTTGACGGACACCCAAGGAAACGAAATAATGGACTCTGAGGGCACAAGAAGTAAGTTGTATGATCAGAAACTTGCTTCTAATTTGTGGTTTCTAATAAACCTTAATGTTGATTTTAAAGGAGTCATTGATTGCAAAAAACAAATTTACCTTGTCACAGTTGATTAACGACAGTTCAGTGGGTAAAATGTACATACAATGAACCCTTAAAGTCCATTGACACTTCTTTCATATGCAAATCTCACAATTAAAAACCGGTAGGTATGTAAAGCAGGATTTGCTAAGAAGATGTAGCTGAAAAGGTGCTGTTCTGACCCTTTGTTCATTAAAACCGCAAGCTGTAGTATTATGTTGTTGCTAACGTATCCTCCCTGTTTCTATTATCGGTAGATGTGATGGTTTAGTTTATTGGCAATGTGGCTAATGTTATTTCATGTCCCTGACTGTGTTTCATTCAAATAAATAACACATGTTTGTTTACAGCCCAACCAATGTTACATACCCTATTCGGTGACCGTAAGGAACCGTGTGAAATACCCCCAAAAAGTCAATGACCCCTTTTAAAAACAGAAGTAAAGTTAATGTTTTCTGACTTCTTAGGTTCCCAGTTCTGGAAACAGAACTCAAGAAAAATATATGCTGTGCCTGAAAGTGACTTTGTGGAGTTTCAGAATTGGAGAAGAGCTAAAACAAGGTAATACAACATTTGATCTGTAGGCAAATTCATATGAACTAAAACTTCCTGAAGGAAATACCAGTGTAATGCAAAAGTTAAGAAAGGAAAAAGAAAAGAAAGTAGAGTGGAAGAATAATTATTATTTTAACTTAATTTGGTCTGCTTTTTTGAGTGATGATCATGAATGAAGTCATTATGATTCAATTATATGACAACAATGTCTCATAGGTTGACGCTTTTACAGAGTAAAATAAAGATTTATAAAATATTCAGAAAGATATTCAAACATTTGTTCATATGCACCATTTGAAAAAAATCTTTAATCCTCTTTTCTGTTCATACATTTAAGTCGAAGGGATGGAGATTCAAGCCTGCAGGAGGTCCTTGGACGTGTTGACCAGCTGAAGCAAGCCGCTGGGAGTCTCCAAGAGGTCACTAATTCAATCAACCAGCTGTCTCAGCTGGCCAAGTCTCAAAAGGAGGAGATCATGGCAAATGTCGGTTTGCAGCCCTTAAAGGAAGCCTTTGCATGTCTTGTGTGTAAAGGTACGTGTAAGATATGTAACAGTAGGCCATTCTACAGTACAAAACATAGCCGCCTGCCACCCTCAAGCGCTGCGCTGACCAGCTGTCACGGGTGTTCATCGCCATCTTCAACATTCACTCGGCGATAGAACACACTTCTGATTGCTTAGTTAATTTCCTTCTATATTGCAACTAACAATTAAATGTTATTTTCTGCATCAATTTATAATATATATTTTTTTAACCTTGCAGCTGTAATGGCAGATCCCATGTTCGCCACATGCTGTGGATCGATAATTGGATGTCGTACCTGTGTGGAGCTGTGGTTAGTCACATCAGACCACTGCTTGAAATGCAGGGCAGGAGACTTTGAAAATAAAATACATGAAGTGAAGGGTCTCTCTGCTGCCTTGTCAGTTTTCAAGGAGAGAATAATTGAATAGATTTGATTTGATAGATAATTGTTTGTTATTGTTTGTTATGTTTACATTACTGGAACTACCTCAGTTTGTTTGTTGGATGTTATTATGGGTACATGACCAGAAAGATGTTGTTTGTTGTAATGTTTATATTGTGTGTGACCGTTTTAAAAAAGAAGAAAAAAAAGACAACTTCCACTTTATCATTGTTGTAATAAAATGTTATTTTTGGTATACTGCTTCTTCATTGACCATTGCAGGTCACTGTGTAACAGGTCGCACATGTCTTGAGGTGATATCAATCAGAGACCTCACTGCATTTTTAAAAGGGCCATAGTTATGGTTAACCACATTTTGGTAGAGGGATAGCAAATCAAAGAGAGAACCAAACTCAGTTTCAGTCCATTGTTGGGCTTCTTCAGAGGGGAAAGGATCACTTCCAAAAATGGATTCTCTTTTCAAGGCTGATCCCATTTCCTGCTGATACAGGTCAGCTGCAACTGCACCGACTGGCAGAAGGTCCTCAGAAAGTTTTGCAGGACACCCTTCTTTAGCCAGTTCGTTTGGAATTCCCCTTCCTGCAAGACAGTAAAGTGAGTAGTGAGATTAAAGGGGTTACACTTGTGGGGAGGTAATCATTTTGCCAATGATGTTTTGACTTGTAATTTTAGTTGTCTTTCACAGCATATTGGAGTTGACAATAATGACTAAGCTTCATTCAGATGGGGGTCATTCCTACAAAATTCACCCAATGTAAATGCCCTCAAATTAAAGATGAATGTCTGTGCTTTGAGCATGTATTCATTTACATTCAACTCCAAACCTGTAGAAGTCATCTAAAATAGCAAGAACATGGTCAATGTCCAAAAAACTTGATTCTAACTAATAACATGTTTTACTAATTGAATCTGCCCCTCTACAGTAAGTACTGGATTTGCAGTGTTGCAATTTGAGCTACACATTTGTGAATCCATTTCAGATTGAACTCTATAATAGAACATCAAAATTAATTTACACTGCTTTATTAGCAAGTTATGCCTGTAATACAGCCAGTAAAATGAAATTAATCATACCTGGGATCCTGTGTGCATTCCATGCCTGTACGACATTTGTGATGCCAATCCTAGCCAGCTGGCATGTCAGGTTTGACACACAATACCTGGATGTGTTGTCCTCCATGTCCAGTTCCTCCTGGTCCACCAGCTGTACCAGAGCTGTCTTCAAAGGGTAGTTGACTCAAGCATTCACCTCCGACCACATTCTCTCTATCACATGGTTCTGTGCAGGTTATAAGGATAGTGTCAGTCTGCCTGCCCTCATTAGAAATACGCCTCAATGGCAAGAAACCAGGATTCATTTTTAACAACACATTTATTTTACCCTTGTAGAAGGTGTCTGAAGGTAGGGCTGCCTTTGAGTATTGTGTCGATGTTCTGCCAGTTTTTCCTGGATGAATAAAGCCAGATATAATTCTTTCCCACAGTCAACTCTGACCTGGTCCCATAGTCCATAGGAAAGAACAGCAGGCCTGAAGATAAATCACTGACAAACATAAAATATACATAAACAGCATCAGTCTCTTAGCCATGGCCAGCTAAAGTGACAATTACATTTTTTTGTCAAAATTGGAATGATATCAATAATAGTAAAACTGGAAAATGAACTAAGAAACTGGAAGAGGGAAAAAGTTTTTTGTTTTTTCCAAATTAATTATTTCCATATTACAAATCTAGGTTTTAACCTTTTTTAATGTACTTGTTCAAGTCTGGGTCCTCCTAAGGAGACAACTTTGGGTTCCACCTTACAAAGTCTGTGAAGTTAATTTACCGGTACACTTCCTCATAAATCACGATATTGTTCTTTATTGGCATGGTGGAGTGACCGACCACCTTCTTGCTGAAACCATCGATAGCCATAACATGAGTCACTCCAAACATAACAAGCTTCTCATTCTGATCTACATGCAGCTTGTGACCCATGTATTCTGCATTGTAGGGTATGGGGTTCAGATTCCGGGCACCCTAAAATATAAGAATTACATTATAATAAAAACTCAATAATCTTTCATTCGTATGATTAGAATCTCAACACGTATGTTCTATTGAAATGTAGAAAACACAATGCTATTTGACCTTACCTGCTGTCTTGCAATGTGGTAGGGTTGATGAATACTTCTCAACACATTGCCCACTCTGCCTTCAGAAGCTTTAACCCCTTTTGCGGATAGACATCCAGTCATCATTTTTCGACCAAAAGACGATCCAGTCTGGGGGGGGGGGGGGGGGGTAGGTATGATGTTTGGCATACATAATATATATACATATTATAAAACAATTGGGTTCTATCGAGTTATAAAGCTGCTTCTGATTGGACGAGAGACGTTCCATGAGTTGGAATATCCCAGGACATCCCAACTCGGACTTTCACAGCTAATAATAAATCACTCTGCGATGACATTCTAAAGCGCGTTGATGATAACTGTTAGTTCTTGTAATTCCAAACCAAGACGTTGACTGGAACTATTTTTTGTTGCGGAGAAACAATGGTGAAATTAACAATTTTTAAATCAATAACTTCGTGTTGAAATGTTAATTGGTTGAATATAAAATTGTTTTATAAAAGCAATATTGTGGCGAGCAGCACGGGAAGGACGAGACGGGAGCCCAGGTTGAACAATTATGCAGTTCCGTGCCCCATACACCGCACGACTACGGACTGCCTTTATTAACGAACCGAACGTAACAGAAACACGGGACAGCTGACCAACACACACAACACTCTCACTAATGGTCCCGATCACACTACACATCACACAACAATGGAACAACACACAATTAACACACATCATCCCGAGAAATTAGCCCCAACAACAGAACAAATTAACAAAACCCCCTTTGTCAACTGACTACCCCAACTCCCAGAATCCCCGCGGCTCCGGAACATGGCGCCCACAACCGTGGTCGCCACACAGCCCCCACCTTAGGGGTCAGACGTCCCGTCGACCCCAACACCCAACACATAGTCCCGAATTTTCAGGGGGTAGGCGCCGCCGCCTTGGCCCCTGCCAGCGGCGGCCCCGTTGCGGCGCAGCCTTCCTCCCTGGTTGGGACGCCCGTCTCCAACAGTCCCTATTAGTCCTGGGGGTGTGGTCGGGGACCACCGCCATCGGGGCCCCCACCAGTTCCTGCGGTAGGGCGGCGCTGGAGCGCCGTCCGTTCACCCCATCCTCCGCCGCTCTCCGACGCCTGGCCCTCCGACGGCCACGCCGGCGCCCGCAATCCTTGACCCACCGACACTGCTCCGGCTCGAGGTCCGGTTTCCTGGGTTTCCGGACCCGGTCCTTGTCCTGCCCGGACTGGAATGCCACTGTGCCACGGGAGAGGGCTGTCCCAGCCGCGTCCTCCCGGGCACCACAGCGGCGGCAGCAGTACTTGGCCGGACCACACTGGTCCTGGCAATCATCCTCCGTGGACAGCTGCAGGCTGGGTTGGTCGCAAAACTCCCGCTCTGCCCGTTCCGCCACGTCGGAACGGGTCTTTTCCCAAACTGTTTTGGTTTTCTCATTTCAAAACGAAAATCCATTGGCCGCAAAGTACACGGACTTTTTATCAGTCTGTTTTCTGGGAATAATTGACACAAGCAGAAACCAGAAAACAAGCCGTTTTTTCGTTTTTTTGTTTTGTCAAAAAAACGAAAATCAAAAGTTCAGCTCGTTTATTCGTTTTTTGGTTCTGTCAAAAAAACGAAAATCAAAAGTTCAGCTCGTTTATTCATTTTTGGTTCTTACTTAACAAAACGAATTTCCCTCTCAATATCTTCCGTCGGTGGGCGGGTCCTCTGTTTGGCTAGTGTGCTTCGTTGCCCTGTGCTCTTCAAAATAAAAGTTCTTCCGTTTGATAATGTCGACAAAAATATTACTGTATTATAGACACTAACAGACACAGAGGACCCCATCACCCACAGTGAAGACTGACAGGGCTTCAAATAACAATAATAGTATTCATAATCATTTGAAAATGAGAACTTTGAAAAATTAGAAAAGTTATGATGACTTCAGTGCAGTTGGCATGAAGTTATTACATGAAGAGTAGACCCGAGGGCTTTACTACGACGGAGGCTCAACATATCCAGGCTCTGTGTTCATAATCCGGCTCAACAAAACCTAAAGGCCCGGTCAGAGTTAACTGGTATGACGACGGTGGTCATTGTCCGGCTCTGAGCTTTGCGCTCTACACGCGTTCACGTCAAAGGAGCTGCGATCGCTGGCTGCTGATTCACAGCCTGAGAGCCATGATGTAGGTGTACACCTAGAGTGTGCATATATTTCTTGATATGTAGCCCCTACGATAACCTTTCCCTCGAAATAGCCTCACCCAATCGCACCACTGAACTTGGCCATAGGCTCGGCCAATCAATGACTTGCATGCAGGTGCCCTGGCGAATGGGAGGAGAGGAGAGGGCGGGACAAGAGAAGGTCGGCGGGAAACACGGAGAGGTAGACGGTGGTTGGGCGCGGTGCCATGGCGGACGGAGATTTCGAGATAATAGATCAGTTAAAGAACAGTTTAGCTCTTAGTTATTGCGTGTGCGACATGTTTTAATCTGAGCTACGGAACCTTTACGGCTTGAGTGGCGAGTGGAAGACTCCACGCCATCAGTGCTGAAGATTCATCCGGTGTTAACCAGTAAAGTTCGCATAGTGCGAGGCAACCGTCCTTGCTAGGTAGTGCAGTTTGTTTATTCAGCTATATTACTAGCCCGTCGCCAACGTTGGAAGCCTTGACGCCAGAGAACGAAGAGCCAACCAGTTCACTGCAGCCCGGGACGTATCTGTGGCTCATCTCACCTGCTCTCTCCCTCCACCTCCCTCTCCGAAGCCATTGACACACGGTGCGTTGGGTGAGTAAATAGGCCACCCTGCCACCCAGGACTCTACCATTCTCCACGGACAGCAACGCGCTCTCGATGGACATGTTCAATTGGTGAACGGTCGGCACATACGTGACGTGGACAATCCGAACCAAAAGGAACATTGAACTAAGAGTGGACATTGAGTGTGGTTATGTGTATTGTACAAAAACGTTTCTGAAGTTATTATTATATGTTACTATTGTGTGAATTGTATTAATGCTGTTGCTATTTACATGTGAGGTTCATCTGTAGTGTATGGTATTAGAGGTACCTGCTGATAGTGTTGATTGAAAGTGGTATTGAGCCACTCTGGTGAAGTGGATGTTGTTGATATAAGATTTTGGACGTTATATGGTGGTTACATACATTTGATTTATACATTTATTATTTTTTTCATTTTATTTTATTACTTTCCTATTTTATCTAATATCAGAAGACTAGTACTTAGTGTAATAAATAACCACTCGTTTTTCAACTGTTACACTATTGCTTTTATTTTTCCATCTTCTCTGAAGTAGGGGCGTCTCATCCTCTGTCCATAAAGTAAAGTGGTTAGGGGGAATACAGGGTAAGACACACCGATACCTTCTGATATTCCGTCCTTTAGGTCTTCACCGTGACAGGTTAAAATCCTAAAGCCTAAGCTATTGTATTTCAACTGAGCAGGTAGAGCAGACACGAGACTAATAGGTCTGGGGGTTAGGGACCTAGATCCTTTAACTTCCAGCCATTCAGGGAAGAGTGATTTACCCCTACAAAGCGGACGTAGGTCCCGTCCGCTACATTTGGCGTCATGAACAGGATCAATTTCTTGTAGCTTTGCATTTTTTTTAGTTTATGCCTCATCATGGCAGAGATAGAAGAGATAAGGAAGCAATTTGCGGATCTCCAGAAAACAGTTACAGCTCAGACGGCTAGGCTGGGGGAACAAGCGGCACTTCTTGATCAGGCCAGACAAGATCAGAGGGAGGCTCTGTCAATGGCAAAGACTGTTATCGAACAGCAGGCCAAGATCCCCGCATCCTTGTATATTCCAAGAGAGAGAAAATGTTCAGATTTCACTGGTAGCCCAGCCCAAGGTGAACCATGCGTTGAGTGGATAGCATCCATGAAGTCTAGTTTCAAGATAGCCAGAGTCCCGGAAGAAGATAAAATCGAGTTGCTCAAACAACACCTCAAGGCGGAAGCAAAACTGACGGTTCGATTTCTGTTAAGGGAAGGAAATACTGATGTTACAAAAGTCTTTGATGTTCTGGAGAAAACATATGGCGACAGGGTCCCCGTTGGTGCTCGCCTTAGAGAGTTTTATGACAGGAAGCAAGGGCCAGGTGAAAAGATACGTGCATATGCTTATGATCTTCAGGAAAAACTGCATAAGCTAAAACGGCGAGACCCGGAGCGTATTCAAGATCCTGACAAAATGCTGAAAGAACAATTTGTACTTGGGCTAAGAGATGACTTCTTACGGCGTGAAACAAAGAGACAGGAGAAAGCGCAACCAGCTCTGGCCTTTCTTGACCTGATGAATGCGGCCATCACGTGGTCTGAAGAAGAAGAAACCCCCGAAGCTGCAGCCAGAGGCCCAGTGCAAGGAGCGGTTCATGCAACAGCTGCTGAAGAAGTATCTTCTCCACTGACCTTGACATCACTCCACGAAGCTATCCAAAGTCTTGCTGCCCGCCAGGAGGAGCTCTTCAAAACAGTTCATGGCAGGGAGCAGGCTGCAATGCCTACTAGACCTGCTAGACCACCTCTAAGAGACGACGAAGGGCGACTCATTTGCTATTCTTGCAATCAACCTGGTCACACGAGCCGCATGTGTCGGCAGGGTAAACCAGCAGAATATAGGGTAAAGATGGCAGCCGTTGCTACGACAGAGGGCCAAGCCGAAGGCGACACACAAGGCCCTAGTGTTTGGATTAGTGTAGTAGTATTTTAGGGATGAACGTAATCGGAGAGCTCAAGGGCTTCCTGACTGGTTTCAAGGGTATTAAGAAGCTGGACCGAGTTACTCCACAGCCCGGCCACGCCAGTCTACGGCGTATACTGGCCACCATGGAAGAAGAGGAACGGGGTGTGGGTCCAAACGGATGATTGGGGTTCGTAAAAGTTGCAGGGAAGCGGGCTGCAACCATCCCCCCGTTCAGTGAAAAGGTGATCGAAGGTCGCTGTAGGATATCACCCAGAGTAACAAGCAAAGTGCTGGGTGAGGCATCTGCCAGTGCCGGTCTCGCTTGCGGTCTACTGGTGGCCAATGTTCTGGCCCAGGCTACGAAGGGGAAGGTCCCAGTGCGCATGCTCAACTCAAGTGACAAGGCCATCACATTGTTCCCAAGATGCAGAGTGGCAGAGTTGAGTAAACCCACTGTGATCGTACCAAGGGAAGTAGTGTCCGTAGAGGAGGTGAATGGAGAAGTGTACGTGAGGAAGGTCAGCCGTGGAGAGGTCAAGTCGGTAGAGGGGGACGGACTACTGTCTGTTCCGGTACACGCCAATCTCGAGGGTCTGACGCCACCTCAGGTGCAGAAGTTGGACAACCTTCTAAAGAAACACCGGGATGTGTTTTCAGAGCATAAAAGTGATTTTGGGAACACCACCACGGTGACCCACCGTATTGAGACTGGAGATGCAAGGCCAATTAAGCAAAGGCACCGGCGTATACCTCCTCACATATTTCAAGAGTTTAAGAGACATGTGAAGGACCTGGTTGCACAGGGGGTACTCAAAGAAAGCTGCAGCCCGTGGGCCTCCCCTGCTGTAATCGTCATTAAGCCAGACAAATCCATACGGTTCTGTTGTGATTACAGTAAGCTAAACGGTGTCACATTGAAGGACGCCTACCCGCTCCCAAGGGTTGAGGAGTCATTGGATGCCCTTGGAAAGGCGAAGCTCTTCTCATCGCTAGATTTGACAGCAGGCTATTTTCAGGTGGCTGTTCATGAAGATGATCAGGAGAAAACGGTTGTTACCACCCCATTTGGTTTATACCAGTGGAAAAGAATGCCATTTGGTCTGTGCAACGCCCCTGCCACATTTCAGAGGCTAATGGAGGTACTCCTAGGCGATCTGGTATTTGACGTGTTACTGATATACCTGGATGATATCCTGGTCTTTTCCCGCGATTTCGATAGCCACTGTGAGAAACTGGATCTAGTATTCAGTCGTCTGAAGGAACATGGGCTTAAGCTAAAACCGAGCAAGTGCTCCCTGTTAAAGTCAGAGGTCAAATTCTTGGGCCATATTGTTTCTGCGGAGGGTGTTCAAGTAGACATGGAAAAGGTCAAAGCACTCCGTGATTGGCTGGTGCCCAGGAGTACAAAAGATGTGCGGCAAGTGGTAGGGTTCATGTCTTACTACAGGCGTTTCGTCCCGAACTTTGCCCAGCTAGCAAAGCCGTTACATTCTCTGATGGGAAAGAGCAAGAAGGAGGGTGGAGGCCAGTCTGTTCCCTTTGTGTGGAGTAGAGAGTGTCAAGTGGCTTTTGATAAGCTAAGGGAACACCTTATGTCATCTCCGGTGCTTGAGTACCCTGACTTTTCACTCCCTTTCACCCTTTCCACTGATGGGAGCCTTATTGGGTTGGGGGCAGTGCTCAGCCAGCGGCAAGTGGGGGTGGAGCGCGTTGTCGCCTTTGCTAGTCGAGGCCTCCGGGGTTCAGAGCGAAATGACAAGAACTATAGTGCATTTAAGCTCGAGTTACTAGCCCTTAAATGGGGAATGACAGAAAAATTCAGCGACTTCTTAATGTACTCTCGATTTGTTGTAGTGACTGATCATAATCCTCTGTGCTATCTTGAGACAGCTAACCTCGGGGCGGTTGAGCAGAGGTGGGTCGCCCAGTTAGCCGAGTATGATTTTGAAGTGCATTATAAGCCGGGGAGGGACTACTGAGCAGGTAGAGCAGACACAAGACTAATAGGTCTGGGGGTTAGGGACCTAGATCCTCTAACTTCCAGCCATTCAGGGTGATTTACCCCTACCAAGCGGACGTAGGTCCCGTCCGCTACAATGAGGAATACAAGTGATCGCAACACATTTCTGACAGCTGAATATTGCGCATCTGTTGAACTTCATCCATTTACAGTAAACAAATTATTTTTTCTTGTTGAAAGATATTTTATATTGTTTTCATATTATTATTTACTGACTGATTACAGAATGCGAGTGTGTGTTACATTGAAAGCGAGGCTGGGTGTGCCTATGAATATAGGGTATAGTGAGTTTTTTAAGGTGCTGTACAAGCAAATCATATTGTCTTCACTGTACAGTGACAAAGAGTGTTGAGTATTCTACTTCATTCAATATTGAATAGGCTACTGTAGCCTACACTATATGCTCTTTGCTCATGGCAGTTGTGACTGTAATTTAACATGTCAGCAGGCAAGCTTCACTCATTCCAGGATGTATTATGCTTTGTCCTATAGCCTACTTGGAACATGTTTTGAAATGGATCTATATTAGCCTATAGAAATTTGCTCATAACAGGCCAGCTGGAATACAAAGCAAACTCTCTCTCAAATGCACATCCCAGGACAAAACACAAATAATGCTGTAATGTTATAATATACATCTTCAAATGCGCAATAATGAGTCATTCAGAGACTTATCAAATGTTTTATTGGCTCCCAGAATGCAGGTCTGTTAGTGACTCCCAGTATCTCTAAAAACAGACTGGGAAGAATAGCCTTCAGTTACTGGGCTCCTTTACTGTGGAACCAGCTCTCTCCATGGGTCAGAGAGGCACCCCCCCCCCCCCCCCCCCCCCCCCCCATGAAATTGCCTTGCCTTGCCTTCCTCTGCTTCTGTGGAAATCCTACTTCCCATGCATGAAAAATCACCAAACTAATTGGGTTCTTGATCTTTGTTGTCATAGGAAATGGTGCAGATGGTAATTGTCATTATTGAAATTAAATGTTACATTTTGTTTTTACTCTTTTGAAATGACAGAATCATATCGTTGAAAGGATGTGGCCAGATGTTAATAACAGGGTAAACTACCCTCTGAAAAGGGCTCTCATCCACCTTGTAGACCAGGAGGAACTCAACATGGAGGACAACTTGACACAGTATTGTGTGTCCACGCTTACCTGTCAGGTGGCTCAGATTGGACTTGACCGGATGGTGCCGTCCTGGAATGCACACAGGATCCAAGGTTACCACGTTTTTTTCTGTATAACCCTATAAGACCATAAAAGTATACTGAATACTTGTATCTTTTTACTAACAGCTCACTTGAATAAACTTTTTTTCAAGGGCTTCCAAGGGTTACGCACTGAGGTGGATTGATATGCATGATGGTAATATGTTAATTACCCAAACGTGATTTTATGTTTTGATTTGCTTATTTTAGGCAAGGGCATCCCAGAACAACTGGCTCTGGGTGGATGCCCAAAGAAAGCGCCAGCAGATTGTCTCCCAGAGGCTGTGTCAATGTTTGGGAGAAACCTATTCTTCACAGCTGAAAACCAGACAGCAGCTGAACATGAATTTGCACAGCAGTACAGCGACATTTCTGAACTCTATAACAACACTGTCAACTATGAACCAACCGGTTTCCAAAATGGACTTAGGGATCTTATTGACATTGTGAGAAGACATGTGCAGCCTGATCTGTCGTATCGCGGAAGCTAAGCAGGGTCTGGCCTGGAGCTTCCTGTATGTTAGTTGAGAAGGTTTTTTTTTAATGTTTTTATGATGTTTTAATGTTGCATTGTTAATGTGTTGGACAGCTTAGATGTTTTTATATGTTTTGTTAACTTGATTCCTCTCCCACTCTGTTTAAGTAAAAGTGTGCTACTGCTGCAAAATCTCTCTTTGCTTTTGTTTTTTTCTTTTCTTTAATGTGTTTGGAAATTACTTTTAATGGTGTTAACTAAATGGCCTAAACACATCAAATGTGTATATACCCTATACCGTTTGACTATAAGACTTCTATAAGAATCTCATCTGTGCAACAATTCATGTAGTCAGTCAATGATCAAACTAGTAGCATGAATATGAATTACAGTCCAAGCGGGT
Organism: Pollachius pollachius; assembly: GCF_949987615.1. Taxonomy (NCBI): domain Eukaryota; kingdom Metazoa; phylum Chordata; class Actinopteri; order Gadiformes; family Gadidae; genus Pollachius; species Pollachius pollachius. The sequence goes on from NC_136935.1 coordinate 25,988,505, forward strand.
TAGGCAAGGCAAGGCAAGGCAATTTTATTTGTATAGCCTGTTTTTTTTTTTACAAACAGTTGGTCTCAAAGGGCTTTACATAGCATGAGCATCATAACAGCATCCTCTTCCCTTAAACCCTCACATCCACTGAGTAAAAACTCCCAGGAATACCCTTTTAACGGGGGAAAAACTGCAGTTGGTGCAGAGGGATGGAGCTGTGAAGAATCTGTGGAAACACAGAGAGACTGCAAGACGCCATGGCCAAACTACAAGTTGCGAAATGTGAGGGGGGGGGGGGGGGGGGACCCATGGAGGGAGCTTGTTCCACAGTAAAGGAGCCCAGTAACTGAAGGCTCTACTTCCCAGTCTGTGAGATACTGGGAGTCACTAACAGACCTGCAAGTCTCTGAATGACTCAATATTGCGCATTTAAAAATGTATATTATTACATTACAGCATTATTTGTGTTTTTTCCTGGGATGACAATAAAAGACTTCCATGAATGTGCATTTGAGAGAGAGTTTGCTTTGTATTCCAGACGGCCTGTTATGAGCAAATTTCGATAGGCTACTATAGATCCATTTCAAAACATGTTCCAAGTAGGCTATAGGACAAAGCATAATACATCCTGGAATGAGTGAAGCTTGCCTGCTGACATGTTAAAATGACAGTCACAACTGCCATGAGCAAAGAGCAAAACCATTTGTTTATAGTGTAGGCTACAGTAGCCTATTCAATATTGAATGAAGTAGGTTACTGTACACTCTTTGTCACTGTACAGAGTAGACAATATGATTTGCTTGTACAGCACCTTAAAAAACTCACTGTAGCCTATATTCATAGGCACACCCAGCCTCGCTTTCAATATAACACACACTCGCATTCTGTAATCGCCATCAGTAAATAATAATATGAAAACAATATAAAATATCTTTCAACAAGAAAAAATAATTTGTTTACTGTAAATGGATAAAGGTCAACAGATGCGCAATGTTCAGCTGTCAGAAATGTGTTGTGATCACTTGTATTCCTCATAGCTCTCACGCTGTGAGGAAATCAGCTGACCGCGATCGCAACTCCTTTGATGTGAACGCGCACAGCTCAAAGCCAGAAAACAGTCCGATAAAACGTACCTTGCTCTTTTACCGTCAGGTGGGTCCGTGTACTTTGCGGCCAATGGATTTTCAAAACGAAAATCCATTGGCCGCAAAGTACACGGACCCAGGTGCCTCTGATTTTGTATCTGAATCATTTAACGGTTCTTCAAGCTCCTGTCTGCTACAGAAAGGTGTCTTAAAGGGGCAGTGACATTTTTAAAGGGATGGTACATGTTAAATTGTAAATGTATGTATTATAAAATAAGTTGTTATCTATTTTTATGTATATACTATTTAATATATAATATTGAAGACTCAATTTGAGCAATGGGTTACACAGGCGACAATGGATAACTTCAGACAGAAGCCCATGGATACCACAACTAAGAACAAAGTTACTGCAGCCATTGCCAAATGGGGGGCCACTGCATGTAGGCCTGGTAACTTTGTTGAGGACGAGGGCCTGGTTGATATAATTCGCATCGCATCCAACGACTGGAAAAACGAATTGCCTTCGAGAGCCACTATTACAAGCCACGCACAGAATTTGCACGAAACGGAGAAGGCTGGTACAGCAGGCGTTGGGGACGACGCTCACTGGTGATTACTGTACGTCCGTCAGGAATCACAACTACCTTGGGGTAACAGCCCATTACTTTGACCAACAGAAGGAACTTCAGTCGCGTGCTTTGACTGTCATGAAGACAGAAGTGTTGTGTTCTTTAGAAAAGGTATTCGAATCAGGCTCGCTTTTGACTCACTTTATTTGTTAAAGTTTTGGTAGGGTACCTATGAAGCTATAGGAGGGGAATTGTATATTCACGGGTGGAGATCCAACCGGCCGACCAATAACATGGGCTACCGTGTGTTTCTGCCCTCTCTAGGGCGCGCGCCTGCTCCTATAAAAAGTAGGCGTGGCCTATATGACATAGTACATTCTCTGGTGGCTATTGGTGCGTTTTATTATCCATCCGTCTCGGAGGTCCGAGGACGTTGCCTAGCGACACTCATGAACACGCCCCTTTTCCTCGGACGGCGAACTTGCTTCCTCGGATGAACTCAGAGGAGGCCGAGCAAGGATTCTGAGACAGAATTCAAGATGGCTGCGCCCGGTGTGACTTGAAGTATGAACTGTTTTCATTGTGTTTGGACCGCTTTGGTGGTTTAAATGGCAATTTCAATCACTCGTATTACTGCAATAACAGCTTCCCGGGTGGCGTCCATGTTTTTCTCCAACGACCGAGCGAAACATAATAAAACGATTGAAGGGTGAGCGTGACGTCACATCCGAGGTCCGATTCGGTTCGCAGAGAATACTAAAGCGCACCATATGACCTGAGAGCCTGCCTCCGGCTTCCTCATATGTGTTATGATGCTGCCATTTTGTGGCCATGAGCAGTTATTGCAGCTTATTTGTTACGTCCTGCTTCTCTTGTGGCTATGTCCAGTTATTACATCTTATATGTTTGGTCCTGCTCCCTTGTGGATGTGTGCAATTCTTACAGCTTACGTGCTTATTTTCATGACAGAAGAGAGGCACTTCGCTGACGCTGTTGCAGAGCACTTTATGCAAATAGCTAGGGAGTGGGACATTGAACACAAAGCTGTCTCACTGACCACAGATAGTGCACGCAACATGATTGCAGCGGCCAGGCAGCTCCCCTTTGAGCACATGCCGTGCATCGCACACAGTGTGCACCGAGCCGTCACGGTTTCTCTAAACAACAGCCCATTTGACAGCGCATTGGCAAATGCAGAAAAGTTGTGGGATACTTTAAGCACAGCCCAGCAAACGAAGCGGAGCTCGAGCAGCAACAAGTCAAAAATCATCAGAAGAAAGAGTCATTCGCACAGGAAGTGGCAACCAGATGGAATAGTACCCTGGAAATGATCAAGCGTGTTCAGCGTAATGCTGAACCTCTGAGAGATGCACTGGCCCTGCACACAACCAACGTCGCCATGCCAACCGCTACTGAGCTGGAGAAACTGAAGAAGATCGAGGCTCTGCTGGAGCACTGCAGGTAATTAATTGTGTATCCGTGTTGTGTGTATATTTGTTAGATTGTTTAACCATCAAAGTAGGTCTGTGTCACAACAGTTACGTAAATTGTGTGTGTGTGTTTGTGAGAGAGAGAGAGAGAGAGAGAGAGAGAGAGAGAGAGAGAGAGAGAGAGTGGTGGGTGAGTGAGTGAGAGAACTGTGTTAATTACAGTAGGCCTAACTAGTTCCCCACTAAAGTGCTTCTCTTTATTAATGCAGGTATGTGTCTGAACTTCTGGGAGGAGAGCAGTTTGTGTCTTGCTCAGTTGTGCTGCCAGCACTGTGTCACCTGTCGAGAGTGATGGAAGTCACTGAAGACGACCCAGCTTACATGATCAAGTTCAAGGGAACCTGAGCAAACCTGAAAGGGTTGAGGTGTGGGGTACGGTCTGCGCCTTGCTCCAGAAGATGGAAAGGGAGAGGCCTGCACAGCCAAATAACCAAGCCACGCCTGAGCCTCCTACGAAGAAACCAAATCTCATGCTTGTACACGAGTCTTCGTCTGATGAAGAGGAGGACTATATTGAATAATGTCAGGAGCGCTACAAGGCGGAGCCTCTAACTGGTAGGGATCACTGACCCCAGGAATGGTGGTCCACACATGAAGGGGCTCACACTGAAATTGCCGGCCTTGCACGCAAGTACTTGGCAACACCGGCCACATCAGTACCGTGTGAAAGGTTGTTTTCACTGTCTGGGCATGTTGTGAAAAAAAAGCGGGCTTCCTTGTTGTCTGAAAACGTCAACAGGCTGGTCTATTTGAGCAATTGGCTCAAAACAAAGAAGTGAATAAGAAGCAGTAGCCTGACTGCTATGTTCAAAGCAGTATGTTCGAAAGTATTGAGCCATGGTTTAATTGCACTATAGGCTGATTCCTAGTTTACCTTTGCACTTTGTAATTTTTTTTGTATCTTTGCCCTGTTTTGATCCCTTAGAAAAGGGCTGTTGAAGAGGCTGTTAATGTGAAGTATTTGTCTCACCCTTTTATTGAGGGACAGTGTTACATTTGTGTTAACTTTCATTGTGTGAGAGATTATTTGCTCCAAGTTTGAATGTTAGTGTGAAAATGATCACTACAGTATATGCCAATGTTGTTCTCAATAAAAAAACATTTGCAGATGCACTTCTCCATATTGATAAGAGCATTAAAATTAGAAAAATGTATGGGACAAAGATATCAAGGGATATTTAGAATAGAAAAAAATGTGCAATTGCGAGTTAACTATGACATTAATGCGATTAATCGTGATTAAATATTTGAATTGCTTGACAGCACTAATAATTGCATATTAGAGGTGAATGGCATAGTCCATACACAAGCATCATTTTCAGAGTTTGTGTTTTCTCTGTTTTCAGCCTTCAGAAACCCCTGTGCAAGGGTCTGCCGATCACAGCCCACCACCCGACAGAAGGAACAGCAGCCAATGGAAAAGGGACCGAGTTGGTGTGTTCTCTGTTCAGCGATGGCTAGAAGGTTCAGTATAACGCTGTTACCTCAGAAAACACCGTACTGGACTGCAGGTTCAGAAAGTTGTTCTTTAATTACAACAGAGCTGTTGAGGAGCCCTTCAAAGTAACTGCCGCAGCAGCAAGATGCAGCCCCAGCAGCCAACTGGCTCGAACGGCAGGGGGGCAGGTCAGAGGAGAGGAGCAGGGGCACTGGAAGTGGAGCCACAAACGTTGGCCGTTTGGAGGCTCTTCGATGGAAGATGGTGAATAGGTGGCACTCTTCCCTCTGGCCTTAACGTCAATCCCAATGCCCCAGTGCAGTGACGGGGACACTGTGCTGTGGAAAACGCCGTCCTTCGGAGTAGCTATGTGTCATAATTAAATTATCGTTAGACTCTCTACTCATAGACGACGCCGCAATAGATCCTCTGCTCGGCGTCGCAACCCATCCAATCTATGCCATTTACCGACCCTCGCCATCACTGACCTTGAAGTGATGGGAGGACTCTGGAATTGCCAGTCAGCGGTCAAAAAGGCAGACTATTTCGGCCTACGCGTCCCTCAATACCCTCCATTTTCTGGCCCTGACAGAGACGTGGATCACTCCAGAGAACTCTGCCACTCCTGCTGCCCTTTCCACTGTTTACTCTTTCTCACACACCCCTAGACCTTCGGGGCGAGGAGGAGGGACCGGACTCCTCATCTCTCCGTTGTGGACCTATCAGGTCCTTCCACTAGAACACTTGGCCAGATCTGCATTTGAACTCCACGCTGTCACTGTCACCCTTCCTATTAATCTCTTCATTGTGGTAATCTACCGTCCCCCTGGTCCCCTTCGTGACTTCTATGACGAAATGGATGCCCTTCTCAGCTGCTTTCCTGAAAATGGCACACCACTCGTTATACTTGGCGACTTTAACATCCTGCCAGAGAAGTTGCACTCACCTGAAATAACCAACTTTTTTGCCACCTTTGACTTAACACTATCCCCTTCTCCTCCCACACACAGGGCAGGGAACCAGCTTGACCTGATATTCACAAGGTCCTGTGGCACCTCTGCTCTCTCTGTTACCCCACTCCTCTCCCCCCCTCCTTTCTAGTCCCCACATTGTCACCACCTGCCGCAACCTCAACACTCTCTCTCCCTCTACGTTTGCCTCAACTGTTTTGTCTTCACTACCTTCTTTTGAACAATTCTCTCAACTATCCACAGAGGAATCCTCTGACACCCTGCTATCCTCCTTCTCCTCCTCTTTGGACGCCCTCTGTCCCTTCCATTCCAGACCGGCACGATCTTCACCCCCCCCTCCTTGGCTGTCTGAATCTCTGCGGACCCATAGAGCAGAGTTGCGGGCAGCTGAGAGGAAATGGAAGAAATCAGACTGTCCTAATGATCTATCTCACTATCTCCTTCTCTCAGGTTTCACCTCCACTGGGTCAACAGCCAAATCTGCCTTCTACCGGAACAAAATTAACTCCCCCACCTCAAACCCCAGGAAACTGTTTTCCTTGTTCTCTTCCCTCCTCAACCCTCCCTCCCCTCCTCTTCCTTCCTGCCTCACTGCTGATGACTTTGTTACCTTCTTTACCCAGAAAGTAAAGGACATTAGCTCCTCTTTTATCACTGCAACCATCCTCCCTCCCCCGACCCCCACCTCTGTCTTTACCCAATTCATCCCTCTCACCTCAGACGAGGTCAACAGAATTATAACATCTAACCATGCCACCACCTGCCCCCTTGACACTATCCCTTCCTCCCTGCTCCAGGCTGTGTCAAACGACATCCTGCCATTTCTAACCACACTTATTAACTCCTCCCTCACTTCTGGCATTGTTCCAAGGTCTTTCAAGACTGCAGGAATAAAGCCTCTCCTCAAAAAACCAACGCTTGATACCACTGACATCCAGAATTACAGACCGGTATCTCTTCTTTCATTCCTCTCTAAAACATTGGAACGTGCCGTCGCTAACCAACTGTCCTCCTATCTCTCATCTAGCAACCTGCTTGACCCTCACCAGTCAGGCTTCAAAAAAGCACACTCCACTGAGACGGCTCTCCTCGCGGTGACTGAGTCCCTCCGGGCGGCCAGAGCCTCGTCCCTCTCATCGGTTCTCATTCTCCTTGACTTGTCTGCAGCATTTGACACTGTCAACCACCAGATCCTCCTTGCCACTCTCGCCGAGCTTGGCATAGCTGAATCTGCCCATTCCTGGTTCACGTCCTACCTGATGAATCGCACTTATCAGGTAACATGGAATGGCTCCTTGTCCAAACCTTGTACGCTTGATACAGGTGTCCCTCAAGGCTCGGTACTGGGGCCTCTTCTGTTCTCCCTCTACACCAGATCTCTGGGCTCTGTAATTACATCCCACGGCTTTTCCTATCACTGCTATGCTGACGACACTCAGCTATTTCTCTCCTTTCCCTCATCTGACAAAGCCCTGATTGCAACACGCATATCTGAATGTCTGGCAGAAGTCAGCACCTGGACAACTGCCCATCACCTGAGGCTTAACCTCAACAAGACTGAGCTCCTCCTAATACCAGGGAAAGATTGCCCACACATGGACTTACTGGTCACTGTTGAGAACATCACTGTATCTCCTTCTCCAACTGCCAAAAACCTTGGTGTAGTGTTGGACAATCAGTTATGCTGCACCGCAAACATCACTGCGGTGGCCCGATCCTGCAGATTTGCACTTTACAACATCCACAGGATCCGGCCCTTCCTCACAAGGGAAGCAGCTCAGCTTCTTGTCCAATCACTGGTCATCTCCCGCCTCGACTACTGCAACTCGCTCCTGGCTGGACTCCCTGCCTCTGCGATTAAACCCTTGCAGCGCATCCAGAATGCGGCAGCGCGCCTCGTGTTCAACCTACCAAAGTTCTCACATGTAACCCCCCTCTTCCGAGACCTCCACTGGCTCCCTGTAATAGCTCGCGTCAGATTCAAGATGATGGTACTGGCATACAAGGCAGTCGATGGAACTGCCCCTGCCTACCTCCAAGCATTAGTAAAGCCACACACCCCAGCTCAATCCCTCCGTTCAACTACCTCAGCTGGACGTCTGGTACCGCCATCGCTAAGAGCAAGCAAAGGTCGATCAGTAAAGTCACAACTTTTCTCTGTTTTGGGACCTCAGTGGTGGAACGAGCTCCCTACCGATGTCAGGACCGCAGAGTCGCTCACCAGCTTCCGCAAAAGACTCAAAACTCACCTGTTCAGAGTTCATCTCGACTCTGCATAGAAACCAATGCACAGCCACCATTGAATGTTGTACGTCCTGGCACTTGTACATTGCACTTATTCAAGGTACTTAATTGTGTAGCACCTACAGTAGCTGCTATCGCTGCTTTTCACGGGGAATGGGTTAGCCTAGCGATTGTGATACTTGCACTTGGTTCTATGAACGTCTTTACTGTACCGACAGCGAAATATTGTTTCACTTCTTATGACAAATGTACTTATTGTAACAAATGCACTTATTGTAAGTCGCTTTGGATAAAAGCGTCTGCTAAATGCCCTAAATGTAAATGTAAATGAAAATTAGAGATTGGTTAAGCCCAATTGAATTTCACGAAAATAGCGAGTTTTCACAGCGGTATAGATTCACCAAAGAATCAGTCATATGCCTCAATGGGAAGGTTGGACCAGCTATCAAGCATCAAAGTGAGAGGAACTTTGCTGTGCCACCACTTCAACAGCTTTTAATAGCTTTGCGTTATGCTACAGGCTGTTTTCAGAGCAGAGCAGAGTTTGGCAGGGATCTTTTTGGAGTTCATAAGTCAACAGTCTGCAGGATTGTCAGCAGAGTGTCGAAGGCAATTGCAAGATTGAAGGGTCAGTATATACGTTTTGAACCGAGGAGAGAGACAACAGCTGGATTCTATAGGAGAGTAGGTTTTCCGGTAGTAATTGGGGCTATTAACTGCACCCACTTTCCCATTACCAATCCAGGTGGTGAGAATGGGGAACTGTTTCGGAATCGAAAGGGCTACTGCTTGATTAATGTCCAGGTTGTGTGCAATGACCAGGCCAGGATCACACACGTTGTTGCACGATGGCCAGGATCCACACATGACAGTCATATTTTTAACTACAGTCAACTTTTTGCTCTGCTAGAATAAGGGGACATCCATGGACACCTAGTGGGTGACAATAGCTACGCATGTCGCCCATACCCGATAACTCCTCTTTTGAACCCTCAGACCCAGGCAGAGAAAAATCACTACTACTCCCACATTCAAACTAGAGGAATAATAGAGAGAGTATTTGGTGTGTGGAAGCGGAGATTTCCATGTATACAAGAGGGACTCCGCACAAAAGTGGACACTTCCCTGACCGTCATTGTTGCAGTAGCTGTGCTGTATAACTTTGGGAAGAGAGTAGGAGACGAGCTACCAGAGGTCGATGAGGACCCACTTCAGAAAGACCTGGACCTCTTTCTGTAGCAAACTGACTTCTTTTTTTAAATGAGCATTTTCAATGTCAAGCATGCATCTTTTTGTCTCCAATGTAAGAAGTTCCTGGTGACAGCCACGCTTAGAGCACTTTTCAGCAGGGGCATTCACTGGTGATGCTGCTTCTGCTTTCAGGTTTCCATCATCCGGCTCCTCTGGCTCTATGAGGTCGACCACAATGAAAGTCTCATCTTAACAAACAAAAACACAGAAACATGAAACAAATTAATAGAAGGATACCCAAAGATATAGGCTATATGCCAGACAAAGACAAACGTTACTATTTTAACGATATCATTGCTGCGAATAATGGCGTTGGACAGAGGGGGGTGACATATTATTGTAACCTGCTAATGTTATTAATAATATTGTAAAACGGTTACAAAATGTAGGTAGTGAGCTATTGTTACTAGTTGACGTTACTTACTTTCAGTTTCTGTCGCTGTATTCCGCTCTACTGCACTGCCATCGTCATATGGGTAAGGGAGGGGGGAAATCTGCTGCGGGATCATATCAATGATTTTCTTTGATAGAGGGTCCGTAATCATTGGTGGTGGTCCTCCGCCAGTTTTAAACACCCCCCTCCTCTCTTCTGCTGCATCTTTTTTTGCCTCTGCCTTTAATTTTTTCATCAGGCTTTCAGTTGCGTCTTCTCCCTCGTCTCCTTAATGCCAGTTGAACCATTGAAGGCCTCCGCTAAGATGACCCAGGTCTCCTCCTCCTTGTCCAGCGTAATGCTGTCAGTCTTCTTGTCCTCAATTATAACCCTAAATTCCTCCAGCAATTCCGACAGCAACATCTTTTCAAATGTCGAAAAGTTCGATCCTCTTTGGCGTGCTATATCTTAATAAAGTTAACAAGTGTGAACTGTAACAGTTAAGGTAAAATAACGGTTAACTTTATTCAAAAAGTGAGCTCGTAAACCGTTGAACCATTGTTTTTTCACGATGTAGGCTAGAAAAAAAGAAAGACCACAATATATAATTGTGGATTATATTGTGTAATTTGTTCACATTTCGCCGGAATCAATCATGGCAGACACTGAACACAAACTAATCTAATAAAAAAAACTATTTTAATCCTTGTTTAATCTAGGTTAACTAATCCAGAGTCAAAACAAAGATGTGCAACGCCTCTCTGATTAATTATAAACCAGTTTAAGCCTAGATTTACTAACCCTAGATTAACCCTAAACCAGGATTAATTTAATCCATGTTGGTGCAACCCAGCCTCATTGTTTTATGTAGCAAACTATCTTTTATATGGTGACTTGGGTCTTATAGGTGTTATGGGCTGTGGCGAACCTAAAATGACCTATGAACAACCCCATTCCACAGGGATTCATTGGCTCTTCTATAAGGCCTGGTGCATTGAGTGATGTGATTCTTCTTTGTGAAGAAATGAAGACCTGAAAGTATAAAATATATAAATTGCTTTTTACTCATATGCTGTTTTTTATACACCCTTTGCCTTGTTGACAAACATTATAATCTGCTAAATTGCTTATCCGCTTGAAGTTTGATGTTTTGCCTCCCTATCATTTGTATCCTGTGTTCATTAATATCGATATAAACTGATTAACCCTACATAGGTCACGTTTGTTGCTTGCTTGAATAATGTATTAACCATGCAAGTGATGAAGGGGTAATATACACTCTTTAAAGCCTTCCGAGTGGGGACCAGGATAAGAGCGGGCTATACCAAGAAACATGGGTCTCCTAAGTGCAGCACGCCGTCTCAGGAACCTAAGGGCCAACCAATGATATGCACACAAATATCAAACAGGGATTTCTTGTAAACTGCCCCTGCGTATAAACTGGCTGAGATGGTTGTGAGCACATTGTGCGATATATACACTTTGTCAGAGACTAAATAATACCCTGAACTTTGAAGTCTTAAATGATTTGATTTTGTTCCCAAGGGCATTACATTGTGACAGATGCTAAGCTTCAACAGCTGAGGGTAATATTGAGGTAGAATGACAACAACTTGCCACAATATAGACCAGGCAGTGTTTATCCACTCCCATGTTTATCCCAATTTGAAAATCCCTCCCGCAACAAACATGGCCAAATCATGTAGGCTCATAATGATTATTGAATTATTTTACTGTAACAACCAAGTAATGTTGACTTGAAATGTTTGCGAACGTCAGAATTTTTGAGTTCCCTGTCAAAGATTCAACTGGAACATAGCCTGAAGTCGGAAGTCTGACTCGGAAAGGCTAGTCCACGCACCAACAGCAGTAAAAGCTGTAGTAATATAATTTTTGTCAGCACTGTCTTATTTGTGTATATTTAAATATTTTTGGTATCCATTCTGCCAGCTTTTTTATGCACAAAATGCGCTCTAATAATAGCAATATGTGGAATTGAATGACTATTTTAGCAGTTAAACTTTGGTTGACAGTGGTCGATTCTCTTCTTGATATGATTCCAAAAGAAACATAAATTGCTGCTGCACATATTGTATGGTCATATTCAGCAAAGAGACACAATATGCCAAAATAATTTGGAGATTAAGGGCCCTATTTTAACGGTCTGAAGCGCAAGTGAGAAGCGCGGAACGGAAGTAGCTTTGTGGGCGGATCTCTGGCGCTGTTCCTATTATACCACAGGATAAATTACTCTTGCGCCCAACGCAAATCTAAAATGGGCTGGTCTGAATACCCGTAGGTGTGTTTTGGGCGTAACATGCAAGAAACCAATGAGATTGCCATCTGCCATCCCCTTCAAAGTGTAATTGCGGCAAAAATTGAACCCAGGGTCTTTGTTTCGGCATGAAAGCCCATCAAATAAGCCCTCGATATACCTTTTTCATTGAAAATCGAGTATTAGAGTATGCCCGGCGCAATGTTTGGCATCTATGTTGTTGGCTTGGGGCATTGAGTTTCACTTCTAAATCAACATTTTTGAACCACAACTATTGTTAAAAATAGCACCAAACCTCTGCAGTAGCATGACTAGGGTCCCTACACAAAAATAGAAGCACAAACAAAGTTTGCAAAGCCGGAGTTTATTTAAAAACACAGTTTAACAAGCATTAACGGTAGGTCCGTGTTTACAGGAAGTCCACACAAGTCGATTGCCGAATGCGCCGGAGTTCAGTTCAAGGAGGAAAGTTTTGGAATTTATAAGTTATATAATTTATATTTAGAAATAATATATAGCAAGTGTTGACACATAAACTAAAGGACTTGCATATGGAAGTTACAGTTACAAAATATTTGTTCGCTACAATCAAGCATGCCACATTGTTGACAGAAGACGCACTGCACAAGTGATTGACGCATAGAGTGAAGGACAGCTGAAGCACCGGAGAAGACGACCTACAGCTTGAAGTCAAGAGAGAGAGATAACTCGTGTTTGTGATTTCCCCGGCTGCGGAAAACAATTGAAAAGTTACACCCCAGGAACTTTCCATAGACTGCCATCGCGGTACAATTACCGATCTCTGGAAGACCAGTGGATTATTGTTTTGAATATTGACATTGAGACGCCAATCAAGATGCTGAAGTGCTCATTTCGATAAGGACGACTTCATCATTCCTAAAAGAGCTGCTGACCCAAAGAACCCAAAGAAAGTGTCATTGAAGAAGAATGCCATTCCATGAGTGCAGCAAGTGGCTAAGGATAGACTTGAGATAAAGTGGTTTGCTTATTTGTGGTGTTATATATGTGGTTCACAATTGGTGTGGGGGAGGATGCATCAGGAAACAAAGTTATAAGTCCTAGAAGCCCTCATTTTATTCAAGAAAGTGAAAGATCATCTTATGAGTTGTCCAGGTGGGCTAACCTCGATTAATTGTGTATAAGGAGTTGTGGTGGGAATTTTCGGACCACGTCAATTGTTTTCTGTGTAAACAGTGTAGAATAAAGAATCTTCCGAACGTTTAACAATTGTGGTCATATATTTGTGTATAACGGTAAAATAACATACAACAAACAATCTTGTATATGATGATGGAAAATCTGAACTGTAAAATGCTGAAAGCTTAGTATGCAGCATTTGTCTTTCAGCAACATAAACGATAGTTATGATTTTATACCTCTAGTTCTATGATTGTAGGCTTAGCCATCTAGGCTTCGCCTTATGGGCTTGTCCGGTGCGCGTCCTCGCGCGCACTGAAAATTACTATGCCAACTATGCACCAATCAACGTGGGCACCGCCCACATTTCCCACGGCACCGTGTACATAAGGTGGTGCATTCCGCCGCTCATCCTCCACGCTATTCTTTCAGCATTTGGAGGCTACAGCAGGTGGGAAGCTGGATGGCTACGCCTACAATCATATACAGTGGGGCAAAAAAGTATTTAGTCAGCCACCAATTGTGCAAGTTCTCCCACTTAAAAAGATGAGAGAAATCCAGAAAATCACATTGTCTGATTTTTTAAGAATTTATTTGCAAATTATGGTGGAAAATAAGTATTTGGTCACCTACAAACCAGCAAGATTTCTGGCTGTCACAGACCTGTAACTTCTTCTTTAAGAGGCTCCTCTGTCCTCCACTTGTTACCTGTATTAATGGCACCTGTTTGAACTCCTTATCAGTATAAAAGACACCTGTCCACAACCTCAAACAGTCACACTCCAAACTCCACTATGGCCAAGACCAAAGAGCTGTCAAAGGACACCAGAAACACAATTGTAGACCTGCACCAGGCTGGGAAGTCTGAATCTGCAATAGGTAAGCAGCTTGGTGTGAAGAAATCAACTGTGGGAGCAATTATTAGGAAATGGAATACATACAAGACCACTGATAATCTCCCTCGATCTGGGGCTCTCACCCTGTTGGGTCAAAATGATCACAAGAACGGTGAACAAAAATCCCAGAACCACACGGGGGGACCTAGTGAATGACCTCCAGAGAGCTGGGACCAAAGTAACAAAGGCTACCATCACTAACACACTACGCCACCAGGGACTCAAATCCTGCAGTGCCAGACGTGTCCCCCTGCTAAAGCCAGTGCATGTCCAGGCCCGTTTGAAGTTTGCTAGAGAGCATTTGGATGATCCAGAACAGGATTGGGAGAATGTCATATGGTCAGATGAAACCAAAATAGAACTTTTTGGTAAAAACTCAACTCGTCGTGTTTGGAGGAGAAAGAATGCTGAGTTGCATCCAAAGAACACCATACCTACAGTGAAGCATGGGGGTGGAAACATCATGCTTTGGGGCTGTTTTTCTGCCAAGGGACCATGACGTCTGATCCGTATGACGGAAAGAATGAATGGGGCCATGTATCGTGAGATTTTGAGTGAAAACCTCCTTCCATCAGCAAGGGCACTGAAGATGAAACCTGGCTGGGTCTTTCAGCATGACAATGACCCCAAACACACCGCCCGGGCAACGAAGGAGTGACTTCGTAAGAAGCATTTCAAGGTCCTGGAGTGGCCTAGCCAGTCTCCAGATCTCAACCCCATAGAAAATCTTTGGAGGGAGTTGAAAGTCCATGTTGCCCAAAAACATCACTGCTCTAGAGGAGATCTGCATGGAGGAATGGGCCAAAATACCAGCAGCAGTGTGTGAAAACCTTGTAAAGACTTACAGAAAACGTTTGACCTCTGTCATTGCCAACAAAGGGCATGTAACAAAGTACTGAGACGACCTTTTGTTATTGACCAAATACTTATTTTCCACCATATTTTGCAAATAAATTCTTTAAAAATCAGACAATGTGATTTTCTAGATTTTGTCTCATAGCTGAGGTATACCTATGATGAAAATTACAGGCCTCTCTCATCTTTTTAAGTGGGAGAACTTGCACAATTGGTGGCTGACTAAATACTTTTTTGCCCCACTGTAACTAGAGTTATAATATCATAACTATTGTTCTATTTCATGTAGGCTATGCCATCCAGGCCATGCCTTATGGGCTAAGGCAAAGCTGCGAGCGGAGCCCGATCAATGTACTCCTGCTGGACCACAGTCAAAAAATGTAAGTCACCAGGGCACATCAGACTCAAAAAAGCAGAGGATGTGCAAAACGCAACAGCTTAATAAAAAAACTATTTCCTCCTGATCAGCAAGATGATCAAGAGAAAAAGTGAGTCTGTAAAAACTCTGGCTCCAATCCGTGCTTCATGGAATCCATGAAAAGGAAAAGAAAAACCAGAGTAATACGGTTTCCATTGGGTCCGCTACCACCGGAGGCGGAGCTATGGAGTCCAACTCGTCAACTGGCGAGCTAATAGGAACCCCTCTAGTCCGTTTTCCATTTGAAAAACGGCGGGAGAGAAATACCGGCAGTCAAATCCAACTCGCCAGCCGGCGAGAGGATATTAACGATGCCGCTTAAAAGAAGGGTTAGGAGAGTAGGAACGGACAAAGGGACCGGGGGAAGACCAAGACGCAGTCGCGCAGATGTCTTCCACTGAAACGCCTCTGAGTAGAGCCGTTGAAGCGGCCACGCCCCGTGTCGATTTAGCTTTAACGCCCAACGGTGGCACCAAGCCCTGCCGAGAGTAGGCTAAGGAAATACCCTCACATATCCAGCGAGAAAACTGCTGTTTAGAGAGAGCGCGGCCCTTGCCAGCGTCGCTGTAACACACAAACAACTGTTGTGTGGAGCGGAACGCGGCCGAGCGTTTCACATACATAGCCAGCGCCCCCATCGGGCACAGGAGATGCAACTCCGCCTCCGCCTCACTAGAATGAGGCGGGGGGTGAAAAGCCTTAAGCACAATATCTCTCGACCAGAAAGAACTGTTAATGTTCTTTTGGAGGAACGCAGGATTAGGTCTGAGCAGCGCAAAGGAGCTGTCCTCGTTAAGCAACAAGCAGCTCGGGCTGACAGACAGAGTGGTCAACTCAACAGTCTGACAATGTCGGGATGTAACCGCCACTCGTCTCGGCGAGGACTGCCGAGACGACATGAGGTCCGCCCTTAAGTTCTGGGCGCCCGCGATTTGCAGGGCTCTCAGACTGAGGAGATACTGATGAGCCCAAAGCCAGAGCTCGACTGCCTTTCGGTGGAGAGCAGAGGAGCGCACTCCCCCCTGTCTGTTTATGTACGCCGCCGCCAACACGCTGTCTGTCCTGATCAGAACGTGGTGGCCACGTACCAGGTGAAAGAAATGCAACTGCATTTTCCTCACAGTGGCGAGTTCTAACACATTTATGAATGCTGTAGGGGTCGTAAGCCACTAGCCTCCGACCGAGTGAGAGAGGTACATTGCTCCCCAACACATCAACGAGGCGTCCATGAAGACCACTACGTAGGACGTCACTCTGCCCAGGGGAACACCCCTGAGAAGGGCGGGGGGGTTTTCCCAATATCCCAGGTCTGGTGACACCGAACGGGGTATGAAGAGTACCCTGAGCTTGTGTCGCATGGGGTCCAACCGTTGGCGAGCAAACCACCGCTGGAGTCTGCGCATAAAGAGCAGACCCAGGGGAACCACGAGATGTGCTGCCGCCATCAGCCCTAACAGGCACATGGTGGACAGTACCGTCACATTTCTGCGAGCGCGAAAGCGGGAGAGTGCATCGCTATCATGGTGGCTGAGTCTAGGCAAAGCCCCAAGTAGGCTATCTGCCGGCTGGGGAGCGGGGACCTCTTTTCCCAGTTGATGGCAACACCCAGGAAAGAGAGATGGTTCATCACCGTCATGGTGTCCCTTCTTGCAGCTTCCTCTGAGTTGCTCAGAATAAGTAGGTCGTCGAGGTAGAAGAGAACCCTCTTTCCCTGATGCCTGAGCGGTCCCAACGCCGTCTCCACACACTTTGAGAAGGTGTGTGGGGCCAGGGAGTAGCCGAATGGAAAGCACTGGTACTCGTACGCCACCCCCATAAAGGCAAAACTGAGAAATTCCTGTGGGCTAGCCGAACAGGGACGTGGAAGTAAGCATCCTTGAGATCCAGGGATGTGAACCATCGCCCTCTCTCGCACATCGAAGCAGCGCTCTGATAGTGAGCCTTCTGAAGTTCCTTGCGTCAACAAATCTGTTGAACACACGAAGATCCAGAATAGGTCTCTTCTCCCCTGACTTCTTGGAAACCAGGAAGTAGCGGGAGTAAAACCCTAGGTGTGACTCGTGGGGGGGGAAGCTAGTGACGGCCCCCTTCTCTGAGAGACGGGCAACCTCTGCTGCCAGAGCCGTGCGTGCCGCTGGGTCCTGTAGCCTGGTCTCCACCAAACCCAAAAAGGGTGGGGGACGGCTCATGAACTGTATGGGATGGCCCCATCTCAGCGTGTTGTCCAACCACGATGGTAGAACGCACCGCTCTTGCCAACACGCATAGCGGTCGGAGAGTGGGCGAGCTGACAGCTGAGAAAAGCTGTCCAGGAATAACCCGTATTCCTCGGCCCCTACCGCCTCCACACTGTGTGAACCAAGGGGTGCATCCCATGAATGGGAGGGGGCTCAGCGAGCATGGTAGACGTTACAAAATCGGTCGCTGTACATACAGCGAGCTGTCTAGATGCCGCACTCATGTCCGCTGAACAGGCAGCGAGCCGTCTAGCCGCTTCACTCGTGCCCGATGAACGAGGAACTAGTTGTCTATCCGCCTCGCTAGGATCGCCGCGTTGTCCGCTAGCTGTAACCACAGCGCACAAACCTGTCTCCTCACCTTCCACAGACTGTAGGAGGGAGGTAGAGGGGATAATGTGGGGAACTAGGAGACTGGTACAAGCGTCCGTATCTACGGGCTCGCGTAACGAGTCCCCAGTCCGCCCACGAAGCTCAAAGGGACGCCGCTTATTTGAAGCAGGTGAACCAGAGGTTATGTAAACACGCCGCCCGGCCACCACCCTACAGCCACCAGGCTGAGGGGGGGAAAGAGGCACCCTAGAGGAATGCACAACAAGCGTAGGATGCAGTTGGCCTAAGGCAGTGTTTCTCAACCTTTTGTCATTCACGGTACCCTTTACATGAATGAAAAATCTCAAGGCACCCCAAACTTTCTTTCTTTCTTTTTTTTTTTTTTTAATATAGATTAACATTCAAATACATACTGTCTCTGAAGACCAACAAATGCATAACACATGTACATATGCATAACACATGCATAACAAATGCATACTACAACACGCACGCACACCCACCCACCCATCCACACACCCACCCATCCACACACCCACAGCCACTTTTTACACACTTTTTACACATTTTATATTAAACAAATCGTTTTATTATGGTTATTTATACTGGTTTTAAATTAGATAAGGGAGGTGATAACAGCAGGCCAGTGCACATTTTAACTAACTATTTACATATCAAACAAAACTTTTAATCCTAAATTACACACACACACACACACACACACACACACACACACACACACACACACACACACACACACACACACACACACACACTCTCACACACACACACACACACACACAGGAGTGTGACTTACACTCAGTGAGAGACTTGGGCCTGCGAGGAAGCACACAACCGCTCTATTCTTGCAGGAATGGATGAGAGACACACACGTAGCTCCTGGTCCACAGCTCTCAGGCGTTCTCTGTACTTGTTCTTGATGCAAGTTAAGGTCGAAAAGCTCAGTTCACACAAGTATGTCGTGGCAAAGGGTGACAGTATGTCAATGGCGCTACTTGACAATGTTGGGTATTCCTTTTCCAAAGATATCCAAAATGTATCCAATGCCATATCTTGAAATTGCATCCGTAATGTACGATCTTCTCTCATCTCTGCCAGCTGCTCCTGTGCCTGCATTGGCAGGTCTGCTGCGCTCTCCAGAGCGCACGAATTCCAAGGGTCACGGACCCAGTCAAAACCAGCAAAGGTCTCCGCTGGAAAATACTTATTAAATCTCTCGTCAAGGGTTTGCAGATGCTGAGATATAAGGCCGAAATTTTTTTTGCTGTTTGAATGTTCATTGTACAGAGGAAACATCGCAACGTTCCCCTATTTCACACAAGAGCGCCAGAGAGTGAGTTTTGACTTGAAGCCACGCAATTTGTCTGAGGAGCTCAGAAGATTTTCCTCTTTACCTTGCATTTTAGAATTAAGTTCATTGAGGTGCTTAAAGATATCAGCCAGGTATGCGAGTTTAGCGCACCATTGTGCATCTGCAATTAACTCTGCATATGCAGAATTCTCTCCTGATAGGAACACTCGGGGCTCTTCTCTTAACTCGTACAGCCTGTCCAAAACCTTTCCGCGTGAAAGCCAGCGGACAGCCGTGTGCAACAACAAGCTCTGATGCTCAGCTCCCATTTCGTTACATAGGATGGAAAAAAGACGTGACTTCAACGGCCGTGCCTTTATGAAATTAACTATGCCCACTGCCCCGTCCAGTACATCGGAAAGTTATTTTGGCAAAGTCTTTGCAACTAGTGCCTCTCTGTGAAGGAAACAATGCGTGGTGCGAACATGTTGGTTTTGCGCTCTGATCCTGCTGATGAAACCTTTGGCATTGCCGGTCATCGCAGCAGCGCCATCGGTGCAAACGCTGTTACAATTTCTCCAACTTAGACCTCCCTGTTCAAGGTACTCTGTTGTTACACGGTATATTTCCTCTCCCGTTGTGTTGTGCGGCAAACACTTGCAAAATAAAAAATTATCACGAATTCTCCTCCATCGATAAATCTCACAAATCCCAAAAGCTGAGCGTGGCCACTCACGTCTGTTGATTCATCAACTTGTAAAGAGAATTTACCACTTAGTCTGATTTTCTCTAAGACCACGTCTTCAATGTCTGCCGACATGTCATTAATGCGCCTTCCAATGGTAGAGTTCGAAAGTGGCACCTTTGCAATTTCTTTAGCTGCTTGTGGCCCTAACATTTTGTTAACAATAGCCGTACAGGCTGGCACTATCACTGATTCGGCGATCGTGTGAGGCTTTTTAGCCTTAGCTATTATTTCGGCTACCAGGTAGCTAGCCTCCAGTGCATTTTTTGAGACGTTAGCACTCTTGAACATCACCTGCTCCTGTCTGCTATGTTGACTTTTCAAACGAACAAAATAGTCCCTGCTTTGGTTGGCATGTGATGGGTGATTGGTCGTCAGATGTCTTTTCAACTTGCTGGGTACCATGGCCTGGTTGGACAATGTCATACCACATAGCAGGCACAGCGGTAGAGGGCATGACGAGTCGCCGGTGAAGATGAACCCGAAAGTGAGGTAACTGTCATCGTACTGTCTTTTCTTTTCTTTGGTCTTGCTGAAGGTCTCCTTCACTGAATGGCCACTCGAGGATGATGTTGAGGGCTCAGATTCAGATGGATCAGTCTCTGGAGCTTTTCTTTTCAAAAACCTATACATTGCTAAAATAACCGCGACACACACAACGGGCGTTGTGTTGAGTTGATATCGCGCGCTCCTGATATCGCGCGCTGTAAACAAAAGTAACCAATTTGTAGACGTCATACAGGCTGCGTCCCAAACACTGATTGCGGCTTCGGCGTTAGAAAATTAATTTTAACTATTTTCTCTGATGTGTGGCCTCAATTTACTTAACTACGTGTTAAAGCTAGAAGAAAGTTTTCAAAATTATGTATTTATTTCCATTTCATGTTATTAGCCAATGTCAGCCATGTTTTTGCGGCACCCCTGAGGAGGCCACACGGCACCCCAGGGTGCCGCGGCACCCCGGTTGAGAAACACTGGTATAGCCTATGGGATACGTGTCAGCTTGCACATAATTGTGAGCCGATACTCATTTCCGGACTTTCTGCGGCAACGGACCCACACAGTCTAGGATGACCTGTTCAAACGGTTCCGACGTGACGGGTATCGGCTGTAGCGGAGCTGGAGGAATCAGCTGATTAGGCTTTCCCGTAACTTGGCATATGTGACATGTTTTGCAGTGTCTCGCAACGTCACTCTTGAGACTGGGCCAAAAGAAATAGCGCAAAATGCGATCGGATGTTTTATTGATACCTAAATGACCTGCGAAATGGTGATCATGAGCAAGGCGTAAGATTTAATTTCGATACGGCATCGGAATGACAATCTGATTCAGCACAAGCCACTCATCCGCAGCAGAAGCCACAAGCGGCCTCCATTTTTGCAACAAGATGCCCTCACGAATAAAATAACCATAAGGCACAGACTCAATGTCTTTCTCAGAGACAGCCTCCGCCAATAGTGTAGAGAGAGAGGGATCGTTTTTTTGTCCGCACATAAGTTGTTCGCGACTGGGAGACAATTTAGAAACGCAAGGAACCGCAGATAGCGGGGCCGACTTCACAGACGTTTTACCACTAGCAGACGACATGGGATGAGCAATAAAAGTATCATAGAGATCAGAAAACTCATCACTGCATTCACGAACAGGGGTCTCTTTGGCTATTTTCGCCATGGCGCGCATAACAACAGTGGCGTGAAAAACCTCAGGGTATTTCACAGCCACATTGTCAGGACATTCACTTTTAGAAGCCGAAGTCACAACAGGATTATGGGTTACCACAGGGTTAGGAAATACCTTCCCACCTGCCAAACCATTCCCAAGCAAAAACGATACATTTGCAATAGGGAGAGAGGGACGTACGCCCACTTTTACAGTGCCCGTGACCAAGTCAGAAGAGAGTGAAATCTCATGTAGTGGCACATTCACAAATCCCATATCAAAACCCTGGACTAAGACACTCGCACCAACGTGGGACTTTTCACTGAAAGGCAGGACATTCTCCAAAATGAAACTCTGCGACGCAGCCGTGTCGCAGAGTTTAAAGTATTTTAATAGGAATGCGTGCATTAGGCTCTTCGAGCAAAGTGACAAAACCGTCCATAATAAATGGTGCAAAAGCCTGACAAATAGTCAAAGGAAGTGTCGAAACACATAAACCCAAACCAGATTCAGTCCTGGATGAAGCCGTGGAGTTAGACTTGTTTTTACGTTTTAGTAAAAAACAGTCGGGAGTTAATTGGCCACGCTTTTTACAATATCCACAGACCGGGACATAATCTTTAGGGTTAGTCACTCCTTTATGCTCCGAAGTTGGAGTGCTTGCTGCTACAGCAGGAGGAGAACCTCTTAAACTATAGATGCGGTTGCGGTTCTGCTGAAAGTTCACATGACCAGAGCTCGCGTCCCTATGCGCCAGCACGTAATCGTCAGCCAGCACCGCTGCGCTAGACGCCGTCAAATCTTTGTGCTCACTGACGAACGTGACTACACTTTTCGGGACACAGTTTTTAAAGTCCTCTAGAATTATTGTATCACAAAGGTCCTCAAATGTTGTTATATTCTGTGAGCTAAGCCAACGATCAAACAACAACTCTTTCTCCCGCATGAACTCAACGTGCGTGAGCGACTCAGGCATCTGGTAATTGTGAAACTTATGTCTGTCTGTACGCTTCAGGAACAAGTGAATAAACAAGTGAATAAATGCGTAAGACTGATTGTTTTACTTTCTCGTAATCAGCAGCATCCTCCAACGACAGGGAGGAGTAAGCCTGCTGCGCTTTTCCCACAAAAACGCACTTCAACGTCATGGACCACACATCCCGTGGCCATTTCAAAACCGTAGCGACTCAAAATGAGCAAAGAACTTGTCCACATCCTTCTCATTAAATGGTGGGACAAGTCTTATATTACGAGTGACATCAAAATTATGGCTTGAAATGCCAGATTCACGAGCTTTTAAATCCAATTCTTTTAAACGAATGGCTTGGGCGAGTTCCATATCTCGCAGTCTAAACTCATGGTCTCTCTTCTCACGCTCTCGAACCGTCTGTCTGTCTGCTTCGAGACGCGTCCTTTCTCGCTCCCATTCAATCTCCTTTTCTCGTAACTCCAATCGACGGAGCTCGAGTGCCGCTTTGGTGATCATAGGTGTGATTGGAGGATCAGGAGCAGCCGGGGGTGTTACGGGTGGCACCTTGTCTCCGAATGTCAATATACCGAGACGTCCCAAAGCTTCCGTAAGACTATCTAACAGCTCTGCTTTAGATGGACTATCCCGTACCTCTATTTTATAATGACCGGCAACTCTCACCAGATCATCGCGCGTCGCGGCAGAGAAGGCGTCGGGAGTGGGAGATTTAATAAACTCGTCTAAATCGAACAGGCCGAAAAAACAGCCAAAGAAGTAGCAGACAAAAGCAAATAGCGAGAAAAATGAAAGACAGTGCTTGTAGCCTGGCACACTGGGAAAAATTGAAATACTGGGTCAAAAACGCAATCCCCATAACGTGTCAGAAGGGTAATCAAATGCGCGGACGCAGTAAAAACGTTTCCCAAAAAAAAAGACAATTTAGATGCGCAATCCTTGGGATAAACACGCAAAACATGTTCATATCCTGGATGAGCCCCCATTTATCTTACGAACCCACATTAAAATCGTGTGAACAACATAATAACTCAAAGAAACAGATTTTCTGGAAAGAAAAAGTTTTGGTTTATTTCTTTTCCATATATCGGTTTAGTTAACAGAATGAGAGGGTTACCACAAAAACAGAAAAGAAAGCAACCGCTCCCACCATAAAATAAAAGATCCAAGATCAACAATAATACATACGGATTTGAACAAATGGGTTCTGGTTTAACAAAAGAAAAAGTGTAACCAGCCAGCGTCTGCCATGTCGAGGGTGTGAGAGAAAAAAAGAGACAGCCATCTTAGAAGTAGGCAGGTTTATATACTTGGGAGGGCCGGCCTTTTCAATTAGTCACTGCAAGGTAACGCCCAGTCTCCTCCTACCAGGAACAAGGAGGCAGGACCCGTAACACCATGGAAACTGCGGAGTGTTCAGCGCCGAGGCATCTGAAACATGCCAGGTGTCTTTCACCCGGCGCCAGGGAAGCAGGACAGGAAGCATATTGAGGCCATGAGAAGGGCCCAGGTCTTAGGGAAGCGCTCCCCAGTTGCCCTGAAAAGGGCCGTTGGTCTGTTGCCTCGCCCATGCCGCTGCCACAGGGTTCTAGAAGTTTAGAAGCCCTTTTTTTGATCAGTACAATGCTGAAAGAAAAGGGAGGATGAGCGGGGGAATGCGCCGCCTTATATACACGGTGCCGTGGGAAATGTGGGCTGTGCCCACGTTGATTGGTGCATAGTTGAAATTTTCAGTGCGCGCGAGCACGCACACGGGACAAGCCCATAAGGCGAAGCCTAGATGGCGTAGCCTACATGAAATAGAACGGATCTTGCTCTGCAGTTACCAATGGGATCAACATGTAGGCTACTTCATTCAACTCTCACAACCATTCAGCCCCCATCCCCCACCCATCTCAGCGAGATGGCCACGACCCCCCTTTTTTGACACCTTGAGGAGCTTCAATTGATAGATCGCCATTTGGTTAACCAAATGCTTTAGTAGTATTGGGGGGCAATGCTGCCCTACAATGGCAATAAAAACTCCTGGCTTTATCCAATGCATTGGACTTCTCCTTGCGACAATTGTTTCATTGTTTGTTGTATGTTATTGTACCGTTATCACACAAATATATGACCACAATTGTTAAACGTTCGGATGACTCTTCCTCCTCCACACCAATTGTGAAAAATCATATAAAACGACAAATAAGCAAATCACTTTACCTAAAGCCTATCCGTAGCCACTTGCTGAACTCGTGGAATAGTATTCTTCTTCAATGACACTTTCTTTGGGTTCTTTGGGTCAGTTGCTCTTTTAGGAATGATGAAGTCATCCTTATCGAAATGAGCACTGCAGACACAGTGAGCCTTCTGCATCAGCATCTCGATTGGCATCTCAATGTCCATATTCGAAACAATAAGCCACTGGTCTACCAGAGATCGGTCATTGTACCGCGAAGGCAGTCTATGGAAAGTTTCTGGGGTGTAACTTTTCATTTGTTTTCAGCAGCCGGGGAAAAAACAAACACAAACCATCTCTCTCTCTTGACTTCAAGCTGTAGATGGGTCGTCTTCTCCGGTGCTTGAGCTGTCCTTCACTCTATGCGTTAATCATGTGTGCAGTGCGTCTTCTGTGAACAACATGCCATATTGATTGTAGCGAACAAATATTGTGTAACTGTAACCTACATATGCAAGTCCTTTAATTTACTTGTCAACACATCCTATATATTATTTATAAATCTAAATTATATTAATCATAAATTCCAAAACTTTCCTCCTTGAACTGAACTCCGGCGCATTCGGTCACTCTATGTGTCAATCATGTGTGCAGTGCTTCTTCTATCAACAACTTGCCATGCTTGGTTGTAGCGAACAAATATTTTGTAACTGTAACTTACATATGCAAGTCCTTTAATTTACATGTCAAACCCTTGCTATATATTATTTATAAATACAAATTATATAAATTATAAATTCCAAAACTTTCCTCCTTGAACTGATCTCCGGCACATTCGGCAATCAACTTGTGTGGACTTCCTGTAAACAAGGACCTACCGGCAATGCTTAAATAAACTCCGGGTTTGCAAACTAAGTTGTTGGTGCTTCGTTTTATGTGTAGTGTTACGTATTTTAAGCACATAAGCTGCCCCACATAGCCACAGGGAAGCAGGATCGAACACACAAGCTGCATTAACTCCACATAGCCACAAGGGGAGCAGGACCAACATATAAGCTGCAATAACTACTCCAGCCACAGATGGCAGCACCTTTAGACAGGTGAGGAAGCCGGAGCCAATACGTTACATAGGCCGCGCCTACTTCACATAGGCCACGCCTACTTGATACAAACGGGGAGCGGGGGTCAGATGAGGTCAGAGACATATGGCAGACCCGTTGAGAGCCCCGGGGAAAGCCCCCCGGGGCTGTAAGATAGCTCTGCGGTATCTCTCTCCACACGTGTTAAATACAATTCCCTCCTTTTGCTTCATAGTTACCATACCGAAATACTTTAACAAATAAAGTGAGTTAAAAGCGACCCGGATTGAACTACTTTCTTCAAGAACACGAAAGTAGGGACCCTAGTCATTCTACTGCAGAGGTTTGGTGCTATTTTTAGCAATATTTGTGGTTCAAAAATGCCGATTTGGAAGCGAAACTCAATGCCCCAAGCCAATAACATGGATGCCAAACATTGCACCGGGCAAACTCTTATACTCGATTTTCAATGAAAAAGGTATCTGGAGGGCTTATTTGATGGGTTTTCATGCCAAAACAATGACCCTGGATTCAATTTACGCCGGAATTACACTTTAAGGGCCATGAGCGCATTTGAACTTGACGATTTTATATTTTGACAGCGCGTTTGCAGTCTCCGATGAGACAGATGCATGACCACATGAATTTCAAACTTCAAGTGGCTCAGTTTATGGCCAAATAATATGGCCTAATTCACACATGGAATAGCGTTTTCTTCTACAACAGGGGTCACCAACACAGTGCCCGCGGGCACCAGGGCGCCCGCATGGACCATATGAGGCGCCCGGAGGCCTGTTCGAAAAATAGCACTACTCAACATCTCTTTCCCACATTTTTTAAGTTATTGTTGATATTTATTGTGAGAAATCATTAACATTACTTAATTAATTAACATGTCTTCACATAGATGAGTATAATAATATATAATTAAAGGCAAGCTGAGCAAATTTGTTATTTCAGAAGAGTGTATCAAACTGGGTGCCAGTTTGATACACTCTTCTGTAGGGGAAGTACCCATGAAGTAGCTGTCAGGTTCAAAAAGGTTGGTGACCCCTGTTTTACAACTTCAGAAATTGAGTCGTCATGTTAATTTTGGCAAAGAAAACTTAACACACATATGATATGCGGCCCTGTGGGTCTATTTAATAATTACCGTATTCGCCGAACCAAACTTCTTGACACAGACATCGTGCACAAGCTCATAACTTTTAGGATTGATGGGAGTATTTGATTGTGAGAAAACATTGTTTTACCACGAGTGAGTGTTGAAGAAGAATGAATGAGAATGAATGAATGCTGCTGCGCGTGTGTGTGTGTGTTTAAAAGATTCACCGAGCCTGAGGTGAATAATTGTTTTAGTATATAATACACGTGAACAGTCCAAAAATAAGGGGCAGGCCCTGGACCCTGCTCCTTTGTTATTCACAACACCTCAGAGGGTCCTGGGTTGACCGGCGAACACCCAGGCCCCGTCCACACAAAGCCTATTTCTTTGTGAAACCGCATAAGTCTTGTGCGTTTCGGCCGACCGTCCAGACGGAGCCGGCCAATCCGGTGCTCGAAACCGCACATTTCTGAAACCACCCTCGGAGGTGGTTTCAAATCTATCCGGACCTATGCGGTTTCATGTTTGGATTCGTGTGGACGCCTGAAACGCAAACGATGACATCATTAGCCCCCCACCAGCTGGAGGACGTCAGAGTTGCGTTGAATTTTTTATTTATTATTTTATTTGTATTATTTTTGTAGCTTTAAATAAAGCCCCTTGATAAATTGAATTACTAATATGGGAGAAATTAACCATTACTTTTATATTAACTATGAGTATTATCAGGCCCAGTGGCGATTTTAGCCTGAAATTTCTGGTGGGGCAAATTTATATGACGTCATATTACGTCACAAAAATAGAGGTAGCTGATTATTATAACAGTAGGCCTACGTATATAGACCAGTCAGGTATACTATGGGCTGCATTTTGAGTGCCAGCAGGGAGCAAACATCCTATTTCAAATACATTTCACATGCTTTAGCGCTCAGTACGACACAAAGATGTTGCCTATAATAATAATAATAATAATATTGCATTATATTTTAAACGCACTATTCGTTCCAAAGAATCTCAGAGCGCCAACATGGTACGCACTATAATATAGCATTAAAGTAAAACAATTAGACAGACACATAGCTTCAATAACTTCCATAATTTATTAAACAAAAAAGACGATCTCCTTCAGCTCAAAAAAAAAAAAAAGGTTTTGACTCACCAATGCCGATCACTTAAAAAGGAAGTTGGCTCGACGGTTCTTTGCTTGAGCAAACCTCTCGATTACTTTGTCGTTAAAATCCAGCAGTCCATTAATAAAGGTGTTTTCAATAGAAAGCATGGAGAGGGCGTTCAGTCTCTTCTGTCCCATCGTGTTCCTAGTGAAAGTCTTTATCTTTTTCAGCATTGAAAAGTTCCTCTCAGACTCCGCAGACGTCATGGGGGTTGTGATGATGATGCTGAGTAGAGTGTAGGTTTCAGACAAGGCCTCTTGCAGGTTGTTGCCATCATGAATGGCCTTGAACAGCAGCAGTGCAGATTTCCCTGTGTGCAGCTCAGTGTGTCCGTAAAAAAGAGTCAGCTCAGTTTGCAGCTTCCCCTCGTTCATCAGAGCTGTGGGCCAGAGCTTGATAGCACAGGCGAGTTGGGCCTCCGGGAATGACTTAACAAACTTTGGGAACAGTGTGCAGTCCACCAGTTGTGCGGCAATAAGATGGTCACTCTGTGAGAACCGGTCCTTCACTTGCGCAATCATCGTATCACAGGCCTCCTTCATCACGGCAGGCGTATTTGTTTTCCTGCGCTTTGATGTGCCCGGCTCCTCACTGGCGTGGTTACCAATCTCATCTGCTTTCTCTCTGATTTCTTTCACGTGCACTTTGAAATTCTCCACTGCACGATTCACCCCAGATGCGTCAATCTCTCTTTTCTGTAGTATGCCATACAAAACATCTACGTCTGGCATAACTCTGGCAAAGAACTCCAGCAGCTGAAGAAACGTACGGTCCCGCAGGTGAATGGAGAGGCCGAATGCCTCGCTGATGGACACCTTGTCCCATCCTGGTTTAGTGCGAATGTTATCCAGACACTCCAGTATATCTTCGCGAGTTTCCCATACCACATTCACGGTCCTGCTTTTAAAATTCCATCGGGTGCCGGGTGGCCGCGGGATCCGCCTGTCCGATGTCTCTGCCAGAGCAGCCATTCTTTTCGGTGAGGTGGAGAAGAACATGGCAAATCCAGACAGATCAGCAAAGAACACCTTCAGCTCACTGATCCTGGATGCACATACTTGCTGCAGAGTTAGGTTCAGCTGGTGTACGTAACAATGTACAAATATTGCGTTTTTGTAGCTTTCCTTAATAAGTACTTGCACGCCGCCTACACTGCCACGCATAACCGCTGCCCCGTCATAGGTTTGGGCTATGAGCTTGTCAGTCAGTCCCAGTGGGTCGAGGACATGTTTCATAGCAGTAGAAAGGCCAATGGCAGTTTTGTCCTTCACTTCAATGAACTCAAGACACCGCTCTGTGACGCTGCTGTCCACCATGTATCTCAGGACTATGACCATTTGCGATTTGCATGAGGCATCAGTGGTCTCATCCGCCTGGACAGCTACAAACTGGGTGTCCCGCAATTGCTTGGCCACCTCACACCTGTAGACCTCAAACATGCAATCCAGGAGTTTGTTCTGAATGGTGCTTGATGTCCCCTTGAACGTAGGCTCCGAATCATAGTGACGTCTCAGCCTGGTGTCGCCCTCGCACATCGTTTCAAAAATGCACCTAAAAATGCCTGGGTTTACAGAGTCGGCTGACTCATCGTGACCACGCAGACCCAGTTCACACTTCCCACACAGCTTTAGGCAGGATATCAGTCTCCCCAGTACATATCGGTTTTCCTCCGCCTGCTTGTTGTGCTCTAAAATGCTCCGCTGATAAGCACTGTCCAGCTGTGCCATGATGTTGACCCGTCCCAATAGTCCCAATTTCATGGCGCAATTGATATGAGCTTTGCTACTTTCATGCTTTACCGTTCTTTCCGCCAGATGCTTCAGGTCTTTAAAGCCATCAGTGGTCCAAACTGAGTCTGCGTTAGTGGTATTTCCAAAAAGAAGGCATGGAAAGCAAAACAGTGCTCTTTTTGTTGTGCTCGCAGTTAGCCATGTCTTTCTTTCAAACCACTCCATCTTGAAATTTCGGTTCGTTTTCTCACCAGGCTGGTTCAGAATGAAGTCGTCTGGTCTGTGTGGTCCCAAACGTTTTATTTCTAATTTTTCTTCCTGCGGCAATGTGCTGAATTGCACCCTCAGCAAAAAATCTACGTTTTTCATTGTTATTCATTCATTAAAAAACTCTTTCAAAATTGTGTAAAATCTACCGATAGCAAACTCTTCTGTAAGTCTCCTGTAACTCCTGATCTCACTCTCACTGTATGTTCTTTTTGCTTAGTCTCGGGGTAGAGTTCTCGCGGGTTTCACATTATCCCAGTCTACATTACGTAGAATACGTAGATTACGCAGTTAACGTCTAGGGGCAAGTTTGAAACTGCCCCTAGCCTCAATGTTAACTTTGGCCGGTGTGGTTCGCGCTCATTGGTGTTTCTATGCTAACGGTGGGGCAGCGTGGGTCTTTGCCCCTCCGGAAACAGGAAATGGAAATATAGACATAACGTTCATTCAAGTAAGCACACAGGCAGTAGAACACACAAATCAAATTACTCCAAAACAAGGCAATAATGCTTGTGAGTCAAGTTTATTCACACAAATATGTACGCTACTTTGCGTATAGTTTGCCACGAAGTAGGAATGGATTGAGCCTTCTGCTCAACAGCGCCATCTCGTGGGTCTGGTGGGGCACTGCCCCACCTGCCCCTAATGTAGAAACGCCACTGTATATATATATTCATAATATACGGAGAGGCCCTCAGTTACTTGGCTCCGCAGTGCATCAGTGTCCCTCTCTATTGCTCGCTCTCTCTCTTTTCCACTGTGTTTCGAGAATTTATATCTATATAATGAGAAAGGATGTAATGATAACGGCAAGAAAATAAAGGGTCCATGGTCATAATAATTTAAATATATTTAAATTAAAGCGTGTAACGAGGAAATGAGACGATCTAGTTGTGGGCCAGCAGAGGCTGGATTTTAATCAAATTCGGCCCGTAACCTTATTTTTTACATCGTTTTTATATTATGAATATTTTAATATTGTCTGGTATACCTGAACCACACTTACGCATTGGTGGATGTGTATTTTTATATGTGTAACGGTCAGATAGGCTACGGATCTTGTTATAATGATAATTGAATAAAAGCTACATATTACAACTAAATAATTGTATATTTATATATATAATATATATTTTAATATTTAATTAATTAATTATTTAATTAAATATAAATTACTTAATAATTAATATTTAATTTTATTCAATATTAAACCAATGCATTTCAATCGGGACATTATTTTCGACTTCAGAAGGGGGGGCGGGCTCCGCAGTGCAAGCTCTAGCACACAGATCTTGTTATTACGATAATTGAATAAAAGCTACAGGTCTACTTATAATATTATAACTAAATAATTTTATATTTAAAATAATTAATGAATTATATATATATATATATGCATATATATTTATTTATATATATATATATTTTAATCTTTAATTAATTCAATATTAAGCCAATGCATTTCAATCGGGATATTGTTTTCGACTTCCGAAGGGCGGCGCAGTGCACTCTCTATCTCGCCCCCCATATCGTTCTGTGTCACAGTTGGACTTGTAATTAATATGTTTCTTTTGTAATCAACGTGACTCTTTTCTTTTTTTTTATCAATGTCTGGTTGCTAGTAGGCTATAACGTCACTCTGAGAGATGTGCACGGACACAATTAATGACGAGGCAGGGTTATTTGAAATAATTAACACATTCTCACTCCAAGAACTATACTCAAACTCAAATACCGACTGTTGGCAAGGGCACTTTAGCATCGGTCGCTGACGGGAAAGGTTTCGGCGTCGTCTGCAGACGGAGAGGGGGTTCAATTCACTACAATGTTATGCCATCCCCGGCGATGTTTGACGTTCAGAGCGGGTACTCCTACAGCCCATTCACCCCTGTATTAACCCAACTACGGCTCTAATAGACGCTGTGAGCATCTTTCATATTGGATAGTTTTTAGGATATTTATTTATTTATTATATACGGAGACCACCAGACTTCCTCGAAGCAAACAAGAATGGTCTATTCAATTCAAGATGGGTGTACGAGAATAGGGTTATAGTGCCGTACCTTCAATATGAAATTCCTTCAGGCTGGTCAATGGTCAGATACAGATCTTGTTATAACGATAAATGCATAAAAGCTACGGTCTACTTATAATATTATAACTAAATAATTGTATATTTATATATATATATGAATAGTATATATTTTAATATTTAATTAATTAAATACAATAACGGCTTTAAACATGTGCCTTCCCATATTTTTTTTTTCCTTTTTTTCAATTGGCCTGCGTCAACGTCACATGACTCAGCGTCACGTGAACTAGGGTCCGCTTGTTAGGAAATAGACAGATATTCAAAGGTTTCCTTCAAAAGGCACCTTGCAATATGTTTCTATTTTCCGCAGTTTAGACTTGTAATTAATAAGTTACTTTTTAAATGAACTTGACTCGTTTTTTCTTAAATCGTTCTCTGCTGGCTTCTTGCGTTACTCTGAGAGACGCGCATGGACAGATTTTATAGTGACACAGCCTATAGCCTATTCTTGAAAGCAAAACACCAAGCTCATTGATTTAACGAGGCAGGGTTATTTGAAACAATTAATTAAATATGTGTGAGAGGTATAAAGGCACCCCTACTGTCCACAATGGTGGTGGTATCATACATATGAAAGAGGGCACTCAATTATACTACAGTGATCAATTAGGAGGCCGAAGCCCTAAAGGAAGTGATGCAATAGGTGACTGAGTCAAGGACATTTACAAGTAAGCTATAGACCTGGGGTCTCTTTTATATCAAAGGGGGTCTCAAAGGACACAAACAATGATCAACTTGTTGGCTCCAGCCCTACAGGAAAGGCTCACACAACATCATCAAATGCTCCATTGAAACGCATTGGCAACAAGCCGTACCTAGAAATTAATCTAAATTAGTTGACAAGTGATAGAAACTTGGCCATTAGGCCTTCAACCAGGAGAAATATTGACATATATATAACTAGAGGGTGCACTGTACTATCTGCGCACACCCCTTCTGAAGCTTCTCTCTCTCTCTCTCGCTCGCTCTCTCTTTCTCTCTCTCTCGTTTCGTTTTCTTCGTCTGCTTAAAAAAATCGAAAAAATTGAAATACACATATATAACTAGAAGGTGCACTCTACTATCTGTGCACACCCCTTCTGAAGCCTCTCTCTCTCTCCCTCTCTTTTTCTCTCTCTCGTTTTGTTTTGTGGAGCACGTTAATTGTCTGAGAAACGCGCGTTCTGTGGAGGACGTTCGTTTCCGTTTTTGAGGAGGTCTGCGTAAAAATTGGAAATATTGACACATAACTAGAGGGTGCAGTTGTACTATCTGCGCACCCCCCTTCTGAAGCCTCTCTCTCTCTCTCTCTCTCTTTCTCCCTCTCTCTCTTTCTATCGTTTCGTTTTGTGGAGCACGTTAATTGTCTGAGAGACGCGCGTTCTGTGGAGCACGTTCATTTCAGTTTTTGAGGAGGTCTGCTTAAAAAATCGGAAATATTGACATATATATAACTAGAGGGTGCACTGTACTGTCTGCGCATGTAACCCAGGTAGTAAATCTTCCAGGATATTACCTCCATTATTTTGGAAAATTAAGCTGCATTCCATGTGATTTGTTGTTAAATTTTGTTTTTTAAAGAAATAACCTATTCCCAATTTGGTCACAAGGTGGCAGCAGAGGCGCAGTCAATACACTCTTTTAGTTGCGAAGAAAAAACGCTACGAGTCATCATCTTACTCGCACATGAGTTTTTTGTTCTTTCTCTTGCCTGCTACGCAGTTCGTGTGGATGTTGGAGAAACAACATAGCTGTACCTTGATAAAACTGAGTCAGAAAGTTGATAACTGAAATAGAAAGTAAATATTGATAAACATTGAGACGATTGAGAAGCTGTGGACATCGTGTAGAACTCTGTTGAACTATTGATTGATTCTCCGGCTGGTTTTTTTTGTGGAGCCCTTCAAAGGACCGTCATCTGTCCATATCTCCATCCTGGTTGCTTTCCATCTTCTGCCAGGGGATCATCATTCACATTGCCATTCCATCCTGCAATACTCATCCTGGATTGCCTCATCTGACATCCATTGGGGTGGTAGGACTCCCGGGGTGGACTCAAATTTTTATTATGTTTTTTATATAATTTTTTATTATTTATTTTTCCTGAGATCTCAGAGGTTTTTTTGGTACAATTTCATTTAAGAAAACCACTTGTGGCTCACCAGAACTCAAAGAAAAAAGATATTGAAGGTTTAAGGTTCTTTGTGAATTTAACTATATTACTGTGTTATCATACTAAATTGTTTATTACTATTACTAGAAGTGTGGTACTTTCGTGCATTAGCAGTATTTTGTTCTTCATTCCATCATATTTCTAGTGATATCTGCATTGTGGAATACTGACTCCATAAGTTTTGGTTTCAATATATATATTTTCTTCAAACTAAATCGGCAGTCGGTTGTCGTGTGAGTTATTTGGGGTGGATATTACAGGTATAGCCTTACAGTATACCAGTAAAGATAACAACCAATCTCCTCATCGAATCTAAAATAGATAATGACCCCTGCCTCACCGCGGTGAAGTTAGTTTTAGGTTGGATATTCGACGGATATTCAGTCCAGTTCCAGCCGCGACTTCACGGAGATTTGCCCGACAATAGCAGCAGGAGAACGGTTAGCGCACCTCGCAGAGCCTCGCGGTGAATCGCTGGAAACTGATTTAGGGACCGTCAATAAATTACTTCACGTAAATATATCAATACAAAATACTTGCAGTATTTTCAATAGCTTCCATGCCATGTGACCCAGTGACTCCAAACCAGTATCCAATTGTAGAACTAAACTCTAAGAAGAGGACACACCACGTTTTATGGTATTTTAGTGCTTTCTCTATTTTATATGAATATTAATATGCAGGAATGATCATATTTCTTTCAATAGCTTCCATGCCATGTGACCCAGTGACTCCAAACCAGTATCCAATTGTAGAACTAAACCCTTAGAATAAGACACACCACTTGTTATAGTATTTTATTCCTTCCTCTATTTTATATGAATATTAATATGCAGGAATGATCATATTTCTTTCAATAGCTTCCATGCCATGTGACCCAGTGACTCCAAACCAGTATCCAATTGTAGAACTAAACCCTAAGAATAAGACACACCACTTGTTATAGTATTTTATTGCTTCCTCTATTTTATATGAATATTAATATGCAGGAATGATCATATTTCATTCAATAGCTTCCATGCCATGTGACCCAGTGACTCCAAACCAGTATCCAATTGTAGAACTAAAGCCTAAGATTAGGAAACACCACTTTTTATGGTATTTTATTGCTTTCTCTATTTTATATGAATATTAATAAGCAGGAATGATCATATTTCTTTCAATAGCTTCCATGCCACGTGACCCAGTGACACCAAACCAGTATCCACTTGTAGAACTAAACCCTGAGAATAGGACACACCACTTTTTATGGTATTTTAGTGCTTCCTCTATTTTATATGAATATTAATAAGCAGGAATGATCATATTTCTTTCAATAGCTTCCATGCCACGTGACCCAGTGACTCCAAACCAGTATCTATTTGTATTACTTAACAGGACACATCAAACACAGACCAGTATCCATTTGTATTACTAAACAGGACACATTAAACACACCTCTTTATGGAATTTTACTGCTTCCTATATTTATTAACTGCAGGCTTAGTTAACATATGCCTTTGCAAGTTCAACACTTTTAGTTTCAAAGAAACACTATTTGCACAAGATACATTCCCAGTCTCCTTTCTTGGCCTTTTCATAACTGTTGCTGTCCATTGCCAAACACAGGGCATGAAACCATCGTTCACAGTCATCACACTGGACCTGTTAAAGTGAAGAAAAACCAAAACATTAATTATTTTATTTCTATTTTTTCTATAA
This sequence comes from Pollachius pollachius, assembly GCF_949987615.1. NCBI lineage: Eukaryota > Metazoa > Chordata > Actinopteri > Gadiformes > Gadidae > Pollachius > Pollachius pollachius. The sequence continues at coordinate 26,024,247 of NC_136935.1, forward strand.
GTATGTTTACATGCTTGTGTCAGTTGGCTTTCTATTAGCTGTACTCCAGTGTCTACCTACTTGTTATGTATATGTTGAAGGGTAGTGTGTTGAGGGTCTTAAGGATCAGCACAATCAAATAAATCAAATCAAACAAATAAGTAAAATATAATAAGTAAAGACTAGGCTACATTCAGCCAAACCAAAGTCCTTTGGTAATGCTAATGGCCGGTAATGGTTTGGTAATGGTCGACACCATACCTCACGTAACTGAGGGACTAGGACAGCACATCATAGTTTCTGTCCCTCTCGCCTCCCCTATCCAACTAACACACATCGCTTATCTGTTAAGGTACGGCCACACTGCACGCGCGTTGGCGTTGAAAATCAGCATTTTTGCATGGGGAACCATTGGTGCAGGCGCGTAGACGTGTTACACACGTTAAAGCGGTGCGTTAGTGGCGTTAGACGCTGCTTGACACAGCGGTGCGACGTTGTACTTGTAAAACAGTGAATAAACAAACACCGTGCAGCAATCACCTATTTCCTAAAAATGATTATGCTTTATGCAGCGGCAATACGCCTTTAGCTTTGATATTTCAGCGCAACTGCGTAATTGAAAGACTAGGGAAATGTTTGGTGCGGCCACAATACGGACGTGTGAGGACGCGCCAATAGTCGCGGCGTCAGAGTCTACATCACAATTCTACATTGGAACTGCTGCTTCACAACAACTCACCCAGTCCTTAATGGGAGGTCCAGATCCCGGAGGCTTCACGGCTGCACACATTGCGCAACAAGTGTGCTCATCAAAGACTGAAACAAAATAGTATAATTTTTTTTTATTTATTCATTTACATAGTATATTGTAATTATACTATATGTGTGCTTTACAGTATATGTACCTGATGCCTTTAGGATTTCGAGAGCCAGATCTCTCCTCTTCTTTTTCATGGCCTTTTTGGATGTCTCAAATTTAACATCTGGGATCTGAGGAAATGCCTCCATCACTGCTTTTGCCATCTAAACAAAAAACACTTCTGTGGGTGTTTCTCCATTGGATATTAAATACACAGATACTGACATCAAACATGGGAAACATTTTACTGAAGAATTTGAGTAGAATGTGACTAGAATGCCTCCCAAAACATTTAACCGATTTGTAACTTGTCAACTGTGGCAACCCGGCCGTTGCCAATTAAGAAGATGAGGAGCACCTGAGGAACCGGTGGAGAAGCAGCTTAAATAGCCTGCTGCTCCACTCATTCGGGGCTCTCTCAGCCATGTGGCTCGTGCTGAGAGGGAGCGACGGTCGTGGGAGAAGCCGGGAGCGGGAGCCATGCTGACCTCACGACGGACCGGACCTGGAGATCCCTCACCCTTTTTACCCCATAAGTGGAAGAACTTTCGTTGTCTTTTGTTTTACTTTTTTTAAGTGGTTATACGCAATAAAAACCATTGACCCACACCCTATTTGGTCTGTCTCCTTCGGAAACCTCAGCCGCCGACGATCGGGGTTGCCACACAACACATTGCATTTTACGTTTGCCTAATGTTATGAAATGTAATAATCTTTCACACACATTTCGTACATGACATAATGAACACAATCTCTTTAGCTTACCTTGACAACAATGACACCGCAGCTACTTCCATCCTGTTGAACTGGGTGGCTCATAACTCCCCCTTTCCACCTAATATCCAACCAGTCTTCTTTGCCATGGCGTGTCCTCCGCATCCTTAAGTATTCCCTGAATAACGTTAATTTTAATACACTTTAAATAGGGATTTTGTTGAAGTTTGATGGACTGGTGTAGATCAGTCATAAATGTTACTGACTGAATACTGACCTCTACACAATTCTCATTTACAGCAGTTGTCAGTGTTGTATGTGAATATTAATGTAAATAACTGTTATTCACTTTAAACATTTAGATATATTTGTATTAGAATTTTCAAAACTAGCTGAAATGTTGATTTACTGTATTCTTTTAGCAGCATGTTCAGAGTCCTCAAGCTCTGATGACAATCGTGCTGGATCCATCAGAAATACTGTGCTGGTTTCTTCATTAATGTACTGTGACAGAACAAAGAGGAACATAACTATTAATATTACACTAATAGTTCAGTGGTGTGCATTAAAAGACTAATAATACAGAATACAAAAGTATCAAATAAAAAAACCAACAATAAAATAATTACAAACCAGTAAGTTCCAGTGGTTGCCGTTGACTAGCACAAATGACAGAACAGCTTCATAGTTGTCAAAGTTTACCTACAAGACCAAAAGGATGAAAACAAACACATAGAGAGGCTAAAATAATCAATAATCTCAGGTAATGTACTTGATTTGAATTTTGACTTGTTGATTCTCAGACAATTTTTTATTCCATGTGGCTAATATGACCGTGAACCCACCCCCACATCATCACCATGCACAAGCAGACCTACAATCACCATCACATTACCTTTGGTAAACTGTGACGAGGTAGTTCAGTTCTGTCACTGAACAAAATCCCACCTGCTGAGTAGTGATTCATAATGTAGACGGTGTCCACCACATTGAATGTGTGGGCAGCAACATGAAACAGGCCCTCAATAACCTGGCAAAAACAACAAGATAAAATAAATAAATGATAATTATCCAATTAATAAACTTTCTAAAATTGGCTGTACTTTCCAGCATTTTAAGAGTATCAAAGTATCTGAACACTCTTGATATAAGTCTTAAAATGCTAGATAAAGTAAATGTCACAGTGCCGATTGAAACTGATACTTAAAATCACACAGTCACGTACCTCCCCTGTCAACCACTGGTATGGTCGAAGTGAGCATAGCTCACTATGGTGGATAAGGATGCTGCGCCCCTTAATCTGTGAAGGGAGTAGTGCAACAACCATTTCTGTGTCCCTCTTTTTCCACAGTAATGTTAACTGCAAGAAAGAATTACAAGGAAATGCCAATTTAATATTGACACTAGAAATGAAAAGGTCTTGGAAAACAAAGCCTTATCTTTGGAAAACGGCACAATTCTAGCATATACATAATATATATATTAGCATATAATATTTTTCCTTTTAGTGCTACCATGACAAAGTTTCCACTAGGCAATATAACATTTGAACCGGCAGCCCTTTAAGCGGATACACAACTTAGGTGGTTTCAGATGTAGTTTAAAAATCAAGCTTGTGCTGCTACAAAACAGTTTTGTCTTTTATACCCAACTTTGTAAGGTTGGAGGGAGAATTGTCTTGTTTTGTCACAGTATGTATACATACATACTACAATACACTACATGTTGTGTATTGTGCAGATTAAACAATTACTCAACTTATGTATGTGCTCTCTATTTGATGGTATTGCCATTATTTCTCTTTCCTACTTTGGGACCACAATAAGAATAAGAATGGCATTTTGTGTTTATCTTTTCAAGTTTTGCCTTTCATAGCAGAGCTGCAATGTCAAATTGTTCTGTTCAAATAAATTTAGATCAAATAAAATGTTTGCCTTTATTTGAATCTGATACTGCCACAGCAAAGAAATATATACTATATCTATGTATGTAAAGAACCATTTAAACACATATTAAGTGTTAAACAATATTTACCTGTGCATCTTTAACTTGTTGATCCTGAGCCTCTTTTCTTTTCTTCACTTCTTTGGCATGTAGGCTCCTGGGGTTTGGTAGTTTTTCTGGTGGATTGAAGTACTTGGACTTGGACTTGGACTGACCTGTAGAGCTGTCCCGCTTCTTCCACTGTTCTTCATGGTCATCATCTGGCCTGCGAGAACTTGTGACTGTTTTATCCAGAATCTGAATTGGCAGATTATGTTGCTCAACGTGCTCTACATATCTTCCCTGCATTGAGGCAAACATTTTGGATATGAACTCTGCAGGTCTCAGGTACTTTTTGTTTAACAAGATAGAGTGTTTGACCAAACCAAACCAGAGTTCAACATGGCAGTTGGTATCCCTGGTTTTTTCTCTTCCATTTGTTTCGATGGTTGTGCATTTTCCATGCCTAGACAGATCCCCAAGCAACAAACCACCCCACAATGGGAAAATTCCCATATAGTTTTTAAACAGCACATTGATGACACCAGGACAGAGGTAATGGTTGTTTATGCCAATGCCAACAGGATCTTCTGTTAGGATGTCACACTGTGCTTGGTCACGCCTGGCTTGAAAAGCATGCGTAAAAGGTGACTTTCCAACAGCACTGTTAGCAGATCTCTCAGTGTTGCTTTCCTCCTCTCCCATCACATGTCCACTTTCTTCCAGCTTTATGTCCTGGATTTTCAAAACACACTTGTCGAGGTATGTTTTGCTCTGTTTCACCAAATGAGTGTACTCCTCTGCATCAAAAAGCACACACATATGATAAAAAACCTCATGGGCCACCTGCATACTTGTGCAGTTCAGGAGGTAAGCAAAACTGAATGTCGCATATTCTTGTATGCCTCTGTCTCCTGTTTTCCTGCCAAATGCTTGTGACACAGCCTTCATGATATGTGCAGAGCACAGATGCAGCACAGTGAACTTGGGAATCTGTTCACTTTGTCCAGACACTATTCCAAATGCTCTGATGAGGTACATTGAAATATTCTCCTTGTTGAAGGACAGAAGCACGCTGTTAATTAGAGCCCAACTATAATCAGTCTCAACCTGTGTTATTCGTCTTTTTGTTGTATGTGACAACTTCCTCTGGAATTCCATTAGCCAATAGGAAATGGATGGAATAGAATGGCTGTTGGTTATGAGTTCTGTGACGGGCAAAGGAGGCTTATCCTTGCCCATGCCTGGCAAAACTAGAGCATAATACAGTACCCTTTTGTTTTGGTCAGGAATTTTCTGCACCACACCACCTGTAGCATCAAGGTAGAGGGCGGTTGGTGTTTGTTTTAAATGTTGAGCTAAAATATTGATTCCAGTATCAGTTTGTAAATGTACAGCAAAAGGATCAATTTGCAGGCGCTGAAGATAGCCTTTTGAGGATGCATGACTGCTGCTCTCTTTAATGACCTTTTGTGTAAGCATGAGTTCAAGCATTACATCATCATGGAGCCTTGCACTCTTTTTAACCTCAGATGAAATTGTCTTTAAGACATCCTTGGTGAGGCTTCTGGTGAAATTACCAGCCATGATCTCTTCCACAGGTGTGTTTTTTAACATGCTGTAATAATAATTGCTGACACTATTGCTTACAGCTTTAGCAATCTTTCCTCTTCGTAGGTATTTGGCTGGCCTAAATTTTCTTTGGTTGTTACGGTGTCTGACTTCACCAAAGCGCAAAACTTTAAAACATATTCTTTTATCCGTTGATTTTGGGCTGCTTTTTTTTTGAAAAACTGTAGACAGCCTTGCATCCTTCAAATGTACAGCGTGCTGAGGCACGGAAAAATGGGGATTTTATTTTACGGCTGTAACTTGTCTTCACATGCTGATACTTGAAAGCAAGTGTACAAGATGGATTTTCTTTTAAAAATTCATCATACAGTACATCAGTCCATGGAGGACGTAGACGTTTCTGCCCATGTTTTGGTTTTAATTTGTTCCATTGTTTTCTAGTGATTGTAATTCTGAACATTTTTGGCCCTGCTTTGCACCTTCTGTAGCCTGTTTGTTGATCTGATTTAGTGCATTTTGATTCTTTTCCTTTCCTTTTCCTTTTTTGCTTAGTCTGGTCCACAGTCTCCTGACATTCCTCTCTGCTCTCTTTTACACTGTCGCTGTCAGTCTGAATAATATATATTTCTTCATCTGCATTGTCCCTGTCTTCTTCACTTGATGGTGTCTGCTCTTCTTCACCTTTCTTGCTCAAACTTTCTCCATCCTGCTCAGTAGCCTGAAATCCTTCTCTCTTATTTTTTTGGGTCTGTGTATTGTTTATTTCGGGACCTTCTCTGTTCTCAACAGTCTCTAGATCAGACAATATATACATGTCTCTACCATCTGTACTGTCCCTGTCTTCTTCACTTGATGGTGTCTGCTCTTCTTCACCTTTCTTGCTCAAACTTTCTCCATCCTGCTCAGCACCCTGAAGTCCTTCTCTCTTCCTTTTCTTGGTCTGTGCATTGTTATTTTCAGCACCTTCTCTGTCCTCAACAGTCTCTAGATCAGACAATATATACATGTCTCTACCATCTGTACTGTCCCTGTCTTCTTCACTTGATGGTGTCTGCTCTTCTTCACCTTTCTTGCTCAAACTTTCTCCATCCTGCTCAGCACCCTGAAGTCCTTCTCTCTTCCTTTTCTTGGTCTGTGCATTGTTATTTTCAGGACCTTCTCTGTCCTCAACAGTCTCTGTATCAGACAGTCTACTCATGTCTCTACCATCTGTACTGTCCCTATCTTCTTCAATTGTTGGTGTCTGCTCTTCCCCTTCATCTTTCTTATTGTCCCTTTCTCCATCCTGCTCAGTACCCTTTCGTCTTGTTCTCTGCCTTTTCTTTTCTAAAAATTAGGACATTGTTGGAGATATTATAATGGAGATATGGCTAACAAGATACTTACAACACCATTTAATTTGTAAATTGAGTCAAAGTATAAATGACAATATGACAATAGATAAAAAAAACAAGAATAAGAATAATTAATTGTATTTTTAGGGCGCCTTTCATGACACCAAAGGTCACCTTACAATGCATAGATAAAAACAGTAAACAGTAGCAGTAAAAAATAGGGGTGCAACGGATCACAAAACTCCCAGTTCGGATTGTGTCACGGTTTCTGAGTCACGGGTCGGATCATTTTCGGATCAACAACAACAATAAAGATAACAAGACAAATGTGACTTTAAATAAAATCTTCAAATGTGTAAAAACAAAATAAAGTGAAAAATTTGGTTATAATTCAATTCAAAAGGATAGTCAATATTTAAAAAATTGCAATCCGAGGCATTATTCCTTCTTCTTTTTAACATGGATACTAAATAATCCCTAACCATGGATTTACAATTCAGGATGTCTGCATTGCCTTGGGAGAGTGTTGACTCTAAACTCTCCCCACATCTTCTTTTTTTTCATCAAGTATGGTAGCGAAATACAGTTCCTGTCGTGTTTTACTTGGCATTTTGTAAATCCATTCATTTCGGTTGGAAGACTCATTGCTCATAGCAAAGGAAGGTTGGTTGTAGTCTTTTCGCTCGGTTCTAGCCCTACTGTTGATACGGAGAAACGAGCGAAAAAACTACAACCAAACATAAACATATCCGCTTCCGGTTCCGGTTTCCGTTTAAATGGGATTTACGGAACGCCAAATAAAACACAACAGAAACTGTATTTCGCTACGATACTTCATGATGTTGTTAATACCGGAATTGTCCTTTAAACATGCGCTGATCATGTGAACGAACAACTGTTTTTTTTTATCAGCCGATCCGCGGATCACTTGCGTCCCGAACCTTGAGGGTTGATCACGGGAAACCCGTGAACCGTTGCACCACTAGTAAAAAAGTATCACATCAATAAAGACAGGAAAACAAGAGACATGAGAATGAAGAATAGAAGGAAAGTGCACGGAACAATGATCATGCACCCAGTGTTGTGCCTGAACGCGTTCACTGAACGAAAGTTCATGAACTCGTTCATATTTTGGGCGAACGTGAACTGAACGTACTGTATTACTGCCTGATGAACGTTACTGTGAACTCGTTCATTCTGGTGTCTGTGAACGGCACGCTCACTCGGTTTAACTTCATTCAATGTGGGGGTTATTTCTCTATCAACACGGCGGATGCGCGCGCAGACCGCCCTATAGTATCTGTCATATAAAGGCTGGGACGAATTTGATATTATAAATATGTACACTTTATTTTGAAAGTATAGACCAGCGCGATTCCCATTGAAACGAATGGCGCGGTGATTATAAAACGAGAGCTGTTAAATTGTGGAAAATGAATTAAACTGTAATCAGACAAAGCGGTTATATGCTATAGACCCTAGAGTATTTGTGGTATAAAGGCTCAGACGAATTTTGAATTATAAATATGTACAATCCATAACGTTAGCTCTCTGGCTCATAGCTCAGCGGAGTAGAATACCTCCTAGAATCATTGCTTGTTGGCCGGAAACTGAAAGGGGGGCTGTTCACGTTTGGTTGTAGTCTTTTCGCTCGGTTCTCCGTCTCATCAGTAGGGCTAGAACCGAGCGACAAGACTACAATCAAACGTGAACACCCCCCCTTTCCGTTTCCGCCAACGAGCAATGAGTCTTCCAACTGTTACGGTTGCTGCCTCCTTGTTCCTGGTAGGAGGAGACTGGGCGTTACCTTGCAGTGACTAATTGAAAAGGCCGGCCCTCCCAAGAATATAAGCCTGCCTACTTCTAAGTTGGCGCTCTCTTTTTCTCTCACACCCTCGACATGGCAGGCGCTGGCTGGTCGCACTTTATCTTTTGTTAAACCAGAACCCTTTTGTTCAAATCCGTTTGTATTATTGTTGATCTTGGATCTTTTGTTTTATGGGGGGAGCGGTTGCTTTCTTTTCTGTTTTTGTGGCAACCCTCTCATTCTGTCCGATATATGGAAAAGAAATAAACCAAAACGTTTTCTTTCCAGAAAATCCGTTTCTTTGAGTTATTATGTTAGTTGTTCACACGATTTTAATGTGGGCTCGTAACACAACAGAAATCAATGGGATTTACAAAATGCGCTAAATGTGCAATAAAACACGATAGAAACTGTATTTCGCTACAATACTTGATTCAACCACTCTATATCATCCTAGACAAACCACAAAGGGGGCTCAATGTTCAAAATACCGGAAAAAATGAAAAGCTCACAGCAACATATTGAAAAAAATAACTATGAACTAGTTAATTTCTTGGAACTGTGAACTTAGCTCAAAATTTTGAATTATGAACGTTTAACTGAACTGAACTGAGTTCATTTTAAAATTTGTGAACTGAACTTTGAACTACTTCACGAAGAAAGTGAACTTTCCCAACACTGCATGCACCCTAGAGCATGCGTCATGGCAAACACGATTGTAACCAGGCACGGCGTTATGGGTGGGCCCGACGGACCAGGGACCAACCACTGTTCAACGGGCCCACCCGAAACTTTTCTTGAAAAAATAAATAAAAATCTTCTGAAATGCTTAATTTTTTCAATGCAGCAACCTTTGTTGATATCGATGCTTGATCCGATTTGCGCAAAAGGGGAATTATCTTTGTGGATAACCGTGATTGGCGTTATTATCTCGTAGTATAGGCTACAATTGAATGCATCTTCTTTGTAGGCCTATTATAAGCCAAGCTCAGTCTGTTGCTAATGATATCGAAATATTGTTGAAAACTTAAAACAATTAAAAAGAAATCTGAAATATTCTGCCTCATGTTATACGAGCATAAACAAACTATGTGGGAAATATTCGATTCCTGACCACTTTTACAGTCTATAGGCCTTAGGTCTACAGACCTAATGGCCTAAAGCCATTACGCACAGCCAGGTGCGTAATGGAGATTCCAAAGCGCCCTTTGGTCAAAACCGATTTTTACACGGCCGGACCCTACTGGCGGTTTCTTTTTTATGTAAATGTGATAAGACGCTCCCCGGTACAAGAGGGGGTGCGGGGGGGGGGCTTGGTTTTTAATTTAAGGACCACACACAATTGGTCTGGCCCATCCACAACTCGAATCCTGGCGCCGTGCCTGATTCTAACTCCATACTCAACAAAGTAAATTAAGAACAGTAGGGTTACCTGCATGAAGCACAGCTGTGCGGACTCCTCTTCTGTCTTCATCCCAGATGACCCTTAACCACTTTAAACATTTGTGGTAATTGCCTTTTGTGGTGTTTGCCAAGGCAAGTGAAATTGAGGACCACTGCTCAGATGTAACATTTACTTAAATCTGTGATCAATAAAGGACCTGAGAACAACATCCGTACAACCAGCTTTTTGCCAAAGGTCTGTAGCTCTTTTTCTCTGGCCTTCTTTGAAGCGCACCATTTTCAGCAAGTCTGACTGCCTTCTTCTTACGAAGTTCTCTGTGATTTTCCAAGTTCGGGTTCATTATCGCCACCTAATGATGGTAATAATTATTACATATCTTGCTTCCTCCAGCAATGGTGAAACAAATATAGCCTTATACATATGCTATTATACATATAGAGATATTAGTGCTGTCAGTTAAACGCGTCATTAACGGCGTTAACGCAAACCAATTTTAACGGCGTTAATTTTTTTAGAGCGTGATAAACGCCATTTATTTATTTTAAAAAAAGAAGAAAAACTAGAACTGCAAGCAGTTATGCAGGGGTCCAAGAAGTGTGCATTTCGCCGGCACAACGCGACAAGAAATGTGCATTTCGCCGGCACAACGCAAAGCAAGTATTCAAAACGCTACTGTGAACAACATGTGGATATAAAGGTTTTGACTGTGGGAGCTTCAGTGTGGGAGTTATAGCCTAAAACGCGTTTTCAGAACATTCCATTGGCCAAATAGGAGATAGACAATGTCGTCGTTTTTTGGCGCCGCCCTGTGGCGACATTTTCCAAAGACAATTTTCCTTTGCCAAATAACTCCCGCCCACATTAATAATTCTTGGCCATATTTTCTATATAGACTCGGGTTTGCCCCTTGATGGTTCCCTTATAGTTTGAAGAACATTCCTCTGGCCAATTAGAAGATATACAATTTCCTCGTTTATTGCGCCCCCTAATGGCGAAAAATTCCGTTTTTTTTATTGAACGACATTAAGGGTAACACCGACATGTGTCTAAAATGTGGGCTTGATCCGATGTCTAATTTTGGTATTTTTTGAATTTTTGCGTTTCGGCCTAAAACGTAGCTAATAAACCAATGTTCAAAACGCTACCGTTTCGTTGTCGAAGGTCGGATGTTTGACTGTGGGAGGTTCGGTGTGGGAGTTATAGCCCCAAACGCGTATTCCTTGGTATAGCGCCACCTAGTGACCGGCGTGTCTGGATTTTGTCGTCTGCGTAGTCCGAAGAGATCTGGATCTAGTCATGTAATTGGCGTGTGTGCACCATTTATGGTTTGGGCTGTGGTACCACTTTTAGGGGGGTAAGTATAATAATAATAGGAATAATAATCCTTACAAAAACAATAGGGAACCAACCTGTTGGCTTGGACCCCTAAAAAAGAAGCAGTATCCTGACTGCTACGTTCAAGGGATTATGTTTGTATGTTCATCGTTTAATTGCACTAAAGGCTTTTTTTTGTATCGTCCTGTTTTGATCAATATATGCCAATGTTGTTATCAATAAAAAAACATTTGCAGAAGGCAAGCCGATGCACTTCTCCATGTTGATAAGAGCATTAAAATGAGAAAAATGAATGCGACAAAGAAATCAAGGGATATTTAGCATAGAAAAAAATAATCGTGAGTTAACTAGGACATTAATGTGATTAATCGCGATTCAATATTTTAATCCCTTGACAGCAATATATATATATATATATATATATATATATATTGCTGTCAAGGGATTAAAATATTGAATCGCGATTAATTATATATATATATATATATATATATATATATATATATATATACTATAAATAATAGACATACACAAAATAATAGATGGACACAAATTGCTGCTTGAAAATATGTGAACCTCTTGAGCGTTATTTTAATTATTATTATAATTCTATATTGAATCAGAATCAGTTTACTTTTACAATTGGATACTGGTTTGGAGTCACTGGGTCACATGGCATGGAAGCTATTGAAAGAAATATGATCATTCCTGCATATTAATATTCATATAAAATAGAGAAAGCACTAAAATACAATACAAAGTGGTGTGTCTTATTCTCAGGGTTTAGTTCTACAATTGGATACTGGTTTGGAGTCACTGGGTCACGTGGCATGGAAGCTATTGAATGAAATATGATCATTCCTGCATATTAATATTCATATAAAATAGAGGAAGCACTAAAATACCATAAAAAGTGGTGTGTCTTATTCTTAGGGTTTAGTTCTACAATTGGATACTGCTTTGGAGTCACTGGGTCAAGTGGCATGGAAGCTATTGAATGAAATATGATCATTCCTGCATATTAATATTCATATAAAATAGAGGAAGCACTAAAATACCATAACAAGTGGTGTGTCTTATTCTCAGGGTTTAATAATACAATTAGATACTGGTTTGGAGTGCATGGCATGGAAGCTATTGAAAAAACTGCAAGTATTTTGTATTGATATATTTACGTGAAGTAATTTATTGACGGTCCCTAAATCAGTTTCTAGCGATTCACCGCGAGGCTCTGCGAGGTGTGCTAACCGTTCTCCTGCTGCTATTGCCGGGCAAATCTCCGTGAAGTCGCGGCTGGAACTGGACTGAATATCTGTCGAATATCCAACCTAAAACTAAGTTCACCGCGGTCCCTGCCTCTTGGTTTTATAAACACACTAGCTTAAAGACTTAGGTGCAAGAGGGGTTACAAAAGTATGAGCATGTGCCGAAGGCGGTCATATCATATGCAAAACAGCTCAGTTTGAAAGAATAAAAAAGACCGGGATCGGACAATCCGGCAGTGTCTTTGCAAACCTCACTCGGCCTTGTTGTTGCTTGTTTGCGGGTAACAATAAAGTCTCTGTCAATACTTGATCCGGACTCCCCGATTCCTCATGCTCTCTTAGTTAGTTGTAGTAATAGAACTCGGTTATTTTCTACCACACTAACTGTACAATCAAAAGTATTTCTGCTCAATTTAAAAGGTTGAATCTCCTCGTGACTGAATGTTTGTATACAGCGCGCAGGCTGTATGCACGCAGGCTTGATGCGCTTCCCTTTATTCTGTGGAGAACCAGCGCCTTCAATATTTACTACAGCATTTCTACAGCTCGATGCGATTTCGCAATGACTCCGTCTTTACGGAGATATTCCTGAACCGCATAAAATTGAATTGTTTTCGCCCGTTTCGGCTCTGTGTGGACGGGGCCTCAGACAGACAACCCTCGGTAGTCAATGACATCAGTCTATTTCTCAGTTCACTTAGATAATAAATATAAGTAAGGTTAACTTTAAGCATAAATTATACAACAATATAAGGTAAATATTGTCACAATGGAGCCAAATGTTAAACACTATTGATATTACCTGGCCTTCCTGTGTCAAACAAATGTCTGCATTCCGATGAACCCCAGACGGCTTATTTACGTATAATTGGCTCCTTATAGAGACATCTGCCCCACCCCCTATGGTTTCTCGTCTGTGACTTTAGAATTTTTATTCTGTAGGCTTCAAGTCAGACGTTAAGTTAACTAATCCATACCCCTGTCAAAATCAGACACTACCAGATTTATGATTATGACGATTATGTATATGCCACAGACAAATAAAGTGGCATTGTTAACGATTACAAATGTATATTTTACTGTTCAAATTAATATTGCTTTCACGGGACTCATCTCTTAAACGCATGTGGTAAGTCATGGTGATTTAAGATCAGGTGAATAAACAAGGCGATGAACGGATTTTTTTATCAAAGACCTCACTTAACTAACTAAGGCATAATATGTAACTTCATGTAACTGTAATGTTTAATATGTAACTGTTTTGTACGTAATGCTTGAATGTATGAGAATGTAATATGGGCATGGGAGCGGGAAAGATAAATGTTAATGGGGACTGGGGAGTGCCCGTAGATTTGATTTTAGAGCTCTTTGTTTGGTCTAGGAAGTCACAGATGCTGGGGTTACCTCAGACATCGCGGCCCGGTTGGGGCAGTTCTTTGCAAATAAACTCAGGTGATGTTGTTACTCTCTGCAGTCGCAATAACACCTTGATCATTCGATCCTAGTCCTTCTCGACCTCTCGTATTTTGTTGAGTATTAGGCCGTGGGTTTTATCCATGACAATAGCGAACCAATCAAATTGCGCCATCTTAGGAGCTTCACGTGTAGCATTTACTAATTAATGATATGCGGCAATACATTAACAAACATATTTTCTTAACAGTATTGTATACATTATAGTGATCAACTTGTGTTCATAATATGCATTTGTCCCCCCGTTAATATACATTGCCATGGACTGTATTATGCGCTACGTGTTTAGTTTGCGTGTGTTTAAATAGATGGTTTAATTCACGCGCGCCCGCATTCATTCATTCTTTTAAACACTCACTCGCGGTAAACAATGTTTTCTCACGATCAAATATTCATCAATCCTAAAGGTTATGAGCTTGTACACGATGTCTGTGTCAAGAAGTCATTGATTTAAAAGTACAACTTATTACCGCTGTATCAGCTGTTCTTTCCCAAATAATTTAACGTTATCATTTACCCTAAAACGAGATTTTGTTTTGGAAGGCTGAGATATAGCCTACTTTGCTTGAGTTAATTATTGTTATTAATATTTTAACGCATGGCATAGCCTACTACAGTGTTCATTCATGCAGCCCCAATGGAAAAAAAAATGTTTCCACAATCCACATCATCATCATAATATTTCAATTATGCAAATTGTTTGCATGTTTGTGCTGTGTATAGCCTACTGGTGTCTAAGCTTATGTTGCAGTTCCGACCTGCCATGGTACGTCAAAGTGGCAAAACTAACTGGGCTTTCCGCTAGTGCACTTAGACCAGGTATTTGTCGGTCAGTTGCGAAACTGCTTTATCGATCTGTACGATAGCACCATGTATCATTTGCGCCAGAACACGCCTCTGCTTTTCACCGACACGCCTCTCAGGGTGCAAGTTTAGTGGGGTGAGTTTGGTGCGGGGGGAAATCAACTTTGCGCCGGGTGCAAACTAGCAACGATACATTTTACACGTTGGTGTAGAAAGTCAATTGCGCTGGGTGCAAGATAGGGCCCTACTTGTTTTTTCCCCAATTTAATACAGCGTGATTGCAATGTTGTCTAAGTTGAAATTGAAGGTAAGGGTAAGGGGTAACGATACTCAATCTGGTACTCATTACCTATCTCTCGTTGTCCTAGTTTTGTTCAAATCAAACTCTGATCTGATTACCCTGAACTGTGTCATCATCAAATATCAGAGCAGCTGAATAAGTAGAACGGTACAAACCCATACAAACCCAGAGTGTCTGGGAGGGACCCAGGGTGGGGTTCCAATAGTGTTCAACATGCCCTCATTGAATTCCCCTTGGCACTTGCTCTCGGGGGCACCTCGGTGAACTAGGTCTATCTCTCAAAGGTCACTTCAGGGAACTGAGTCCAGCTCTCAAAGTCACCTCAGTGAACTGGGCTCAGCTCTCAAAGGTCCCTTCAGTGAACTGAGTCCAGCTCTCAAAGTTCAGCAAAGTGAACTGGGTTCAGCTCTCAAAGGTCACCTCAGTGAACTGGGTCCAGCTCGCAAAGGTCACCTCAGTGAACTGGGTCTATCTCAAAGGTCACCTCAGTGAACTGGGTCCAGCTCTCAAAGGTCACCTCAGTGAACTGGTTCCAGCTCTCAAAAGCCACCTCAGTTAACTGGGTCCAGCTCTGTAAGGTCACCTCAGTATACTGGGTCCAGCTCTCAAAGGTCAGCTCAGTGAACTGTGTCCAGCTCTCAAAGGTCAGCTCAGTGAACTGGGTCCATCTCAAAGGTCCCCTCAGTGAACTGGTTCCAGCTCTCAAAAGTCACCTGAGTTTACTGGGTCCAGCTCTCAAAGGTCATCTCAGAAAACTGGTTTCAGCTCTCAAAGGTCACCTTAGTGAACTGGGTCCATCTCAAAGGTCAGCTCAGTGAACTGTGTCCAGCTCTCAAAGGTCAGCTCAGTGAACTGGGTACATCTCAAAGGTCAGCTCAGTGAACTGGGTCCACCTCAAAGGTCAGCTCAGTGAACTGGTTCGAGCTCTCAAAGGTCACCTCAGTGAACTGGGTCCACCTCAAAGGTCAGCTCAGTGAACTGGGTCCATCTCAAAGGTCAGCTCATTGAACTGGGTCCATCTCAAAGGTCAGCTCAGTGAACTGGGTCCATCTTAAAGGTCAGCTCAGTGAACTGGGTCCATGTCGGAGGGATGGAGGAGGGAGGAGGGAGTGGTTCAACAACGATGGTAACTCAAGAGGTGTATATCACCCACAATGCATTTAGTCATGTATTTGGTGCAATAAAATACATCCATGGTAAGGTGGCAGTAAGGTGCGTAACACTCTTGTTGCTTACCGCCGAAGGGGAACATGAATACATTGAGCAAGGTGATGACGGTACATTTTTAATCAATACTTATTGCGATGCCAACGGGTCGTCCATAAAGAAGTGTGATTTGTGAAAGGCAGGATATACAACTGGCGGTCGATCCCTGATCGTTTGGCTGTGAGGGGACAAGGGCAGGTGCATTTATATCACCTTCCTACTTTCCCTCTGCTGTCTGAGCTGTCATTCTGCGGCGATGCTGTTATGTAATAGACAGGCCTGAGGGGAAGTGAATGAGGGGAAGTGGAACTACTAATGGAACGTAGTCCAGGTCTATAACATATTCAAAAATAAAAGTCTGCTGCTTGTTTTGGAACACGTATCTGAGGTATAAGGTATGGGTAGCGTTTTCTTTTTTCAACATATGAGATGCGGAAAATTCTTTAATTTATTGTCATTGTGATTTATTTATGAATAAGAAATAAATCACAATAGAAACCCTTTTGTGATCAATTCATGATCTTTACATTGACATCAACACACTTGCTTTTAAGAACAATATTATTTTATTGAATTGATATTGATATATACACGTCATCATAATTTGTGCTTTTTTTATTACAGTATCAAGAATAAAACCATAAGGGCACGTCAGAAATGTACATTTTTAAAACCAGGATGGACTCGGATTTCAGGTGGATATACTGAAAAGCTCTACAAAACCAGGAGAAATTGAGGAAATAGATAGACAGAGAGCAGAAGGAATCGCAAGAGAAAGATTGCAGGAACATTTGTCCAGAGATTTGCAGATGAGTCTTGTGGAGGGTGTCTTAATGGTTCAAACTGGGATGTGCTTTTTTCAAACTGCAGCCAAGGCACCCGGGAATGGCCTGCCGGAGAATCGGACGTGATCCCTCTCCATGTCTACCACAAGCTAATCTCTTTTCCCTGCCAACATCTCCTCCCTTATTTAGTGGTCTTTTGTGTGCATGTGTGTGTGTCTCTGTGTGTGTGTGTTTGATATGTTTGGTATTGAGGTGATTGAAAGAGCTCCTCCCCACCCATCTGAGACAAATAGAAAAATAGAACCACCACACATCACCCCGGTCCACATTTAGTTTACTACTGTCATGTGTTCTCTGACATGGAAATTAATTTGCTTTCTTTCAGTTTGGCGTGAATAAAAACAACCATTCCAGTGTTTACTGACTGGCTTGTCACTGTTCAGGAACATCGCTCCCTGTGGGTTCCTTTGTTCTTCAGCGAGAGGCGGAGGCGATGTGTGAGTGTAAGTAGGGGGGACGTAAAGGTCAGAGATGAGTCAAAGAGTGCAATGAGCAGAGAAAGGGGAGCAGGGGAAGAGATATATAAGAAGAGAGAAAATAATTACTGGGAGTGGGAGAGAGAGCAGGGGAGAGAGAGAGCAGGAGAGAGGAACAAAGAGAGAAGGAGCAATAGGCCAAACAGAGAGCTGATCACGGGGCGAACGAGATAGATAGAAAGGGTGAGAGAGAGCAAATGAGAGAGATAGAGAGAGAGAGAGAGAAAGAGAGAGAGAGAGAGAGAGAAAGAGAGAGAGCTGCAGGCTAAACCAAAAGACTGAGGGAGAAAGAGAGTAGAAATAGGGTTCATATGATGTAGAAGAGGCCGATAGAAATGGAGCAACTGACAGACAGTCCTGAGAGTGTCCTGAGAGCGCAGAATATGGTTCCATGAAGAGGGAGAGAATGGCAGTTTTGTATATTTGATTGATTTATTTTTCACTAGTCTGACAGGAGGAGGAGTGCAGAGATATGATATACAGAGCATGGTGACATGGGCTGGCGGGGGAGGGGGAGGCAAAGGGAAGACAAAGACCCTGAAACATAAAGGAACATCCAGACAGAGACAGATTGATATAAAAATATTAGAAATTTGAGGAAACCGGAAATGAAAGTAAGATGACGAAGGGAGAAGTGTGGGGAGATGGCCAGAGAATTAGGACCACGCAACACAATAATGGTAAAGGAAAGGAGAGAAAAGACATGCAGTGCTCAAATAAACCCCAAGATGGCAGATAACCGCAATCTAATTTGTGTAACAAAAACAAGAGATTTGCTTCTTTTGGAGACAAAAAAAGAACTTGCGCTATTTGCTTATGAAACATCTGTTGTTGTGTACAGTCAAGACCAGGTAAGAGAAGACTAAAGGCTTGGTTTGGTCCAAAAAGACGAGAGGGAAACAAATTGCTGTTCCACAACGTTTCATCTGACGGTGAGTGGTCTATTTGTAGTTCTCAATATTCAGAGGCCATCTGAAAGATTCTGCTTGTCAAATCTGAGCAGAATTTAACACTGTCACTCTCAGCCAATCAGTGCACAGTGCTGATTGACAGCTGTCAAACTGGTAAACGCACACACTACAGAATCAGGAAAGGGAATCCCATAGAAACGGTTGTATAAGCTTTTGGCATGATCATTCCATAAAGGATGATATGACGGGATGGTCTCGTCTTTTTGGTCTGAACCGGCCTTAAGAGGGCAGTTGGCAGGGTGGAAGTTTGGGGTTTGAAGGGGGAGAGGGGAATGGGTAAAGGCCTTTCTGGTATAAATCTGGTCTGTTAGGTAGCCGTAGCTTATTGCTGGGCAAACCCCACAGTCAGTCATTGTCTGTGTGTCTTATTCACTATCTGCCAGGCAAACCCTTTCCTGTTGTCCACGGTGTTTGGCGAGCTTCTTGTTAATGGGAACCCGGCGGAGCGCGCGCTGCAGTGTGGAAATTCAATAGTTGATATCCCTGTCTAGTGTGTGGAGTCACTATCCAGATCAACCCGAGAGGACTTACTCATCAAGGACGAAATAATCTGTAGGAGCGGAATCCAAATGGTGTGATTGGCTCTGCCCGCCGGCCATGTGGTCACAGCCAGTCCCAAAACGCTTCTCATGTCCATGAGAATTGTGATTTGGCCTGCTAGCTGGCCGTCTTCCCGCCAGGCTGTCAGTCTGTGGTGATCCAGTTGCATTAGCTTCCCGCTAGTCATCTCCTGGTGCGTCGCCCCCCCCACCCCCCCCCCCCCTCCGTTCTCAGCTCCACAGACAGAAGTTACTGGTGGTCTGACAGGTGGAGCCCTTTTCCGCCGGGGACAGGTACAGCTTGCCGTTGGCGCAGGCGCACAACTCGTACACAGTCTGTTTGGTGTAGGTGGTCCCGGCCGGCGCGCCCTCCAGGGGGTCCACCGCGCTGCCGTGGGGAATGCTGCCCAGCCGGATGGTGTTGGCATCCAGGAAGATCTGCAGCCACAGGGGAAGAAGACAGGTTCAAGTCCATCGAGTTGGTTGACACTTTACTGCCTTTATCGTGGTTGGTATGTTATGAAGAATGTGAGGGGGCGTGGCTCCGACAGCGTGACACAGTCCACTGATGTGGACTGTGTGTGGCTTATCCCTGTACCAAATGGAACGGGCAGAGAAGACAGGGTGAACATTGAACCCAGTGAAAGGAGCTGTGTGGCTCTGAGGGGGAGGAAACAGCTGTTGTGTTTCACCCTTTCATGCTGGTTCTGAGTGAATGAAAGGAAGGAAAGATCAAGAACCAGAAAAAGATTGGACAAGGAAAATGTTAATGGAGGGATGTTCAGTGTAGTAACTAACCCTGTTCAAGTATAGAATTCAATAAGGTTATAAAGCTTTGAATGGAAAATAAAGGAAGATTGAACAAAGGCCGACCAATGCCCACAGTTAAGTATTTATTTCCTTCTGCAGTGTTTTGATTCCTTGAATGATCATCAGCTTGTAGGTGTGCTATGTTTGATAATAAGGTAAAAAGGTCGTTTCAAGACATACAGAGATCAAACCACCAAAAGGGACTCACTCTGCATCTATCAGGACATGAGGACAAAAGCCTTTCTATTTCTGAGTCTATCAGGAGATGTGAGGGCAGGAAGAGCCTTTCTAGTAATGGGTCTATCAGGACATATGAGGACAGGAAGAGTCTTTATATTTCTGGGTCTATCAGGGCATGTGAGGACAGGAAGAGCCTTTCTATATCTTACTTTCTTTCATTGAGCGAAGACTTTAATGAAGGGGAGAGAAAGGGAAGAATAAAGATTGGGAGTAGTGAGAGAGGGAAGGCGATTGGGAAAATAGAAAAGAAGAGAGATGAAGTGTAGGCATTTGAGAGGGCGACCTGACAAAGAAATCAAATAGATGGGTCTAAACAGCCAAAGAAAGAACCACAACGGGCATTGGCAGACTATTATGTTGCACAGCAGTTTTCCCTGAACTGTTGTCAGAGTTATGTCAGACAAGCCTTCCAAGGACTCTAAATGATTTTCGATGTGTGGAGACCCTGAGGAGAAGAAAGGAGGAGAGCAGCTGCCAGTATTGAGGGATGCTGGAGGGGGGAGGGGGGATTGGACAGCCTCAACAGGACTTCTGACAGGCTCAATAAACATCACGTCCCGTCCTTAACCCCATGATGGAAAGACTGCATAACTAATCAAAGTGCGTGTCATGTTACGGGATGGACAGCAAGCGGACGGACAGACGGACGGACAGAAAGATTGTGTGTGTGTGTGTACGTGACGATAGCTTTAATGCATCTGACACTAGGCAGACAAAATATACTTATCAGTAGGATAAAAGCTAATAAGCAGAGGAAAACATACACACCAGAAGAAAAATTAGATTGTGCAAAGAATAAAGTTCACTCTCCCCAGGAGACATGAGTCTGTGGAATCTGCCAAAAAGGAAATGCCCTAGCCTTGCTATTGCCAGACCAAGCTCAATCGTAGATTGCATGTTGGTCTGGGGAAGCTACTGTCATTTTCTTCAGCACAAGAGGCGTGATCAATGGGCCTAGTTCAAATGACTGTACACAATTGGCTGCTTGCCGTTGCTTCCCTATCGTCATTGTGTTAAACCAGCCAATAGCGCACCAGGGGGAAAAGACAGCTTCGTGATTGGCCCCCGCAAAAACGTATCGGAAGCAGAAAGAAATGTATTGCTCTTCTCCAGACCTTTCTGTAGGGCGAACTCGAATCGCCGGCAGAATGGGCGGGGCTACCCAGTCTAGGAAAGCCCATGAAAGGGTATTATTATATATAGTTCATTCACCAACATCTCACAGTGTTGTGATGTCTTGCTGTGTAACCAGTGGGTGGCGACTGAATGCAGACCACAATCCATGAGCCCAGTTGAGCATGGGACGGCCAATATCCAGGGCCCTGTGTGGCCCAGCTCTGCACATCTGACCCTGGGGGTTCCAGAACCTGTAGCTCCTGAGGAACACCTGGTGCTTCACCAGGTGTCCAGGCACCAGGGCCGGAGCAGGAGGGGACCAGATATGAGGGCAGTCAGAGGAGGGAGGGAGGAGATGGACTAAGCACCAGGAGGAGATGACGGGGATGGAAGGAACGATGGGTTGAAAGAGAAAGATGAAAGAAAGAGCGAGCGTGAGAGTGAGGGAGGGAAGGGGGTATGGCAGACAGATTAAATAATGAGGAAGAAGGGATGAAGACCGGTCTGATACAAGCCAGAATTCAGACAGATATGCCACAGTGGGAATCCAATTAGTGTACCTAATGGGTCCACGTTGGCTAACATTGCATACTTCCAAATACAGAGAAAAACACACTCCCACACACACACATTAGCACATTACCGAACTAGTGCTTTCATCATAGAAAAAGCACAAAGTTAGGCAAGACACAGCGGCAGACTGAACAATGCACAGGTAAGAAAACCCCCATTGCAGAAAACTATGAGAGAGAGTTTCAAAGTGTGAGAGAGAGTATAATAGTGTGGGAGAGAGAGAGAGTGTGATTGGGAGAGAGAGAATATGATAGTGAGAGAGAGAGTATGATAGTGTGAAAGAGAGAGGGTATGATAGTGAGAGAGAGAGAGAGAGAGAGAGAGAATGATAGTGTGGGAGAGAGAGAGAGTGTGATAGGGAGAGAGAGAATATGATAGTGAGAGAGAGAGTATGATAGTGTGAGAGAGAGAGAGAGAGAGAGAATTATTGTGTGGGAGAGAGTATGAAAGTGTGGGAGAGAGAGTATGATAGTGCGATAGAGAGAGTATGATAGCGAGAGACAGAATGATAGTGAGAGAGAGAGAGAGAGTAGGATAGTGAGAGAAAGTATTATAGTGAGAATGAGAGAGAGTAGGATAGTGAGAGAGAGTATGATAGTGAGAGAGAGAGTATGATAGTGTGGGAGAGAGAGTATGATAATGAGAGAGAGAGTGATAGTGATAGAGAGAGAGTAGTGTGAGAGATAGAGAGAGAGAGAGAGAGTAAGATTGTGTGGGAGAGAGTGTATGATAGTGAGGGAGAGAGTATGATAGTGAGAGAGAGAATGATAGTGAGAGAGAGAGAGAGAGAGAGTATGATAGTGTGGGAGCGAGAGAGAATGCTAGAGAGAGAGAGAGAGAGAGTATGATAGGCATTGGATCATACCATTTTCAGTGCGGGGGTTGTCATCTGTAACTCATCTGTAAGGCAATTTATTCTAAATGGTTATTTTGTCATATTTCTATTTTCTTTTTATGTTCTCAACCCCCCCCCCCCCCCCCCCCCCCCCCCCCCCCCCCAACCCTCCCTCTCACTGAGTAACCACATGTCTTATCGCCATCTCTTCAGTTCCTACCCTAACTTCCTTACAAACACTCTCTGCCACTGAAGTACTATCTCTGGTCACCTCCAAACGCCCAGCTACCTTACAACAATAACCCCTCAGGCCTTCTTCTGGCTGCCCTCCCTTTCCTCACCCATTTCATATAGAGCATTCTGGACCCTCACAGTTCTGGATTCAAGACAGGATACTGCCCTCAACCCGTCACACAGTGCGTTAACACGGGACAACTAGATCGGAATAAGCCTTATACGATATGGCTGAATCCGGTACCCTAGGTGGAGCTGTAGCCCTTTCAACAAGTAGTTATAGAGCCACTTCCGGTTGACCTCTACGTCCCAGCAACAACAAACAAAGACGGCATTCAAGAAAGATGTTTTCAGTAGACAGCTGTCAGTTCACTTCGGGTCATTGTTATTTCTCCGACGCTACACTGTTCCTACCTCTCGGTCGTATGGGCCGGAGGAGCATACGCCGGAGGAGTCCAGCCGGAGGAGTCTGGATACGACCGAGAGGTCGGAACAATGGAGCATCGGAGAAATGACATGGACCCGAAGTGAACTGACAGCTGTCCCGCAAACGGCAACAATCCCTTTCTCCTCCATGTAGCGTTTCAATCTGGACTTCAGAAAGTCAAAGCCAACATTCCTTTCCCCCGATTCCTTCTCAGCAATGGCCGAGATAACCTCCGCTACAAGTCTTTGTTGTGGAAGTACCAGAGAGTCTGAGAACCCGACGCAGTCTTTAAGATTCATAATGTCAGAGAATATCCTCGTCAGTTCGGTCGCGGCGCAATGAATGAATAAAGATTGTATACACGTCAGAAGAAAAAAAAAAAGTTTATTTTGACAGATATGCCTGAAGTTACTACTTTACAACCTTGTTGATGACCAACGTTTAGGAAAACACATACTTTTAATGTTTAAATAAGGTTTTGGGGGACTGGCTTTTCGAAAGATTGACCGCAGAAACTGACACCAAATATATAAGATAGGTGAACATAGAGGTTAGGGTTAGTTCATTTCACAGCCACTGCGTCAATATGAAATGTTGCTTTAGAGTTTGAGAAAAGTATTTTCCACTAATTCCATGAAGGTATTAACATACAACACAAACTTTGAAACATTAGCAATGCAATCCAACCCCTTATAGGATAAGAATAACTCAACGTAAAACGTGTAAGAATGACAGGTGAAGAAACGCAAAGAAAAAAAAAATTGACAAATATTTTGGAAAAAATAGGGAGTGATATCACTTAATCATTAATCCTGTGATGATGAATGCTCAAAGCCTTTGCATGAAATAAAAATGGCAGCCATGAGAAAGTCCTTCCTCTGCTTACGTCTGATATGGGGAACCAAACAGAGCGGGCTGGAAGGAGTGAAGCACCACGGAGGAAGAGGCCCGATGGGGAGCTGAGGTGGAAGGGAAGCGGTAGCTAACCCCCCAGGCTCTCGCTGGGCACCGGGGGGAAAGCCCTGGAAATGTCAGCCAGAGTGAAGCTACGCTAGCACATAGTACTTTAGCACATAGCACTTTAGAACTAAGCACTTTAGCACATAGCACTTTAGAACGAAGCACATTAGCACATAGCACTCTATCCATAAGTTCTAGTGAAATAAACACTTGCACTTTATCCCCATACTGTAGATTTCTATGCTATACAGCAAGCTGCAATTTAAGTCTATCAAGCTCCATGTTCTCGATGTTAAAATGTTGGTTTGTCTGGTTGTGTTTGTGTCTGTGGTTGTGTTTTTGTTCTGTTGTACTCTGTGTATCATAAGAAAGCAATGATGCACTGTGCCCAAGACAAATTTCCCCATGGGGTCAATAAAGTTGAACCTTGTCCTTGACCTTGAAGCTGCCCAAGGTGTGCTTTGCCACCAATGAAACCCTGCTGGCCCCCGGGCTCGGAGGGCATTATAACAGTGGCGAGCGGGCCATAGAAGCTGTGAATGCAGTGCATGTTCAGGCATATTGAATGACTACCACATTTTTATTGAAACAAATTTTCAACATTATTTCATTTTCATATCTTTTGAGAAAATATCACAAATAAGATGTTCTTTTTCCTCCAATTGTTTCATTTCAGATCAACCATGAGCACGGTCTATTTGGCTCAAGGGCGTAATGATGCCTACTGCTGGTGTTAAGCATGTCCACCATGGGCTCTGTGTCCTCCCCCTTTACTCCCAGTAAAGAGGGGGGGGGGGGGGGGGAGGCTCGAAGTGTGTGTTGGGAGGAGAGCTTAATTCAATGAAGCTTTTCATGTGACACAGCACAACAATTAAAACATATGTGCACACAAATCATGATCACAAGCATTTTTACTGCACAAATAACAGCCTGTAAGGAGAAATAGATTCATTGAGAGCAAATGCTGTCATTTCATCACTGATCCCGGAGCACTGCTTATCATCACACTAAACAACTATGTTACACTACAATGAGGCAAGGCAGTATCTGATTCCTGATCAGCATTTTATTTTTTATATTTCCTTGTCGGTTGATTCTCTACTGCTAATCTTCAGGGCTGCCTATGGTTCAGTGAGCCTGATGATCCTGCTTCCATCAAACAATCATCTTTTTTTGTTAAAATTCTCACCATGTGGTTAAGATGATTTCTTGAGTCATGGAAGGAAACTGTCCTCATGTTTGGGGACGTGCGAGTGTACTCACTTGGCCCAGAACATTTACCATCGATGTAGACACCCAGAGATAGAAACAAAGATACAGAGACTGAGAGAGAATGAGAGAAAGAGACAGACAGAGAATTATGTGCTTATGTGTGTTTGTTTGTGTGTGGCACTAGAACATCTGTGGTGACGATTTGGTATTACTCCCTGCTATTCTTCTATTCACACAGTGCCCTCCCATTTGTGTCCCGGATAAGTGAAAACCCCAGATTGGCATCATCATAAAGTACAGGGAGCCTCGACCAATCAGAGCCCTTCACCACGACTGAGCTCATTACAACTGGTTAGCCTGACAAACCTCTCACCATAAATACTAACACACAGGGATTCTAAAGGCTTTCCCTCTTTATTCACTTGTGGAATGCTCTTAACTGTAATAATTCACGGTGAGGGAGATATGTTATCTCATTGTCTGTCAAGACAAAGTGTATAGCTTTTTTACCCAAGAGTTTGTAAAATTGTACATTTGTTCGTTAAAAAGAAGAGGCCGACCTCATTCTAATAAAGGACGTCCAAAGAAAATCCATTTTCTTTGGAAATCCATTGCACACTTTAACAGCCCAGTTTTCATTGCAGTAAAAGTATTTTTTTTCCGTAGATAATCTTTCAAGGCAATAACCACCTGTGGAGGAGAAGTAAAATTACCCACTAGTACAGTTTACGGGCTCCTAAATCTCACAGCGAAAACAGAAAGATGTGTAACTGTTTCACAGCAAGACAGTGGAAAGGGGCCCTCGGCAGCAAGCCCTGTGTTGGTTTGGTGGGGCTTTGGTTGTGTCAAGGGGGGCAAAGCTAAACTGAGCCATCACAGGGAAGTTACCCAAATTCCCCGTCCTCTCCCTTTTTGGAGGCGAGGCTCTTAGACTCCAATTTGAGCCAGCAAAGAGCGCTGGTGGCGCAGATAGAGAGAGGACAGGTTTGGAGGTTTGGAGCAAACAGGTTTCATGTTTCAATTTGTGAGAGAAGCCTCGTTAAGGAGAACTGTCTGGCAGGACGCCTGGCAAGCAGGGGGGTGAGAGAGAAATAAACAGAGACTTAACAAAGGGAAGGAAAGGAAAGAGAAATACAGACAAAGAGAGACAGAGACAGGCACAGAGACGGAGAGAGAGAGAGAGACGGAGAGAGAGAGAGAGAGAGAGAGAGAGAGAGAGAGAGAGAGATCGAGAGAGAGAGATCGACAGAGAGAGATGGACAGCGAGAGAGAGAGATCGACAGAGACAGAGAGACAGAGAAAAGTATGACAAATAAAGAAAAAGCTAACAAAGAAAGGAATGAATAAATAAAAACAGAGAGACACATAGAGAAAGAGAGAGGGACAAGAACATAACAAGAACAATGAGACCAAACCCTACAAAATACAGGCAGTACGTTTGTGGAATTGCGACAAATGTGCAGACGTGATAGAAATCGAGAGTATTGAAAAGCAGTGTCAGATCTTGTTGGCTTTACTGCTCGCCCATTTGGCTCTTAATTCCATCACTGCTCTCTGAACTTTTCCAGCTCTAATAGGGCCAACTTAAAGGCCTACGTGCAGGTTAACCGGAAGTTTTGGTTAATGGGTACAGAAAGCACTCAAAATGTTTATATAATTTATAAAATGTCTCCAAAATAGTGTTAAAGTCCAAGTTTAACACAATTTTGTTTTTGTCGTTTTTGGCAGTAACGGGTGTTTTCTAACGCCATTCGGCGATGACGTCACGTTGGGGTGACATGGTGGAAGGTAGCCTCAACCTAGAACTATGGCATATAAGAGGTGGCAAGAACCACAAATAACATGTACGATGGCCCACAGCCGTATAATTTCGAACCTGTCAGACGTGAGAGGGCGAATGAGGAATTGCCGAGAACTGATGGCGGTCAAAGCCAATTAAATGCATGGTCAGAGGAGAATGAGTGGAGAGTTGCGATCATTTAGCAACGCAGCAACAAGCGCTGGAGCTAGTCAATGAACAGCAGTGCATACAATAACAACACTTTTATTTATTTTTACTGTCAGTGAATAGCACCGAGTGAAAGTCAACGTTTTCAGTCTATTGACAGCGATTATGTCGTTCAGATAAGTACCGGTAAACTTAGTCATAAGATCTAGAAATAGAAGGCATAATGGGCTACCTTGCCAGTCCCACCTGTAAAATCCCCCCCAGATAATCCCTAATTAAATCTTACCCACGACGTTGTAATCAGATTTCCGATTAGTTATCCCACGTTTTGATGGTAGCCTATTAGCTCCAGTAACAACATCTTTGCCTAGTGTTTATTCCTAAGCTTTATTTTACCCAGTGTGTGAAATACCCGTCAATATTCGGGGGTCCCCATCTCCCGATTGTTGCGCAATACCGATATACATTTTGCAGTAGGCCTATAAGATTACAATATTTCATGGATGCAAGACCATTAGTATTTAGCCTACACGACAACACGCACACACTTAACAGTTTTTGATAATCCGATATGCTATACATTTTAAAGCAACACAGGAGGCTGCATTGGCTTGTTTGGATGCACGTTGATTTATAACAAGGATATCTGTCTGTCTGTCAACGCATGTGTCTAGTTTTAATGTGATGTATTTTGTGTATGTCCAGTCAGACTTGTTGTCTCCCTTGTTCTGTGTGGTCTTGTAGGCTTTAGGTTCTGTCCTGTGTGAGCCGAATCACCTAAATTAATTCCCGACGATTTGTGTCGTTTGGTATTAATAAAGACTTGACTAGGCTATCTATCTATCTAGGCTATTAACATTCCACTATTTTTATTAGCGGTTTATTTGTTGTTATTAGTGGAAAACAATATCGAGTTTGAGATGTCAATCATGGGATATTGCCCAATATCCCGAGATAGAGAACCAATCAAATTGTGATATCTTAGGAGGTTCACGTGTAGCATATACTAAATATATATAATATCTATGTATTTATCTATGTATAATCTGCTGAACACTCTCTTACTAGTCTCTACCCTTAAGGGTCTCAATGCGGCTTTGGTCCGTGTCTCCCCAACGTGACGTCATGCAATGCATCCTTGGGGAAATGAGAATCAATAGCAAACCGCTAAAATAGTACCTACTTTTTCACATTCCGTTTTGTGATACCTAACAACATTAAATACAACGGATAACAGTTTAAATCTCTATTACCAACAAGCAAATTGCACAAATTCGTTGGAAGATAAACCCTGCAACTGCTGACAACATTGATTTGGCCTAAAGCCTCACTGTCCTGCACACCTTGATCCAGAGGAGAGAAAAAAAGAGACAACATTTATCCCCTCCTCCACCAACTCCTCCCTGGTGCGGCTCTGGGTCGAACTAACCCCCCCACACTGACTTTCTATCCTCCCATCATCCTTTCAACCCCTGGCTACATTTTGGCAGCATCAGCGCATCAGGAGAGCGAGGATGGGGGGGATGAAAGAGAGCGCTATTTGAGATAAGCTCCTCTTTGCTATCCTGGGCTCCATGCTGGCGTCGAGTTGCGCAGAGGTGATCCGTCTGCTGAGAGAATCACAAACCAGGGGCCAGGGAAGGAGACTGGAAGGCAATAACACACATTGAGTGACTGGCTGACTCTGATTGAAAAAAGACAACTAAGGGCCTCTGGGAGTTGAAAAAGCAGGATCAATACAGAATACATCAAACGTAGGCAAATTAGCTTAAGGCAAATTAGCAAATTAAGACCAGATCAAATCCCTTCCGACTCATGTCAATACTTATATAGCTATATTGTGTATAGCTGCTTGACTGACAAGCTTAAGAGTGTTTTTTCAAGCCTTCAGTCTAGATAATGAGGCTACGTCTTTCTCTAGGTCTGTCTGTCTGTCTCTCTGCGGGTCTGTCTGTATCATGATCTGATGGAGATGATTCACACTTGGGAAACTTGGGGGAAAATAAAGTTGTTTCCATCAGTGAAAAGGGTTGGTGTGTATGTTAATTCCTCCACCTGTCATGGTATATAGGAGGAGCAGCACCATCATTAGGGCTGTGAGTGACACTTGTGTTGGTCCTTCAATGCCTGTCTTTGGTTTCGGCTGATTTTGAACATAAAGCAGGTGTGTTTATTCCCCAATCTCGCTGTGTCAGCATTTGTCTTCCCGTCTTAGCGGTCTTCAGGCTGTCAAACATCTCCCCGTTGTCGGGACGGAACGTCTACTAGCTTGGAGCCGTGTGCGTCTGTCTTCTCCTACACCAGTGGCGGACTCAGAGTGTTTGAAGGGCAGGGGCGAAAAAATAAAAGGGCCACATTCTTGCTCTAGAGGGCACATCGTCATAATTTATTGTATGAAGGGGCACCAGAGGGCACCTATTCATTCTTTCACATGTAAAGGGCAGCCAATGAGGCACTTTCTCTCGTATTCACCACTCTTGAGGGCACTTTTTCAACCATGGAGGCACCAGGGGGGGCGGCCGCCCCCCCTGCCCCCCCCCTGAGTCCGCCACTGTCCTACACCCTGACAGCAGCACACGTGTACGTCCACGGTCCGTTCACTACAGGTCACCCCCTGTCAATGTCAGAGCTGTGTTATGAAAGGATAACCTGACAAATATTGCTAATAATAATTGCTCCTTTGTGTAGAGGTAAATAGTCGTACTTCTTGAGTACATTTAAAAACATGAGCCCAGAGCCTTTCACCGAGACATTACTATGCGTGACGCCTTTTTCACCTGGCATTTTCAGAACCAATACATAATACGTATTTGGGCGGGGCGGGTGGGGGGGAGGGGGCGGGATGAGCAGGGCGTCATCTGTATGACAGGCAGTGGAGGCGGACATCACAGGATAGTGGTTTTCTAAGGGCGTCACATGTCATCTCACTGATCTATATTATGTTCTGTAGTCCTGCAACGACAGAGAGATCTCCAGAGATGACAAGATGTCTGAGAGAGACAGAGTGCAGTGTCCAGAGAACAGGACATTTAGATGATATTTAGATGTTCACAAGGGAGTCATCGTAGGACATTACACACCAATTATTGAGGCTGTGCTGGTATAATATCCTGTTCTACAAATGTATTCCAGTGTCATTATACTCCTGAATTCTAATCAAGCATTATCACCCTCTGTTATAGCAAAACCCTCAATACATGTACAGCTATTCCAACATTCTTCTCGATTAAAGATAGGGTAGGTCATTTACTTAAGATTTTATTTTATTCATATTGTTTGGAAATCCTCTTTA
This sequence comes from Pollachius pollachius, assembly GCF_949987615.1. Classification (NCBI taxonomy): domain Eukaryota; kingdom Metazoa; phylum Chordata; class Actinopteri; order Gadiformes; family Gadidae; genus Pollachius; species Pollachius pollachius. The sequence goes on from NC_136935.1 coordinate 26,054,762, forward strand.
CATTCCGACAGAAATAAATGAATCAGATGCTCTGACCAACCAAAGAAACGTTTTTTCTGTGGTTGTTGCATTCCTGAGCAGCATGGACATTGTAGTTCCATTCCCCCTTGCCCCTCGTTGGCTGAAGAAGCTACACCAGTGCTGGCCAGCCTGAGTAGCTGGGTTCTGACTGCGGCAGTGTCCCTGGTGTCGGAGAGGAACACCTTTCATTGTGTTTTCAGCACTTTGGTGTTCTAAGGGTATTAAACTATTGTGGCTTTTTCTTAGTGTTTGGTGGCCCGCAGGGTCAGGCCCCCAACTAGGTCCTGCGGGTTCTTGTCTTATCTCCTTGTGGAACTCCCCTTGGGTTGTTTCCAGTCTCTCTATCTTACTGGTACATTTAGGATGGAGGTGAGCTTCTTTGTGGTGCAGTGTTAGCTGTTTTCTGCTTTGCTTTCAGGGTTCTTCCCGGCCTGTTATGGCTTGAACTTGAACAGTGCTTTATTGTTGCTAGTTCTTCCTGAAGAACACCATTTTAACTTTTTTTCTGCAGAAATCCAATAGTAATCACAATGCTCCTTCTGCTATGGGGGGCCAGTGGGTTACCCCCATAGCAGAAGGAGGTTACCTGGGGTACACACGCTCCAAGACAGCCTTTGTTGCAGTCGAAGCAGTTTTTATTAAATGATTGAGGGTAGGATGAGATTCGTTTTACAGTCTCAAACTTATCTGTGGTCGACTCACTTTGAACTTGGGCCCTTTATGTCTAGGTGTGTACGTGTGTGGGTCTGTGTATGTTTGCTTTGGCATGACTGTGATAGCAGAGAGAGAGGCCCATTCTATTTAATTACTGAGTTAATGACACACTATGCTCCAATGGACACACCACATGGCACGCAAACAAAAAAACACACAGACGCACAGTTCTCAAGCAATTTGGCAGGACATTGTGTGACAGCAGACTAACAATGTGCACACACACAAACACACACACACACACACACACACACACATACACACATCAGGAGCCAACGCTGACAGAAAACTTCATCACAACCGCTTTAATGAAGTCACTTCTCCAAAATAGAGTGAGGGGGGAGAGCGAGGAGGAAGGAGGGGAGGGAAAGGAGGACAAGGTCGCCTGGATTGATGATGCTCATTAGCCTAATAAGGTACTATAATGAAGCTGGCCCAACGCTGTGGAGTACCGCAGACACATGCACACCCACACCCAGAGATACACATGCTCTCACGTCCACAGAAGAACACACGCACACACAAAGAGCAAATGGCAAATAATAGATTGTTTTGACTCTCTCTCTCTCTCTCTCTCTCTCTCTCTCTCTCTCTCTCTCTCTCTCTCATGCACACTGTCACTGTTCAGACACCCACCTCTCCTTCTGAGGACTGGAGTAGAAGGTCCTTTCTGCAGGTGGCCTGAAAGTCTCCCACACCGGCGTTGATCTCCACCCCCCGAGGGGCCTCCAGGGTCAGGGTCCGGGTGGGCGATTCGAGCCTGGAAACACAGCAGGGTTAAGTTTCAACCCAGCATCACACAATTTCGTGCTCATGCGCACAAATGTTGATCCATTGAATCGTGTCCCAGAGCACGATTATCCAACTTTTTTCGTGCCACACAGAACGAAATGTAAGCCAATATATTTTGAATGGGTGCGTTTCTCAGACAATTCTCTCCACAGAATGAAACGAGAGAGAGAGAGAGAAGGAGAGAGAGAGGGAGAGAGAGAGAGGCATCAGAAGGGGTGTGCGCAGACAGTACAATGCTCCCTCTAGTTATACTAGAGTTTTCTCCGCGCGCGTTGCGAAGCTCAACCTCTGGTTGTAATTAAACCCACAGCAATAATGTGGAAACCCCAGTCGATAATGTAACAAATTTCTGAGCGCATAATATAATAACATTTTGCCTATAATTTTACAAAGTATAACATTTGTTCATTTTTTAACCATTCAGCGAACAAAAGGCAACAGGCTGATTATCATTTAGGGGGCCACTCAATGACATGCAGAAGCGTCATCAACACGCCCACTGAAGTGGTGTGAAAAATACAGACTTTCTACTCCTCATTCACATGTAAGGTAATATACATTTCCTATGGAAAAAATACTACCTCAGGGGTAGAATTACTCAGGAGATTGTCAGGGTACAAATGTCAGGATATGTTGTTCACACATACGGCCCATCAGGAGAATATCAGGAATTACACGTGTGTCTGAAAGCAGCTAGTGTGTAAGCATTTGATTACATTATAAAATTTGTAAATTTATGTAAGCAGGGGCAATTTTTCAATGGAAATTGTAGTATACTATGTAGGGATGGGCAAAACGATTTTTTTCCAGGATCATCACTTCTTTCAGTTCCGTTCACTATCATGATTCGTTCGTTTGATTTGTTCGTTAAGTCAGGTCTGTTACATCATTTGGCAGGGAATCGGAAATTATGGAATAAATGTTAATCAACATGCATGTAGCCTACTACTTTTTAATGTTCTGGTGAAATTACCCAGGTTAAGTGTAAATATTAAGCGTATATATAAAACACATACGTGCCTTTTAATCATAAATATCCTTAATACATAATGGGGTGCAGAAGTGTAAATATTAAGCATATATGTAAAGCACATACGTGCCTTTTAATCATAAATATCCCTAATACATAATGGGGTGCAGAATTAAATGCCGTCTTCCAAGTTTCGCTAATAAGCAGTGAAGCAAGTAAGCAAGCACCAGCAGCACCATTGTGCGAATTCCCTACTAGACCAGATGAGAACGTAATGGTAGGTAAAAACAATACTTTATTAAAGCAAGCAATTGTGATGTAGAACCAAATAAAAAGAAAACATAAAGTGCTTGCATGGTCGGTCGCGAACGATTATGTTTAAAAACATAGCGTCTTACCTGGGCAAGTGTGTCGCTGCGGTGTGTGCGTGTGTGTTCTTACCTGGGCGCGTGTGTTGATGGCGGAGCCGTTATTTATAAAACACAATGGGCTCTATCTTGCACCCGTTGCATTTGACTTAATCACTGGCGCATGTGTCGTTGCTAGTTTGCAACATGCGCAGAGCGTGCTTTTCCCTCCCGCGCCACGCGTCGGAAAATTAGGGAATGGTGTTGCGCCCCAAGGGGCGGTTTGGCGAAAGTAGGAGGCGTATTCTGGCGCAAACATTCCCTGGTGCTATTTTGCAGTTTCAGAAATCACTTCCACCACAAACCAGAAAATACCTGGTTTAAAGTCAGTGGCGCGTTGTTCAGATGCTATTTAAAGGGCGCATGCATAATGTTGCTTTTGCACCTCGCGCATACACTTTGCTTCTCTCATCTACTTGGACGCAGCAGTTCCCATTTTTGCAAACCATACATAATTCCAAGGAAAATAAAATATTACCACACAAGGAAAATCAATGTGGTGTCCATGCGGAAGAAGAAAAAATAGGCATAAATCTAGCGTACACATTTACCCAAATTATTCAGGCTAATTGTAGTAGGCGTATTGACGGATCAAATTAACCTGGTTGACCAATAGTGGCAAGAGACATATGTATATAAGGACACATGTCAAAGTGGGTTGTCCGTCAAGAATCAGGAACCACAATTCTGAATACTGCAAAACAAATTCTGAAGACTACGAAATCACCTTATCATGTAAGTCCATTCAAAACCTTTCTCTGCAACTTACCAGTTAAGTTGAGGTTGCTTATAATTGTTCTATTGCACAGTGATATGGAATACGTCCTGGGACAGAGGATCGGAGGCTGGAGGGAGAGGGTCTACCTGCCCAGACACACCTATCTCTCCCTCAGTGAAGAGGTTTTCTGTGACAGCCTGACCCATCAGGCTGTCACAGAAATCTGCCATCTCCTGGCAGATGGGCTGGGGACTGATGTACGCTGTCCCTATGCCCTCCCCCCGCAGTGAAAGTTACAGCGGCACTGCAATTCTATGCATCTGGGTCATTCCAGCATCCCCTTAGTTCCATTGGACACATTTCACAATCTGCAATAAGCTTGGCTATACATGCAGTTACGTCTGGTCTAGTCCGACATGCTAAGGAATACATCCAATTCCCTTTTACACCTGACAGCTTGGAAAGAACGAAACAGGAGTTTTGGATGAAGTATGGGTTCCCTGGCATCCTTGGTGCTATAGACTGCACCCATGTGCAGCTACATGCCCCATCAGTAAACGCACTTATATACATAAACCGTAAGGGAACTCATTCAATTAATATCCAAGTAATTTCCGATGCTAATTGTACAATCATCATGTATTTGCAAATTACCCTGGCTCAAGCCATGACTCATTCATATTGGCAAACTCAACCATTCCTGCCATAGTTGAGGGGAATCCTCCCTTGGATGGGTGGCTGTTAGGGGATACGGCTATCCGTTGAAGACATGGCTCATGAACCCATTTCTTATGCCAGCAACAGTGCGTGAATTGGTATTCAACAGAAAACACACACAAACAGTGTAATTGAACGAACATTCGGAATACTGAAAATGTGCGTCAGGTGGTGCTTTACAGTATGCTCCTCAAAAAGTCCCAGCATTCTTTGTGGCATGTTGTTTTTTACACAACATTGCCATGAATCATGGATGTGATGATGACATTAGTGAGGATAGATTAGAGGGCTTAAGGAGACGTGATGCTGAACTGCATGTGCCGATGCCATTACACCCAAATGCCCCAGCAGCAGCACGGGAGAGGAGAGCTCATCTGACAGAAGAGCTGCATCGTATATAGTGAGGTAAGCAAACTAATGACATCTCCGCTCTATTGTACAATTATTACAATGCATTCATAACCTTGTGATTCAGTGAAAGTGAGCCCAAAACATTGGAAAGTATAGTATGTCCTTGAGACATTTTTTATTAGACTTTTGTCAAAAAGTCAAAATATTTGTAGGCCTAACTGAAAAAAATGAATACAAACGAAAAATGAAAAGTTGAAAAGATTTAAACAAGATTTAGCCTAAAAATCAATTATTTTTCCCTCCTCTGTAAGGCCTTTTATGCCCACCTCGGCGGGATTGGACACGTGAGGGTCCGGGAGTGGAGATGCTGGATGTGCTCCTGGTGGAGCGGGTGGACGGATATGGAATGGGGGGAGGAAGGGGCACAATAGGGGGAGGGAGGGGCACAACAGGGGGAGGAGGTGGTTTGTTTGCCATGCCCGCTCCATGGCTGTAGCAATCCTCTCCAAACTTGAGGCGGTGCGCCCGAGAGGCCGCAGCAACATCGCCACCCGGTCAAGACGAGCATGTCGAACCCGGTTTGCTGAAGCTGCAGGAACGGGAAATAAATTTGATATATATATATAAATTTGATATATATATATTCATATATATCTGCATATATATATATTTATTTTATTTGGAGAGGCCCTCTTAAGCCCATCAGTTACTTGGCTCCACAGTGCATCAGTGTCTCTCTCTATGGCTCCCTCTCTCTCCTTTCCATTGTGTTTCGAGAATTTATATCAATATAACGAGAAAGGATGTTAGGATAACGGCAAGAAAGTAAAGGCTCCATGGTTATAATAATTTAAATATAATTAACTTAAAGCGTGTAACAAAGAAACAAGACAATCTAATTGTGGGCCAGCAGAGGCTAAATTTTAACCGAATTCAGCCCATAACCTTATTTTTATATTATGAATATTTTAATATTGTCTTGTTGTACCTGAACCACACGTACACATCGGTGGAAGTGGATTTCCAACGGTCATATAGGATGCAGATCTTGTTATAACGACAATTGAATAAAAGCTACATGGTCTACTTCTAACATTATAACTAAATAATTTAATATGCATATATATCATATATATTTTAATATTTAATTAATTCAATATTAAACCAATGCATTTCAATCGGGAGAATTTTTCGTCTTCAGAAAGGGGGGCGGGCTGCGCAGTGCATGCTATAGTTATGGATTGGTCAAAACAACTATCCAATTTATTAGATTTTTTCCGCAGACCCCCTCCAAAACTGAAACTAACCACGCCCCTTAAACCCAGTCTCACAACAGAATGTAGTAAAACTACGTTGGTCCACCGCGGAAAATGCATTACAATAACGGCTCTAATCATGTGAAATGCCCTATTCTTTTCAATGGGCCTGCCTCGACGTCACATGATACTTGACTGTCATGGTTGCTATAATGGTTGTCATTGCCTGCCCCCCCCATATCTTTCTATTTTCCACAGTTCAGACTTGTAATTAATAAGATACTTTTGTAATAAACGTGACTCTTTTTTTTTTTTTTTTTAGCACTGTCTGGTGGCTAGCAACATCACTCTGAGAGATGGGCATGGACACATTTAACGAGGCAGGGTTATGTGAAATAATTAATTAAGTTATCATGTGTGAGAGGCAGTGTTTGTAATAACGCCGTTTAAAATAACGGCGTTAGGTAACGCCGTTATTTTTTCAGTAACGGGGTAATCTAACTAATTACGGTTTCTGTTGTTACAACGCTGTTACCGTTACTGTACGCTAAATGTGGTGCGTTAGTATGAATTGATTGAATAAACTGCATAATCCGAACGCACCCCTGGCTTCAAACACAAACTGCTAGTGAGGAGACCGGGTGGGTTAACAACGAGATAAGCGATTATGATTGGCTAAGGCAGAGTCATGTTTCATGGTAGCCAATCGGAGCCAGTGTTTTTACACCCAAGCCAGGACACGCAAATGCACACACCAAACAGATTCAATGAAGCAGCAGAAATGTCGAGTCCGGAGCAATCCGATGAAAAGTTGGCATTTTCTGTAGTATTCAGCAGTTGTTCAACAGCCTTTGCAACTAAGCAAATTAAAATTCAGTTGGAAGTATATCAGGGCCTTGAATGGGCAGTTCAACCATTTAACACATTAAAGCTAGGGTGGGTCATTTTTTTACTGTAATATTTGGCAAAACTGTCATAATAGCCAGTCAGCTATATGTAGGTGGAGTGCTCTGAGAATATCTGCTCATCACTTTGCTCTCCCCTGCCTCTTTGTGCCGCCCCCAAAAATTGCCACCGCTCATGTACTCTTTGACCAATCAGAGCGAGGCTCTGATTCTCCGTTCTTATTGGCTGTGGGACTGTCCGTTCACCTTGGCAACGACGTTGGTGCGTCCCTGCGTGAGCGGTCATGAGCCTAGCAGTCTGACAGTTTTGCACTACTCAGCGGACAACAAATGAATAGCAATGTCTTCATCAACGGCCCCTAAATTTCCCATTCCCCGGATACCAACAACTAACACCGCTAAGACAGCGAAAAAAAGAGGAAAGACACTTGTTGAAAGGACAGCTACTAAAACGGAGGCGGAGAGAGCTCGAAATAAAACCAGAGTAAACATTGGCGTGGCTTATGAGCGATGGAGAGAGTTAGGCGACCTGAGAAACTTAAAATCGGACGCTGAGATGGCTACATTTCTTATAGACAGGTAAGAAATAGTGTTATCTCTCCATGGTATATTGTGAAGAATATGTAAAGTGTCGGCTGGTATGGTTTTTTACTAGGCAAATCCACGATAACCGTTACATTACGGTTCTGTAATGTAACCGTTTCAATACGGTTCCGTAGGATGTCTTGCATCGGCCCATGGTTATTTTCCGGTCCATTTATATGGTAGTTATGGTCACACTAACCTGTCGGAATAACAAAGAGATTGTGCTCACACGTAGCCTAGGCCTCAACTCAACTGTGGATAATGTCCCGTTTGTCACGTTTGTCAACGAGTCACGTTTGTGTAAAAGCTACTTTGACACAAATGTCGAGATAAGCACAGTGAGGGAAGTGTAGCATATGATATTCCATGTTCCATATGAAATGTACAATTACTTATTACACATTTATACTGACAATTGGCTCCCCTGATTTTTTTGTTAAAGTATGACATGAAATAAACATACCTGCTCATTTGTGATTCGTTGAATCACACGGCTCGTGTTTCCACACTGGCCATGTCCTCTTGCCCTACCCTGTCAAGACCTCCCAGACCGCGACCTCGTCCCCTTCCTCTGCCCCTGCCTCTGCCCCTTGGCTGCCTGCCTCTAGCAGCAGGCCGTCCGCTGACCCTATATATCCCACGTCCTGTGCTGCTAGGACCTGGGACATAATCGTCCCCAGAGCCATCTGGGCTCTCTTCTTGTACACTCTTATAATGCAAAAAATAAGCGTTATTGTAGTATAATTACAGCTACTTTTCTTAGGCCTACCAGCGCAATTACAATGATTTTAAGGTAACATACATGGTATGTCTGTGAGTAGGATGTTGACGCTCAATATGTACTTATGTAGTTATCAGCACTAATGTTTAATTACCTCAGAATCGGACATGGTGTTTCGTCTTCCTATCAATGTAACTGAATTCACATGAACGCGCATAACTGACGTTCGGAGGGAGGAGCTACAGCAGGTAGAGCGTGGCAGGGAGGGACCAGAGAGAACACAACGGAATCTCAACGGCTGTTTTCTCCCAAATTACCCACCCTAGCATTAAGGCCAAGTGAAAACTGTTCAGAAAAACCGCAATAGTTACTTTCCCTGGTGACTACTTTTATTATAGAGTAATTCAGTTACTAACTCAGTTACTTTTTGGAACAAGTAGTGAGTAACTAACTAATTACTTTTTTAAAGTAATGTTCCCAACACTGGTGAGAGGTCATTCCTCCTCCTTAGTGTGTACTAAGTGTGGATTGACTATTTACATTTCTGATTGAAATGCTCATTGCAAGCTTCCTATGTATGTCTGGTGTACCCCATACTGTCCGCAAGCATGGCCTGAAGTTCTTTCCAGACCTATACCCTAGCCATCAGACATACATATTTGAGAATCAGCATCGTGGTGCCGGCTCCTTTTGACCCCAGACTTCAAAAAATTGTCCACAGGCCAGCTGTGTCTACACACCTTAAGCCACACATTTACACCTTCATCCCACAAAAAATGGGGACTTGAAACTAATCCCTGTCTTATGCACATTTACTTTACTGTTGGGGGTCACACTCCTTTTCCCAGCATTTCGAGATAGCTAGAGATGCCACGTTTCCCGGGCTCTGGAGAACGACATATCCGAGATTTGGAGTTCTAGCCCTTGCAGAAAGTTTTCCCAAATGGACTGTTTTTTTGACAATGCCTCTCAGAAGCGTTTCCTGCAAGACCTAGTGGATCAGAATGTGGTGGAAAGACAGATTTTGAGATAGGAAGGTCCTACCGCCCTGTAACTTGACTATCTTGTTCTAGGGACTAACTGGGACCCCCACACCAAAACTTGGCCCGCTCGGACCCCGAGGGCAGGAAGGGGTGGGGGGTCTGAGGTTTCGGGTTAGGGTTAGGGTTGTGGTTAGGGCCGGCTTTTTTCCAGAGAACCATAAATTTCACAGAGTATTCCCAAGATGCACCCTGGTTGAAGGTCTAATGGACAAGTTTCTATCATTTGTCAACTAATTTAGATTAATTTCTAGCAACGGCTTGTTGCGTTTCAATGGAGCATTTGATGACACGTGTGAGCTTTTCCTGTAGGGCTGGAGCCCCCAAGTTGATAATCGTATGCATCCTTTGAGACCCCCTTTGATATAAAAGAGACCCCAGGTCTATAGCTTACTTGTTAATATTCTCGACTCAGTCACCTATTGCATCACTTCCTATAGGGCTTTTGCCTCCTAATTTATCATTGTAGTATATTTAAATGCCCTCTTTCTTATACAGTATATGACACCACCACCGCTGGGACGTGGCAACAATTCTCCATATCCATGTGGAGAGCAGGGGTACACTAGACATCAATTGAAAGCACACTCAGGAGGAGGAATGACCTCTCCCACATGATACTTAATTATTGTTCAAAATAACCCTGCCTCGTTAAATCAATGAGCTTGGTTTTTTGCTTTCTAGACTAGGTTATAGGCTGTATCACTATAAAATCTGTCTATGCACATCTCTCAGAGTGACGTAACAAGCCACCAGACAGCGATAGAAAACAACAACGAATGAAGTTCATTACAAAAGCGACTTATTAATTACAAGTCTAAACTGCGGAAAATAGAAACATATTCCAAGGTGCTTTTAAAAGGAACATTGGAATATCTGTCTATTTCCTAGACAGCGGACCCTAGTTTATGACAAAAACAACACAATTGACGGCAGCTCAGTTGCCGCCCTGCTTAACGTGGTTTGGAGCAGAGGGGCGATGGCAACCACCATAGCAACCATGACAGTCACGTGACGTGGACGCAAGCCCATTGAACAGAAAAGGCCAAAAAAAACGTAGGCATGTCACATGTTTAGTGTCATTATTGTAAAACTACTTTGGTGTAAGACTGGGTTTAAGGGACGTGGGTTTAAAAATCTGATCAATCTGATTGTTTTTTTGACAAATCCATAACTAGCGAGTGCACTGTGCAGCCCGCCCCCTACCTTTTCGAAAAGAAACACCACATTGAATTGTAATTGGTTTAATATTTAATTAATTTAATATTAAAAAAAATATATAAATACACAATTATTATAGTTATAATATTATAAGTAGCCCATAGCTTTTATTAAATCATCGTTATTACAAGATCTGTATCTGACCATTGAAAATCCACTTCCACAAATGTGGAAGTGGATTAAATATTAAAATATGTATAACATAAAAACTAGGCTATACGTACAGCATATCATACATTTGACATGTATATGGAGTTAGACTAGATGTATGCATAAGTTTATAGGCCAAATTCGGTTAAAATTCTGCTTCTGCTGACCCACAAGATCCTCTCGTTGTCTCGTTACACACTTTATAAGTTAATTATATTTAAATTATCATAACCATGGAACCTTTATTTTCTTGGAGTTATCATTACATCCTTTCTGGTTACATCGATATAAATACACAGTGGAAGGGAGAGAGAGGGAGCCATAGAGAGAGACACTGACACAGCTCCGCAGTGCAGCGCTTATATATATATATATATATATATATATATATATATATATATATATACCTGTGTATATTCTGAGAAACGCTCCCATCCAAAATGCATGGGTTTACATTTCATTCTGTGCAGTACGAATAAAGACGGACAATCGTGCTCTTGGACACGATTCAATAGATTACCTTTCGTGAGCATGAGAATGAAATGTTTTTGAGGAGGTCTGCTGTAAAAAAACGGGAAAATCAGAGTATCCCTAATACACTACCTTTACCCTTTGATGCATTTGTTGTTTTGACACATACATAAGTAGAGGGTGCCCTGTACTATCTGCGCACATCCCTTCTGTAGTCGAAGAAAATATCCCAATTGAAAGGCAATGGTTTGAATTTCATTCTGTGTAGCACGAAATAAGTCAGAAAATCGTGCACTGGGACACGATTCAATAGATTAAATTTCGTGAGCATGAGCACAAAATGTTTTTAAAGAGGTCTGCTGTAAGAAACGGGGAAATCAGAGTATCCCTAGTGTTTCTCAACAGGGATGCCGCGGCACCCTTGGGTGCCGTCTGGCATCCTTAGGGGTGCCGCAGAAACGCTGCTGACACTAGGCTAATATAGTGAATTGAAATAAATGAATGAATCATTTTGGAATCTTTATTTTAGGGATAGCATACATATATGGTAAGTAAATCGAGGCACACATCAGCGATATCGGATAAGTTGTCATCGCGTTGTGCAGCGGTTAATGAGCCAGCAACATGGACAGGTTTTTGAAAAGAAAAGCTCCACAGTCTGATACATCTGAATCTGAGCCCTCAACATCGTCATTGTCTGGTCAGTCAGTGAAGGATGTAGACTCCTCCAGCAAGATGAAGAAACGACAGTATGATGACAATTGACCAGTCAGGGACTGGTCAATTTTTTAATTTCCATCCTTAGTCCCTGACCAGTCAAGGACTAATTAGCCTACGGCTATAATCCTGTATATTTACTTTTTTCTGTTTTTTGTGGATTGATGTTCATCAATATATTTTGTCCCTTTGTAAAAATAAAATAAATCTCAAATTACCTCACGTTTGGATTCATCTTCACTGGAGAGCTGTCATGTCCTCTCCCCCTGTGCCTGTTATGTGGTATGAAATTGTCCAACCTGGCTATGGTAACCAGCAAGTTGAAAAGACATCTGACAACAAATCACCCATCACATGCCAACCAAAGTAGGGAATACTTTGTTCGTTTGAAAAGCGAACACAGCCGACAGGAGCAGGTGATGTTCAAGTGTGCAAAAGTCTCAAAAAATGCACTGGAGGCTAGCTACCTGGTAGCCGAAATAATAGCTAAGGCTAAAAAGTCTCACACCATTGCTGAATCAGTAATAATGCCAGCCTGCACTGCTATTGTAAACAAAATGATAGGCCCACAAGCAGCTAAAGAGATCGCAAAGACACCACTTTCAAACTCTAGCATTGGGAGGCGTGTAAATGACATGTTGGCAGACATAGAAGCCGTGGTCTTAGAGAAAATAAGGCTATGTGGGAAATTCTCCCTGCAAGTTGATGAGTCAACAGACGTGAGTGGCCACACACAACTTTTGGGATTTGTGAGATTTATTGATGGAGGAGAAATTTGTGAGAAGTGTTTGCCGGACAAAACAATGGGCGAGGAAATATACCGTGTAACAACAGAGTACCTTGAACAGGGAAGAAGTTGGAAAAATTGTATCAGTGTCTGCACCGATGGCGCTGCTGCGATGACCGGCAATGTCAAAGGTTTCATCAGCAGGATCAGAGAGCAAAACCAAAATTTTCGCACAACGCATTGTTTCCTTCACCGGGAGGCACTGGTTGCCAGGACTTCACCCAAAGATCTTTCAGATGTACTGGACAGGGCAGTGGACATAGTTCATTTCATAAAGGCGCGACCATTAAAGTCTGTCTTTGTTCCAATCTATGCGAGGAAATTGGAGCCGAGCATCAGGGCTTGTTGCTGCACACAGCTGTCCGCTGGTTCTCACGCGGAAAATGCTTGGACCGACTGTTCGAGTTAAGAGAAGAACTCTGAGTGTTTTTAGCGGGAGAAAATTCTGCATATAAAGAGTTCTTTGCAGATGCGCAATGGTGCGTAAAACTCGCATACCTGGCCGATATATTTAAGCACCTCAATGAACTTAATCCTAAAATGCAAGGTAAAGAGGAAAATCTACTAAACTCATCCGACAAATTGTGTGGCTTTAATTCTAAACTCACTCTCTGGAAAGTGAGTTGGAAAAGGAATACCCGATCCTGTAAATTAGCGCCGTTGACACTGTTACCCTTTTCCACTACTTATTTGTGTGAGCTTTTCAAGCTTAACCTGCGTCAAGAACAAGTACAGAGATCGCCTGAGAGCTGTGGACCAGGAGCTACGTGTGTGTCATCCGTTCCTGCGAGAAGAGAGCGGTTGTGTGCATCGTCCTAGTCCCAAATCTCTCACTGAGTCACATTTACGCCCTCCAGTGTGTGTGTGTGTGTGTGTGTGTGTGTATGTGCGCGTGCTTGTAAGAGTAGTAGGCTACATGCGTCATGCATTTGTTGTTCGTCAGATACAGTCTGTGTATGCATTCTAATGGTAATCAACATTAAAATATATATATATATATATATATATATATATATAGAGAGAGATTTTTCATTCATGCAAAGGGTGACGCGACTGAAAAAAGGTTAAGGAACACTGAACTAGAAGGTGCAATGTACTGTCTGCGCAAACCCCTTCTGAAGCCTCTCTCTCTCTCTCCCTCTCTCCCTCTCCCTCTCTCTCTCTCTGCATTGGTTTACATTTCGTTCTGTGTAGCGAAATCGCGTGATACCGGGTTGTAGGGTTAGGGGTCATGCAGAGGATCCACGAGGAGGCGTAGACTAGTACTGCCAGGAAACTATGGTGTTGCACATGTAAACAATGACTCACTCATTCAAACACACAAACGCACACACTCGCACACACACACGGCAAGATAGAAGATAGGAAAGTTAGATAGAAAGAATGTATTTTGTGAAATAATTGCAGATAAATTAATCCAGCGTGTATCTGGATAATCGTATTTTCTTCGTAACTTTGTGATCTGTGACACGTGCGTTCCCTGCTGCTCCCTCCTGGAAACATTCCACAGCGGAAAGAATGGCAAGGTGTGCATGAATGTCTGGCGCTTAAATCCTCTCCATTAGGCGAGGCGTATGGTTTGTGATAGGACGGTACACAGTGGTTCATATCTGACAGTGGATTATAACGTTGTGGTTTCACTCCTCACCACCATGCTGCATGTAATCTGCATATGGGTGCATGATAACAGATTGTCCTTGAGCAGACTTCCAGCAGTACACTGTGCGAAACGTTACTGAAACATGTTGTCAGCTCTGCTACGGTCATTGGGGTCCCGGGACAAAACCGATCACGGTCAGGAAAAAGGATGGGAAGAACTCAACCACATGGTTGGGTGAGATAACCCTTAAGCACAATGTTTATTTGGGGGTGGTGGCGTGACCAAGGGAGTTGTGTCCTGCTCCACGGTGCTGCTGCCACACAAGAGTAACAGGAAGAGCATAATGCTCCATGTAGGGAAACTGAAGGGTTCTGGGCGGAGGGTTTTCCACTCCCCATGGTGCTGGCTACAAGGTGTTGTGGTGTCGTTGATGGCTGCAGGGGGCATCAATTTACACCATAATGAGTCTCCTCTTCTGAGGCCCAGAGACTCTAAGGGGACCGGCCATATGTTAAGCGCAAGAGAGCGGGAGAGAGACAGAGGAGATTAAGATGAAGAGACAGGGAGAGGAAGAGAGGAAGGAAGATGAATGGGAGTCACTGAGGAGCATCAGTGCCTTAGCCAGGGGCACATTGGCCCTGACTGTAAGTGTAAATGTGACATTCTCGACTTGAGTAGTGGCTCTGAGTTGAGGGTGAGAGGGAAAGAAGAGGGAGAAAGAGAGAGAGATTAAATGGTGTCCCGGGAACAGGGGCGAACGATCGGCCTTGTCAAGGCTATTTGCTACAGTGAGATTTTACAAAAGTTGGTCTCAGGCTCCCAGGCAGCACAGAGCCATTTAGAGGGGGACCAGCAACTTAAATCAGCCGACTGCTCGCAGCCCTTTCAGACGGTTTGAGGGGTTTCCTCCAATCAGGTCCATGTCTCTTTGTTTAGTCCTGCCCCCTCCCCTGTTGATACTGGATTGGAAGGTTGATATGATTCTCTATGATCCCATTGGATGTATTTTGGATTATGAGCTATGATTGACAATATACATCATTAAAGCTGCTCTGGACTAGGTTTGAGAGTTGTAATGAGAGCAGAAAACAGCGGAAGAGAGGAAGATTTGGAAATTACAGAGCCAAAAAAGCCACTGAGAAGGGTTGGATTTCACGCAACTGTGATTGACAACCAAGATGGTCCCTGAATTGATCCCGGAAGAGATGCCCTCATTGACAGTCAGAACTGAGCCGGTAGTGGTCCAAAACATAGTCAAGTCTCATACAGTGGCAAGCGCAGTAACCTCAGAACAGATATTATCACAGCGTATGTCAGTCATGTCAGTCAGGCTGCTGAATGGCTATGCCATTTCTAAAAAATGACCCTAAAAAATGATTTCTAAAAATATTATCTAGAGCAACATTGAGCTAAACGGTTATTGTCCTGGTCTGCCGTTAATGCAGGGCGATTTCTGAAGCTGGAGGAGAATCTCTCTCTCTCTCTCTCTCTCTCTCTCTCTCTCTCTCTCTCTCTCTCTCTCTCTCTCTCTCTCTCTCTCTCTCACCTTTGGTGGGAGGCAGGAAGGCAAGCTCATGGACATTTTCTGTTTTACAGTTTTGCACACACACACATATGCACACAGATGCATGTGTGTGTGTGTGTGTGTGTGTGTGTGTGTGTGTGTGTGTGTGTGTGTGTGTGCAAGTCATTTGAAGCGGGTGTGTTTCATTTGGTGACAAAATATGGTTTTGATGAATTTGTCTACAGTCTTGACAAGAGTGTTTTCATTTTGCAAAGGGTCTGAGGTATTCTGCTGATTGTGTGTGTGTTTGTGCTAATTGTGTGTAGTTTTTTGAAAAAACTGTTTTGAAAATCATGCTTAAGCAATTGAAAAAATCTGTAAAATCAATTAGGAAAGAGATAAAATGGGACTAAAAGCGGATGGGAGGGAAGAGCAAAAGCAAGCAAAAGAAGGGGAGGAGAGAACCTAAAGTGATGGGGAGTAATAGGGAGGCAGAGGGGAAGAGGGGGCGGGCTAGTCCTCACGGTACTGTAGTCGATAACAACCATGCAGGCATCCTATGCTCGTCTGACTAGAAAAGCAATTATGTGAATAGATGGATACATTATCTATTTATCTATGCATCTCACTCATTTCCTGTTTTATTTTGTTCACAGACACAGTGGGTTTTTCTTCTGTAGTGTACTGATATATCTCCCTCACACCACCATCTCTCTCTCCATTCCCCTTTCTCTGTCCCTCCCCCTCTCTCTCTCTCACTCCATCTAGGGCAATGACTCTGTGTACTTAATAATCAGGGGACTCAACACATCCACTTGACATGCCCGCACGCACGCAAACGTACGCTGCGTGCATGCTCACGCACACATGCCCACACGCACGCAAAGAGTTCATGCTAAGCTTAGCATCAAATGTTGACGAATCAATGACAGGCCATTTAAAGCCAATCAAGTCCATTGAATTTCCGTCAGTGGTAAATAGGACCAGAGCATATTCACATTTAGCCACACATAGCAGTGTGTGTACCTGCAGACGGTAAAGTCACTACGTAAGCCGCTATCTGTGCAGTTCATTATGATTATTAAGGTCTTTCCTTTCCTCTGTCTTGGAGTTCAATTAGCCCTGCATCCCCTCATCCTCTCCCTGTCTGCTCTGACCTTAAGTGGTGACAGGGCTGTCTCACCCCCTATAATTCCCTCCAACACAATAAGGGATATAAATACATCAACATGAAATGTTATTTCCTTATTTATTTTTCTATCTAAATGAGTTTTGGTGAAAAATAAGAAGAGATGGTGCTGGTGGGCTCCCCGTGTAACCTTTAGAGTAGACACACAGACTCACACCGTTGATCAAGAATTGCTTTAATTCAGAGCGTGAATATCTGTTGATAACATTATCTTTCCAACTTTAACCCCCCCACCTTGTCAGCTACCACCCCATGATTGAAGTATATCTTTTCTCTGACAACTGAAGTACTTACAAAAGTTTCAATCCATGGATGTATTTTAAAAAATTCTGATAAATTGAAAGGCTACACTTTCAGCTAAACCCCATGAAAAGCGTGGGTGATGCTTTTGTTCATGAACATCCAGGAAATAACTTTTAACTATTTTAGGAATTGTAATGACGTTTTTCTGATGCAATAATGGTATTCTGGCATCTTATTCAGCAGATGGAGAGACAAAATGAATTCCGTTCATTAAATGATTACAATGAACAAAACATTTAGCAAAGGTCATCCAGTAGTCCTAAACAATTTTCCTGTTTTGGATCTGCTAGATCAGTGGTTCTCAACCCTTTTTGAGCAAAAGCCCCCCTGACCTTACCCTGATCCTCTGGCGCCGCCCCCTCCCCCCCCCCCCCCCCCCCCCCATCATTTCTTTTTAATAAACTAACAACCCCACTCACACTCGTGTTAAATTGCTTAAAGGTGTCATTGCATCGTTTTTCATTGATTTTGCGGTGGTCACTAATAGCAATGAATGCCCTCTGAGTTGGTTTTGGTGACATGCAAATGTCTCACCTCTGATTAGCTAACAGCACTGTCCATCACTGTAATAAACCAAATTAAACTTCCAGAGCAACACACGGGGTGGGGGGGGGGAGAGAGAGAGAGAGAGATCGAGATCTATTGGCCAAGAAAGAAGAGTTGAGGAAGACCATTCATTCACCGTGACCGCGGCACGGGCACTCCCGCGACTCCCCGCCGCCACGTCTCCCATCGTGGCCCATAAACTGCGGGCACCGTGACAGCGGCCCGGGCAATGCGAGCATCGCAGCCTGGGAACCGCGTTCACGGCACTCCGGCGTCTCCCGCACCTCCCGCCGTGCCTCGTCAATGAATAAATTGACGAGGAACCGCGGGCACCGTGTCAGCGACCCAGGCAACGCGGGCACCGTGAAAAAAGATTGCGCGCAGAGGCCTAATTAAGCCTATATATTTTGTATTTGAAATTTGAAATGTCTTTTCTTGGAGACTATGCTCAGAGCAGCTGGAACAGAACTAAATAAAATAAAAAAAATTGTTATTTTTTTCTTGCTATCGGCCATGTTTGATTGTGTTGTGTTGGTTATTGAACTGTTAGTCCGCGAACTTGGGTTATGTTTATCAGCGTTACTATAGAGATCATGACGATAGCTGATGTAACGGGAGTCCGGGCGTGTGCATGACCGAACCGCGCTGTATGACCACTGTTACACTGCGCATAGACAGTAAAAAGTAGCTGAGACGGTAGAGGGGTCAGAAACCAATAAATGAAAATAGGCTATTTATTTTAGGTAGCCTATTTTTTCACCAAAAAAATTGAAAACCATGAAGGTTTACAATCCCCCCCAAAAAAAGAAAAAAAAATTCACGTTCCCAGGGGCCCCCTAGGTTGTGCGAATGCCCCCGTTGAGAAACAATGTGCTAGATATTTAACCTCTTCGTTACTAGGAGAATATCTCCACCACTGCAAGGGATATAATATATAAACAGTGGTGCCATCTTCAGGTCAACATTGGGGGATCATAAATATTTTGTTCAAATGTGTTCCACCAAAAAGTAGGCTATATCACTTCTCCAAAGTCCTGCTTTCAAAATGTGAGGTTCAGAACAGTAGTTCATGAATTATTGGACTCTTCTTAATGCTGTATAATGCTCCATTCACTTGAATGGGCCTTTCGATTTCCACAAGCGCACGAGGAAGAACATTACATGCATTCCTGTGTTTGGCAGAGAGCGGGGCGATTGATGCATCATATATTCCGTTGCATCCACAAAATCTGAAGCATCGATCGATGAAAGATTGGAGCATAAGTTAGAGACAAATAGAACGAACAACGAGGAAGAAAGGTGTTGAGAACGTCTGCGTTACCGGAGAAAGAGAGCTTATTTTTTGCTTCATTTCACATTTAACAAACACTGGGACAAATGTAGTTGATTTCTGTGTTTAACTGAGAAAACCGGGAGTGGAAGGACGGGACCCTATAATGTTCAGCTAACTTTTGTCAATAATAATAATAAAAAAATAATTTTCTATGTAAGCGTGCAGCTGTAAACTCATGTATTGTAATTTATTGTATGATGTTTACTTTTTGGGCTATGATAAGACCTATCTTTAAGCGTTCACCACAAATGACTCTTAAAAGCAGTGCCAACATTTAAATATTTTATAACCATTCAGTGAACAAAAGGCAACAGACTATTATCATTTAGGGGGCCACTCAATTACATGCAGAAGTGTCATAGACTCACTTAAGTGGTTTGAGAATTCCGACTTTCTACTCCTCATTCACATATAAAAGGTAATTTATATTTCTTATGGAGAAAATACTACCTCAGTGGTAGAATTACTAAGGAGATTTTCAGGGTACAAATGTCACGATATGTTATTCACACATACGGCCCATCACGAGAATGGCCGGAGAATATCAGGATTTACATGTGTGTCTGAAAGCAACTAGTGTGTGAGCATTTAATTACATTATAAAATTAGTCAATTCATGGGTTACAGGAGTAATTGTTCTATGGAAAGTGTAGCATACTATGCATGCAAATCAATTATTCAATAGCTTTAACTGTTCAGGGATCATAGTGCATTGACATTAAAAACTGTATGGCAACTACTATTTGTTAGTTGACTATTGGTTAATAATAACAAATGGCAGAAAATTACATAACAGCTAAGGCAGCAACCTACCTATCTATAGTGAAATAAAGCACAGACTTGTGTGGGGGAGGGGGAGAGGGAGAAGGGGGGGGACGAGGGCAAGATTGCACATTGGCTACCTGACGTGAGAGTTTATTTTTTACCAGAAGGATACGTCATTGAGGTTAAACATCTCTTCAAGTGACCTGGGCCGTTTCCCAATAACGATGGATCCACGCTCGGACGATCATTCTCACGAAGGATCTTGCGAACCATTGTCAATTTCTTTGGCGCTTTTCCAGAAACTCCTCTTAACATGAACACGCGTGCACTGCACTAACGACGTTCGTAGGATTGTAACTGTCGACTGACAGGGTGCTGAAATGGGGCTCCGTAGGAGGGGGGCAACGCAGGAATGTTGCAGGAAAATGGGGTTATAAAAGGGTTAAAATAACTCCCCATCAAGGCCAACAGCAGAGTAGCCTACAAAATAATAGACTGCAATAATATGAATGCTAAAGATATTAAAACACAATTGATTAGGCCTAGGCTGACATGTGCTATATCAGTCCTAATCCTGAACGCACCGTGCGTACATTTTTTCACGGCATTTTCCCTCCTGAAATAATTCCATATTACAAAAATCAAAAACAGCTTGTGTGACGACTACATTTATCTTAATGTGCTGATTTCTGAAACATGCTTTGCGCAGCAAAGAGAGACGATTTCATTTGTTTCCGCATGAGGTTTCATTTATTGGCGCACACTGTCTAGTCTAGAATCTTTGGAGTAAACATTAAAAATTCAACATTCCATTAATTCATTATCATTCAAACGCAGAGGCTGGGCATTGACACAGGGCAATTGCTGACCCGATTAGAAGAGCTTGGTCTAGATCATGCCCATATTGTTGGGCAGGATGATGTATAGGCCTTTTTACACTGCCAAGCCGGTTCGGTCACAGCTTGGCACGCCTGGCGATTTCACCGTCTTATCTCAAGTTTCCTGTGTAAAACCGAGGGGGTCAAATCCCCCCGTTCGTCATGGCTTTCTTGGTTTACTGGAGAAGGCGGGGCTGCGCACAGAGTCTAGACCTCTTTAGAATAATTTGCATTCTCCCGAATGTTGTTTTTTTTTATGAATGAAGACACCGGCATGCCAGAATGAGTTCACGTCAGAGTGTAGGCTACAAACGCGATTAACTATTTACAAGTGCAAAAACGCCAACATATTCTTCATTTTGCTGACCACTTGATGGTATCCCGACAAAAGCCATGTAAGGAAAGTTCCTCTGCCTCTCTCTGGTAGATCGTACCATCATTCAAGGTCTTTGTTTCATGCGACTGCATAACCTTCTCTCACATGATCAGCAGCTCACGGATTTCGCTCTCTCTCCAGTAAGCAATGCTCATGATGATATCGCTAGGTTGTCTCTGTAGAGACAGCGCAGCAACACCTCTATCCAAACCCCCCGTGAAACCATGGAGCCGTCGCATTTACACCAGAATAAACCGCAAATGTGTGTAGGGTCTGGGAGGGTAAATCGGGGTGCTTGCTCAAGCAGGCAGTGTAAACGCGCGGACCATGCCGCAAAAAAGGCGTGCATACAACGGCATATTTGGCAGTGTAAAAACGCAATAAGGTGATGATGGTAATGTAAGCAGGAAAGTGCGCGGCGTTCAGGCACGCATTGCAGCTCATTTTCCCACAGCAGTCTACGTTCACTGCAGAAACCACACTCTCAACTTGGTGATTCTGCACTGTCAGGGATGTTTGTAACTGTCTAGACACGGTCCAATAAATAATGAACTTCATCACAGCCTCACCGAAGCGCCTACAGTGCTTTATGGCAAACCATCGCAACAAAAAATGCCATGCTGAGACCACACCCGCTGGTCTCAGCATGATTCGTGTACAGTATGTCTTCTGTCATTGATCAATATGAGGAAATTTATTTTCCCTGAACTTGTAAACGTTGCACACGTGCAAAGAAATAATTATATATTTATGTGGCATTTAGTCCAATGCTTAAAATATATCTGTGGCATTCAGTAGGCTAATGCTGTGGTAAAGTGTGTATAAAGTACGACCAAGTGTTTCTTTCTGTTCAATAGAAACAACTTTATCAATGTTTGTCCCTATAAAACAATAATGGTAAAAAATAAAAACATACAAAACATGACGGTAACTCTAAAGTCACTTCCACCAATACAAAGAGAACAGAACAGAGAAGAGGAGGGTGTAGCCTAACTTGTTTGTGAACGACCAAGAGAAACACAACGCAAATTGAATGTGAACATGTATGAGGCTTTAATAAAATCCCGCCGGACACTTTTTTTTAAAAGTGTCTCAAAAAGAGGGCAATTCCGGGCAAAATAGGACGTCTGGTCACCCTACATACGGGGAACCCATTTGATTCCTACCTCTTCCACTTCTAAATAGCGGCGTGAGTTGGTGGGCGCTATCCTGGTAATTTTTCTGCGTGAGAAATACAAAGTGTGGCGTGTGAGCGTGTGCATGGGTTAAAATGCGTGTGTCTCACGCCCAATGCGTGGACTTGAGAGCCCTGATTTCGGCTGCGCATGTATTTTTGGAATTTTAAATTGCTGCATTAAATTATGTTGTTGAGGACTTCTAACATGTCTCTGTCTTTGCTGTTTAAATCTAACAGTAGTCTATGAGTAATATATCAGCCGTAACCACTGTTCTGGGGATATTGCGAAAATGCGCCAGCTGGACATTCCGTGGTATTGGATGTGTTTTAATAAAACACATCCAATACACTGAATGTCCCCTGGTGACGCCACTGAAGCCTCATTTCCACTGGGGGCGTAAGCGCTGCGGAACGGCTGCGCCGGGGTCACTGCTACTGATCGCTGCCACTCTAATCAATGAAACCATTCCCACTGAGCGCGCTGCGGAACATCTCAGCAACGTCCCAGGAGCGGCAAGCCGCGCCGCAGCGCTATCATTCCGTAGCACTCCCATTTTTGACGCAAGCCATTGCTGAACCATGTCAATTTCAACAGAGCAGATCGAGCCGGGCAGGAAGAGAAAAAGTAAAAGCCATAGAGCATCCGGTCAATTTTCAAAATAAAACACAATACTCAGCTCATGTAGCCTATCACAACTTCACATCAACATTATGTCATGACCGGTGGCACCAGGTCAGCAGTCAATCAATCAAAGGGTCTCAGAGGGTCGGCAACATGGACGACGAGAGACTGATTGTCAAGGACAATGTCAGAAAGGACAAAGCCATTTAATTGCAGTAGTTTTGGGAGTGGAAGGTGAGCACATTAGGTTTAGGATTATCGCGTGATCTCGTGTGAATACGGCTGGCTCCCAAGGCAGCGCTACGCTGCCGTTACGCGTCCGGTGGAAATCAGCCGTAAGGCTATAGTAGGCTAACGATGCTCTTAGCACCCTACGAGTACCCCCGGAGTCCTCATTAGCTACGAGTGTTTTCACGACGTTCATTACCGACGATGCTTTTGGAAAATGGTGTGAGAACTGTACAATGCTCGTACAACGCACTTCCCAAACCACTTAGGCTAACAATGCTTTCGGGAAACGGGGCCCTGCCTTCTTCATTGTTTGGGGATGAGGACATTGGGTTTGGGGGCTGGGGGGGAGGGTTATCCTTGGTGTTATTCTATTCTATTTTGTTTACATCTGTATGCAATGCATGTGTGTTTTTATCATCTCTCTATGCTTGGTCTACTTATATCACTGTATTCTCTTGTAGGACACCGTCTACCCATTTACCCTAATGATGTCTAATAACTCAGTAAACTATTAGGTTTCTGTCATGGAATGTCAGAGGCATGGGACATCTGATTAGAGAGATCCAGAGTTCTGTCAAACCTTAAACAATTAAAAAACGGACATAGCTTTCATACAGGAGATGCATATGTGCATCAATGAGCATCAGATTGTGCAAATTTTGGGTGAGCCAGGTCTTCCACTCTACCTTTAACTCAAAGGCTAGGGGTGTGGATGTATTGATCCATAAGAGAACACAATTCATTCCCACTAGCTCGATCTCAGACCCCAATGGGAGGTATTTGATTGTAACAGGTACCATACAGCAGAAACCTGTCTTACTGGTTATCGTGTATGGTCGTAATTTCCAGCCTACCAGCTCTAAATACACATCAATACATTTTTGATGGTGATTTGAACTGCGTTATTAACTCCCAATTAGATCGCTCCAGTCCCAGACTGGCCCGTCCCTCTTCTATGTCAAGGGCATTTGCAGATTTAATGCTACAAAACGGATGCGCTGACCCATGGAGGTTTCGGAATCCACATGCAATTTTTTTTTTTTTCTCACCAGTACATCGCTCCTATTCGAGAATTGATTTTCATTTTGTAGATGCTAATCTCCTTCCTAATGTGGTTTCTACTGAATATTTGGCAATAGTTTTAGGTGACCACTCCCCTTTGGTTCTTGACTTGCTATTTACATCCCATTAAAGACCCCATCCTTTGTGGGGACTGGACTCTCTGCTTCTCTCTAACCAGGGCTTCTGTGACTATATTTCCTCCTCTATTGATGAGTTTGTTTCTATTAACAAAAAATATTCTACCTCTAACTCTCTACTACGGGAATCACTAAAGGCATACCTTAGATGTCAAATTATAGCTCACTCTGCCAATTTAACTAAATTGTATAAAGCTGATCGGACTCGACTCACAGACCTAATCCTTAACCTAGATCATCAATATGCCAGTAACCCTAGTCCTGAACTGTATAAGGAGTCTGCAGGCTGAATTTGATTTGCTCTCGACTAGGCAAGAAGAACGCATGCTTTTGCAATCTCGTAGTAATTACTATGAGCATGGCGATAAGGGTGGTCGCTTACTCGCCCATCAGCTAAAGCGCCAAGCTTCCTCCCGTCTCATTACTCAAATTAAGGACCCACTCGGTGCTCTCCTGTCTGCCCCCTCCGATATCAATGCAACATTCAAAACGTTTTATTCGGCTCTTTACCGGTCAGACTCCCAAACCGCAAACACCACCATGGATCGATTTTTTAATAATCTCAATGTACCCACAACCTAGATTCGCCATTGGTGCTACAGCAAATAGTTGAGGCGATAAGTTTGCAAAGCAACAATGCCCGTGGTCCTGATGGCTATCCCACCAAGTTCTTTAAGAAATTTAGTAGCAAACTAGTCCCACTTCTTCTAGCTGTATACAGTGAGTCAATCGGACGGGGAACACTACCACCTACCCTGACCCAGGCATCAATCTCTCTCCTACTTAAGAAGGATGAAGACCCTACTTGTTGTGGGTCCTACAGGCCTTTATCTCTTCTCAATGTTGATGTCAAGGTCTTAGCGAAGGTACTAGCAACTCGTCTCAAGGCAGTTTTGCCGGACATTGTTTCAAAAGAGCAAACCAGATTCATTAAAGGGTGTCATTCTTTTTTCAATGTCCGAACATTAATGAACAGAATTTATTCGACCCCAACCTCCAAACATCCTGAAGTTGTAATATTGCTAGACGCTTTTGCCCTAGCGATTGAGCCTCTATCTATAGCCCTGCGCTCTTCCCCCCTACTTCAGGGAATCTATCAGGAGGGAATCGAACATTGCGTGTCATTATATGCGGATGACCTCTTGCTCGAATCCCGTCACAGCTATTCCTTTGGTTATCTCTAATTCTTAATAGTTCTTTGCATCTTCTAGTTATCTCCATTCTTAATCAATTTGGTTCTTTTTCGGGAATAAGCCCAACCTGCATCTGATTTTCAGAGATGGGGTAACCTCCCTCTCACACTGACAGGCATAATTAACGCTGTGAAAACGACAATTTTACCCCGATTTCTTTCCTTATTCTAATCCATTCCAATATTTTTACCGAAATCCTTCTTTCAAACTTTGAACAAGCTTATTACATCATTCATTTGTGCAGGAAAACACCCCAAAATGAGTAGTAATGTACTATAAATTA
Source organism: Pollachius pollachius (assembly GCF_949987615.1). NCBI lineage: Eukaryota > Metazoa > Chordata > Actinopteri > Gadiformes > Gadidae > Pollachius > Pollachius pollachius. Next base: position 26,080,504 of record NC_136935.1, read on the forward strand.
GTAAATATGTATGGGGCCTTGCCTTACCAAACTTCATGTACTACTACTGGTTAGCTCATATTCAAAAACTTTTGTTTTATTTTGGTTCATTGCAGTTAACTTGGGGGTTCATTGAATCAAAGTCTTGTTTGTCAACATCTGTCTCGGCGCTGCTGTGTTCCCCTCTTCCATCTGTCCCGTCCAAGCACACTAAAAACCCAATCGTGTTGGCTTCCCTAATGATCTGGTATCAGTTCCTGCGCCATTTCAAATTCTTATCCTCATCTAAACTTGCTCTCATTGTTGGTACCCACCTATTTCTCCCTGCTTTAGATTCGTCATTTTCTCTGTGGAAAGCAAAAGGCATTAATTGCCTCTTGGATTTAAATGAAAATGAGTTTTTTCCAGTTTAACAGTCCTGATTGAAAATAAGATTACAAATAAGACATTTAATTTGCACGCAGCATACTTTATTTCCTTCAACACCCCGAACTTTGCCTTGGGAGGAATTACTCAAATTAAGTCCCAATCAGAAAGCTCTTATATTCAAGAATCAAGTATTTATTTGTCACATGCGTAATTTGTGGAACAAAGCAGTGAAATGGGGATTGCGACTGCAACTCCCAGCTGTGCAAAGTTTAATAATAATATCCCAGGTATATAGTGGTCTCATGTTGATCAATAACAAACCTGTGCTCAAAGCTAAGGTTGCATGGGAGAAAGAATTACATCTGGATTCCACAGATGACTGGATGGCCAAGGCAATCGATAGAATGAGCTCAACATCATCCTATGCTCGCCTAGGGCACATACAGTTTAAGGTACTTCATAGAACCCATTTTTCCAAATTGGCAGAAATATACCCTGACGAAGACGATAGGTGCAATCGGTGTGGCTTTGCCCATGCTGACCACTGTCATATGTTTTTTATCTGTCCAAGACTGAACAATTTTTGGTGTTTTGTTTTCAAAACACCAAAAATGTCACGTCCTGCAGCTAAATCTTCAGCCATGTCCTTTGACAGCCATTTTTGGGGTCCACCTGGTGCCTGCTGCCTACTAAAGACCGTAAGCAGATGTTGCATTCTCATCTCTCCGAACTCTGAGAATAATTATTTTTGAGTGGAAGTCTGCTAAGCCTCCTCTGTCATCTTCCTGGTTGAGGGATGTTATGCAAATGTTTTCGGTCAAGGAACCTTTAGATGGTCTTTCTAGGGAATCGAACCACAAACCCTGCCTGCCTTCACAACGCCAGGGATAGAACTAAGGCATGCACCAAGGGCAAAACGCCTGACAAGTCAACCGTCTATAATAGATACCCCTTAGAATATCTAAAGCTACACCTATGTTGTTGTTGTTAAATGGTGTGCTTGTAACGGATTAAGTAAAATGAGTATGTAAATAATTGAATCCTGTATCATTGGGTCAAGACTTTTATTTTGGTATTTCGCTAATGTTGCATCCTGGGCCCCCTGCAGCAGAAAATACAGTATCTGCTGCAGGTAGGTTAAGCATGAAACCTGTCTGCATGAAATATTTATTAAAGTAATATTGTCATTGTCACTTATCTCTAGATGGTTGTTTAATACATTCTTCTGATATTTGGCATAGTATTGTTTCTTTTATTAGATTTTCTATTTATGTTTGCACACACATTGGTGGTCGTGCAATTTGTAATATTGTATTTATTTTTTCTAGGCGGACCAGGAAATGCTAAAATCCTGTCTTTTATGTTTGCTGACCCATTGCGCAGGTAACCGATGAGCTCTTTTAGTTTTATGTATGTTTAAAATCCCACTTGTGGCGTTGCTAGCATTCGCAACCTAGAATGTCTAGCCGGTCCCGCCATTATTGTGTTGTACATGCAATACTGCCAGTCACCATATGAATGGAGAGTTCACCTGTTTATGCGCGTTGTTTAGCGCAAATCCGTTTTCTTATTTGTAAATATATATTGTTTGGTTGTGTTATATAACACAATATAATGAGCAGAAAAAGACAGTATCTGCTGCAAGCGGACCAGGAAATGCTCAAAGCCTTTCTTTTATGTTTGCTGACCCATTGTGCAGCCAATAAAACCGCGGCACCCAATGCTGAGCGTCCGGGTCCATGCTTCAAGGAAAAACACAACGCAGGTTACACTTATCATCATAACACATGTTCCACCCTCTGGCTATTCCAATCTCTGGTTGTTTGTTTCAGTTGACCTGACTGTAAAATGTTCCCACATTATGGAAAGCAGATGCGCAGACCGTAAGGCTTCCAAGAGCTAATACTTCTATGTTTTATTTGCAGTACGTTATTCATAGCAACAATGTATATAGCTATCTTGAACCTGCATGATGTAACTTTTACACCACAGCAATTGCCGGCAACCGCGTCTCGTCATTAGACATAACGATCACAAACTACAAAACCTTTCAGTTACTTACCTGTTTACATACAAACATCCTAGCAATCGGTTAGGTACCAGCCGATCTGCTCCATGCCCAATTCTCTGCCGTTAATCCATTTTGAACGACATAAAACAACACTGACAGCCCTCACTCACTTCCTGGGTCGTCAAACATTTCGAACCCCGGGCAACACAAGCACCTGGAATTGTACCACTTCATTGCCTGATTGGGATGCAGGCAGGGGTTTGAAAGGGGTGGAAAGTTAATTGCGGTATGTTCATTATTATGGTATTTTACATTGTAATAGTGAAGTTCATAATCAGCACATGAAATGTTATGAGATGAGTCATGAAATGTATGTACGGAAATTATTTCAATGGTAAATGTGAATGTAGTATTGTACATAGGTCTGTGCACCCCTATGGTAATTGGTATCTACCAATTGAGTTAATTGGGTGGCTTTATTTAAGCCCGGTGTTTTCTGACTTCAGAAAATGGGGGAGGGAGAGTACGACTGTTTGGTGACCACTTGCTGTGAGGCTGGTACGCAAATTTTGATTCTCTCTTTGGAACTTTAATAGTGAACAACCCTCTAGTTGATTTTGTTTTGTTTATCATAGTATTTTTGTTTGGCTTTGCCGTTTCACTTTTTAAGCACGGCAAATAAATATTCACAATTTTCCGTTGCTGGCTGAATTCTTGTGGCCTACTCAAAAACATCATTGCGTCCTAACTGCTACATCCTGAAGTCGTAGTGAGTCAAGAGGCTCATTCTCACAGCTCCCCAAAACCCTTTGACCTACATAGGAAGCTCAGAAGTTATTAAACTCCATAGTACTAGGTAAGTTAAGACTTCCTGACTGTTTCCCAACAATATTTAGTCCTTATTACTCACATAGTGAAAAGGCAAATTATTTACAACAGCTCTTAGGCTGTTGTAGGACCATATTATGGTGCGTTTTATTATGCATCCGTCTCGGAGGTCCAAGGACTTCTTAGCGAAACGCATGTGTAACAGATATGGAAAACTGTTCATTAGTTATCATGAGTTTCGCAAATGATAGGGCAGTTGTCGGATTTTTAGAGCCGCCTGCTGGTGTGATTGGGTATTGCAGATCTGCATCCGCATTAGGTGTGTGTGCGGCCGTTGGTAGCATAGTTGCCAAGTCCGCTAATAATTCGCGACTTTGGGCTTGTATTTACAAGAAGTCGCTTGGAAAATGTGGAGTCGCGGGTTGCGGTATTTTGGGGTTATTTTTAGAAACTTGGTTGCTTAAAGCCAAAAATAATACGCGACTCGGTGCTTCACATTATTGTAGGCTGGTAAACAGTAGGCATATTTATTAGGTTAGGATTTAATCCCTTGGGGATCAATAAAGTATCTATCTATCTAGTTCTCATTCGGGCGTTACTGCGCACGCAAACTCGCTCGTTTATGATACTTAACGTGACGTGGGTAAATCTCAACAACAAACAAAGTCAAGCTGGCTGGCATAGCATGCAAGTTACAGAGTTTGTTTTAGCGATAGTGGTTCATAGTGAGAATTGGCGTAATGCCCACAAAGTGGTCGAAGTATGGAAAAAAACAAAACAATCCTGACTGGGAGAGGGAGAGAGATTTGTTTGTTTTTCGGGTGCATTTAAGCCATATTAACCTATTGTGGCGACCAGCGGCTACGCAACTCTCGTGCCCCATACACCGCACGACCCCAAACATAAGAGAAACACGGCACACCTGACCAACACACACACTCACTAATGGTCCCGATCACACTACACGTCACACAACAATGGAACACACATTTAACACACAACCAATAAAAACCCCAAACCTGTTAACCCCACTTGACCGAACAACAAAACAAGTTGACAAAAGCCCCTTTTGTCAACTGACAACCCCCATTTCCCAGAATCGCTACACAATATTTAAGAGAGAAATATGTGGTCCTGTATGTTAGGCTATCACTCAGTACTTTCCTTGTCTTCTCTTAAGGCCACAATCTATGCTGCAGTCAGATGGATAGAGGACAGGATTAAGGATCCTTTGGACAGTTGTGCAGCAGGCTAGTGTTCCAGAGATGGCTGTGTGCACCCAAACATTAGTTCAAGATTTAAATCATTCTCATGGTTCTTTGGATGGATGTTTATTTTTTTGGATAGATGTTGTTAATTCCCATGTGGATGGATGCTGTTAAAGTTTTCATAATTCTTTAGATGGATGCTGTTAATGAAGCATAATTTGATATAAGTAGCCTATGTCTGATCTTTATGTTAATATTCTAGCCAATCCATATTTTTTCAGTTTCAAACCAGGCCTTCATCTAAAGGTATTTGCATCCATGTCTAACTGCCCTTGTTGCTGTTTGATTTTTGGCAGAATAAACCACACAGGAACCTGTCACTCTCACTCACACACACAAATGTGTCTTGTACAATGATGTTTAGATTTCTTTTTTGTAAAACTTGAAAACTAAAGTAGGTTTTGGCTTTGGAAAAGTAATTATTTCACTCATTATACAAATAGGCTGTGCTGTTAAGGCTGTGACAGGTTACAGCAGCTTTGGGCGCCTTTTTAGGCATTGGGCTTCTTTTGGCCTTCTTTTTGATGTGAGAGTTGCTTATTTGTCTCGCGAGAGTTGGCTACACTGGTTGGTAGTCAGAACCGGTTGACGTGACATGGGGTAAGTTCGCATTATAAATAGCTCCTGAAGATTTATAAATTTTAAGATCGAGAATGTATGTTTATTTTATGAACCTCGACATATAAGATGATTGTATATTGTATAATTGATATGTTATTATTGTTTTTATAGTTTGTCACTTGGTAGGGAGTTTATTCATTTTTGTTTGTTTGACCACGTTACTGGTTAGCTATGTCGGATGTCCGGAAGCAACACAAGTGTTTTGCTTTACTCGTGCAGATCCTGCTGTACAAATCACAAATATACCATTTAAAAGAGACCAATGTGTTTGTCCTGTCTTTCAGGTATGTTGCTCCGAAATGTAAATGTAATGTTATAATTTTATTATTTGTATATATTTGTGTATATAGCAGAACCGGTTGACGTGACATGTGATCTTGCTGTACAAATCACAAATATACCTTTGAAAGAGACCAATGTGTTTGTCCTGTCTTTCAGTCCTTTAGACCAGGGGTATTCAAAGTATGAGAGAGTGAGCCCCCCTTCAGAGAACAAATTTCAGCTGAGGCCCCCCCCAAATTTTTTTTTTTCTAAATCCCTGTGTTTTGAAAGATCTTTTAACTATTTTACACATTTTAAACATATTTTTTATATTTTTGAGACATTTTAAACATATTTTTGAAACATTCTTATCATCTTTGTGCGTTTTTAAACACATTTCTTAACACATTTTAACATCTTTATCTAAGCATGTTTTTGCTTGATTTTTTTTAAATACATTTGAACAGCTTAATCTGTAAACTGCCAGTTTAGCCTCCTATTTAGCTCACCTCTACTTTAGTGGGAGCAATGAGTTTGCGTCTTTAGCTGTGTTCGAAATCGTTCCCTATCACGGATATAGTGCACTATATAGGGTGCTCGCCATTTTGTAGCGGTGTTCGAATTCTCAGTGGTAAATTTCATTCACAATATAGTGGACTTAAAATACCCAAAATTTGTAGTGTACATACGATGTTCCCTACATGTTACTCCCATATACCACAATGCAATGCAGTCGTGTTTTTCCGGAGAAGAAGCTGAATAACCGCAAAAAAGTATACATTTAATGATGGAGTCTCCGACTTTCGTTTAGAAATGTCAACAATTTATTTGGGATTTAAAATAGCAAATGTTACATTCAAAATTGATTTAAAAAAAACTTGATCAAGGAAATGTAACATTGTAGTGACAACATTATGGGTTTGTGTTCCCCTCTTACACTACATAGGGAATAGTGAGTGAGTGAATAGGGAACGATTTTGAACACAGCTTTGACTTTGCGTCTTCGCGTTTTTTTTTTTGTTACTTTTTCTGGTTTATTTTTTCTCATGTCGCGCCCCCCCTGAAGAACTCTGGCGCTCCCCAGGGGAGGCGCGCCTCACAGTTTGAAAACCACTGCTTTAGACCCAATCACAGCCGTTACACATGAACACGCCCCTTTTCCTCGGACGGTGAACTTGCTTGCTCGGTTGAACTCGGAGACCGAGCAAGGATTCTGAGACAGAATTCAAGATGGCTGCGCCCAGTGTGACTTGTGAGTATGAACTGTTTTCATTGTGTTTGGACCGCTTTGGTGGTTTAAATGGCAATTTCAATCACTCGTATTACTGCAATACCTCTGCCTATGGCCTATACTTATTTTGGAGCGCCTGGTACTCTGCCAATGTTACCGCGACAAGAGCTTTCCGGGTGGTGTCCATGTTTTTCTCCAACGACCGACGCGCGAAACATAGTAAAACGCTTGAAGTGTGGGCGTGACGTCACATCCGAGGTCCGAGTCGGTTCGCAGAGAATACTAAAACGCACCATTATGCCACATGCTTCCTGGATATTCATGGTCACATGACCGATTTCAGTCTTCTTTATTTTTTTAGCAATTAGCATTCCGAGTTCCGCAGTACCACCTCCAAATGTTAGGGTGTGGAACATCACTAGACATTTAATGGCTCCAATATTTTCTTTAACAACCCTGTTACTTTTACATATGTGATTCTGGGCAGCGGGTTTTAGAGAAGTGAATTCAGTGATAGCCGGAAATTTGAAATAAAAAAATAGGCTAGGCCTGTATCAAGAGACATGGTCCAGGAGGGAAATATACAGCCTAGGTACTGTTAAGAGTTCAACAGACTTCAAACATCAAAAATCTATCATTAGAACTGAGAAAACAAGACACATCTGGCAAGGCTTGAACCAGTGGCAAAAAAACAAGCCTGTTACTCTCAAGGCGAGTGCTCTGACCATTCAGCCATTTTACTCTTGCACAGAATTGAGGAGAAAAGTATTTTTTTTACTTATCCATACCCCAGAGAATAGTGTAGACAAATTACATTTCTCACCAAATGCATTGTTTGAATTATCTTTTTTCCATCAACGGTTTGCAGCTGTCATGATCCGCCCCTGGTTTTCCCATTCACCTGCCTGCCACCCTGATCATCCCGCCATCGACTTCCGCACCAGGGCCCCCAGTTGTGATTGGAACCCGGCCGCTCTCCGTGATGTCTTCCTACAAGGACTGGCTGGGTACATCAAGGATGAGCTGGTTGCCTATGACCCGCCATCATCACTGGAAGCTCTGATCGAGCTTGCTACCCGCCTCGACCTCCGAATCCAGGCTCGCAGGAGGGAGAGGTGTTCCGAGGTTCCGCCATGCAGCCCTGTTCGCCCATTGTTCCTGGCAACCTCTGCCTTCCTGCCGCAGACCCCAACCGCTTCCCTGAGAAGGGGGAATCCGGAGCCTATGCAGCTGGGTCGCACCCATCTTTCCCCGGAGGAGAAAGAGAGAAGACGGAGGCTGAACCTCTGCCTGTACTGTGGTCTGCCTGGACACATCGCCGATCATTGCCCGGTAAAAGCCAGAGCTCACCAGTAACCAGAGGCATACTGGTAAGCTCCATCTCTGACTCTGCCTCTTCCACAAGACCCACTCTCTCCGGTGAGCTCCTGTTGCCCTCCGGTTCCCATCCCATAACCGCACTTGTCGATTCAGGAGCAGACGAGAGCATCATGGATCGGTCCCTCGCTCTTCGGCTGGGACTCCATCCAGAGAGACTGCCAGTGCCGATCTCCGCCAGAGCCCTGGATGGACACGTGCTGGGGAGGGTAACTTCCCGGACAAGTCCTGTGTACATGCTCCTGCCTGGAGGCCACAGGGAGACCATTCAGTTCATGCTCCTGCCCACACCCAACCAGCCGGTCATCTTGGGTCACTCCTGGCTTCGCAGACACAACCCCAACATCGACTGGTCCACCTGCTCCATCCGAGAATGGGGAGTCACCTGTCAGCAATCATGTCTCAGGATCTCTTCACCGAATCCTGTTGCTCTCGCTCCTGCTCCAGCCTCGGACGTCTCCGGGGTCCCTGCCATTTACCATGACCTCAGAGAGGTCTTCAATAAGGCCAGGGCCACCTCCTTGCCCCCTCACCGTCCCTACGACTGTGCCATCGACCTACTTCCGGGCACTTCACCCCCCAAGGGACGCTTGTACTCCCTCTCTATCCCTGAGCGAGGGGCCATGGTGGACTATGTCCAGAGTTCCCTAGCCACTGGGATCATCCGACCCTCCTCGTCACCGGCTGGGGCCGGGTTCTTCTTCGTGGGCAAGAAGGACAAGTCCCTGAGACCCTGTATCGACTATCGAGGTCTGAACAACATCACAGTGAAGAACCGCTACCCCCTTCCACTACTCTCCTCCGCCTTTGAGCTGCTCCAGGGGGCAACGGTCTTCACCAAACTCGACCTGAGGAACGCCTACCACCTGGTCCGTATCAGAGAGGGAGACGAGTGGAAGACGGCCTTCAACACCCCAACGGTGCATTACGAGTACCTCGTGATGCCCTTCGGCTTGACCAATGCCCCGGCAGTCTTTCAAGCGCTAGTCAACGACCTGCTGCGGGACATGATTGACAAGTTTGTCTTTGTTTATCTGGATGATATCCTGATTTTCTCCCGCAATCTCATGGAACACGTCACCCACGTTCGCTCAGTTCTCCGTCGCCTCCTTGACAACTCCTTGTTCGTCAAAGCGGAGAAGTGCGAGTTCCATGCTCCCTCTGTCACCTTCCTAGGGTATATTATTGCTAAGGACAGTCTTCAGATGGATCCGGCCAAGGTCTCTGCTGTGACATCCTCGGCTACCCCGGAGACACGCAAGCAGCTGCAGCGTTTCCTGGGGTTCGCCGGCGTTTCATCCAAGGTTTCAGCTCCATCGCCTCTGCCCTCACCTCACCCAAGGATCCTTTCCGTTGGTCTGACGCTGCTCAAGAGTACTTCGAAGCCCTCAAGACCCGCTTCACCACCTCCCCCATCCTCCAGATCCCCGACACCGAACGTCAGTTCATTGTGGAGGTGGACGCATCTGGTGTGGGAGTAGGGGGGATCCTCTCCCAGCGTTCATCCTCCGACCAGAAGGTCCACCTGTGTGCCTTTTTCTCTCGTCGCCTAACCCCCCCGGAGAGAAATTATGATATTGGAAACAGGGAGCTTCTGGCGGTGAAGCTGGCCCTGGAGGAGTGGCGGCACTGGCTAGAGGGAACCAGGGTTCCGTTCCTGGTATGGACTGACCACCGAAACCTGGAGTATATCCGAACCGCCAAGAGACTAAACTCCAGACAGGCCCGCTGGTCATTGTTTTTCGACCGGTTTAACTTCACCCTTTCCTATCGCCCTGGCTCTCGGAACACTAACCCAGATGCCCTTTCTCGACAGTTCCCCGAGTTCCCTGATGAGACGGCTGAATCCTCCACTATTGTCCCGGCCTCCTGCCTTGTCGCTGTTGTCACCTGGGAGATTGAGGAGAAGGTAAGGGCCGCCTCCCTTAATCTGCCAGCCCCCAGTTCCTGTCCCCCTGACCGCCTGTTCGTTCCAGCCTCCCTCCGCTCCGACGTGCTCCAGTGGGGTCACGCTTCCCGACTCACCTGCCATCCCGGCATCCAGCGGACCCAGGACTTCCTGCGACGGCGCTTCTGGTGGTCGTCACTGGAGGAGGATGTCCGGGGCTTCATCAATGCATGCCCCGTGTGTAACCAGAGTTAGACCTCTCGCCGCCCCCCTGCCGGCTTCCTGCACCCCCTGCCCATTCCCCATCGTCCCTGGTCGCACATCTCTCTGGACTTCGTGACCGGTCTTCCCACTTCCAAGGGCCACACTGTCGTCCTCACCCTTGAGGATCGGTTTAGTAAGCTGGCCCATTTCATCCCCCTTACTAAACTCCCCTCTGCCAGAGAGACTGCGGACCTGCTCCTCCACCACGTCTTCCGCCTCCATGGGTTACCCACCGATGTCGTCTCTGACCGGGGTCCCCAGTTCACCTCGGCCTTCTGGAGGGAGTTCTGCAGCCTAGTCGGGGCTACCGTCAGTCTATCTTCCGGCTTCCATCCCCAGTCAAATGGACAGACCGAGAGGGTTAATCAGGACCTGGAGACCACCCTTCGATGCCTGGTGAACCGTAACCCGGCCTCCTGGTCTGACCAACTGGTATGGGTAGAATATGCGCATAACACCCTCACCTGTTCATCCACCGGTCTCTCTCCTTTTCAGTGCGCCTACTGGTACCTGCCACCCCTATTCCCTGACCTGGAGAAGGAGTCTTCCTGCCCCTCGGCCCAAGCCCTGATCCGTCGTTGTCGACGCACCTGGACCCGGGCGCGCACTGCTCTCTCCAAGGCTGCAGATCGCCACGCTTCTGCTGCCAACAAGCACCGCACGCCGGCTCCTGCCTACCGACTTGGCCAGAAGGTCTTGCTCTCCACCCGTGACCTACCTCTCAAGGTGGAGAATCGCAAGCTGGCTCCCAAGTTCATTGGACCATTCCCCATAATCCGCGTCATAAACCCTGTGGCGGTACGCCTTCAGCTCCCTCGTTCCATGAGGATCCATCCCACCTTCCATGTCTCCAAGGTCAAACCTGTCCAGGAGAGCCCTCTGGCTCCCCCCGTTCCGCCCCCTCCTCCCCCTCAGCTCGTTGACGGGGTCCGGTGTTCACCGTCCGGCGTCTCCTCCGCTCCCGCCGCCGTGGACGTGGGGTCCAGTATCTGGTGGACTGGGAGGGGTACGGTCCGGAGGAGCGCTCCTGGATCCCAGCTCGCTTCATCATGGATCCCCGCCTTATCTCTGACTTCCACCGATCCCGGCCTGACCAACCTGCCCCGTCCTCCCGCCCGCCCGCTACAGTTCCACCGGCGAGTGGTTCCTCTGACCTGCCTGGGAGAAGGAACTCCGATGTCGCGTCCTCCTCCTCTTCGGAGGACGCAATCTCTGAGGCCTCAGAGGAATTCTAACCCTCCTCCGGGCCCCCTCCACCCTCCCTGTTCGATTTAGGACGTCTGGAGCCGTCCCTTGCCGGGGGGGGTACTGCCATGATCCGCCCCTGGTTTTCCCATTCACCTGCCTGCCACCCTGATCACTCCCAATTAACCCAACCACCTTCACCTGTGTTTCTCCTATATCAGTCCTTTCCTCCCAAACATTCCCTGCCAGATTGTCTCTTGTGTTTCACAGTGCTTTCCCGCGATTCGAATCCTGATCTACCACCTATCCTGCCTGCTCTCTGATCCTCGCCTGTCTGACTATCCTGGCTGCTCCTGATCCCCGCCTGTCTGACTATTCTGCCGGTTCCTGATCCCCGCCTGTCTGACTATCCTGCCTGCTCCTGACTCCCGCCTGTCTGACTATTCTGCCTGCCGATCCTGAATCTGAATAAACGATTGACACTGTTCCACGCTCTTCGCCATTCTGTGCACTTGGGTTCAGCCAAACGCTCACGTTATAGCAGCACCTATATTGTTTTGCATAGATAGTGCCTATGCTGATGAATTCGCCAGTGTCATTAAATTTGTGTGACGTTTGTCCAAACAAACAGTTAATTCAAATTATTTCTATTGTTGATACAAAGGATAGGTAGGCTAGACACAATCAAGTTGGTGAATATTAACTGTATAACAAGCATGTAGTCTAAATATCAAAGTTTGTGAGGCTTCCACCTGTGAATGATTGAATGCCTCAGAGCAACTACGAACTCCACCTTCAGAAAACATCTATTCAGAATGTATTAGTGAACATATAATCGCGAAGAAGTCAGCTACGTATTGCTATGTTAGCTGGAGACTTTCGTACTCCGGCTGCTGCATAGTACAACTGGGCTTTGTAATAAGTCAGCAAAATGCTAACTTCCTGACTGTTTTGGGAAACGCACCCCTGGAAAGTTGCATTGAGTGCATCGAAACAGAAAGCATGCAACAGAGAATGGGAAGCCATTTACTTTCAGAGGGCTCACATGGCGGATAGGACGCACAGGGACATGCATTAGGAAAGGAGGGGAGGATGTAACCCATAGCTCAAATTGAGTCTTAAATATTATATATTAAATAGTATATTTAATATTTATGTAATACATTTATTTAATATTTATTTAGCAGAACAAATATAGTTGTACAAACTATGTAATAGAACATTTAAATATATTTAATATTTATTTAGCAGCATTTAATACCTGAACATATTCAAAAGGAAAATGGATTCTTAAAAGGATTTTAAGAATATTTATTGTATATTTTTATTGCAAATATTTATTTTAATTTTATTTTCCTATATATTTATTGATCTATTTAATATTTAATCTTTTATTTAAGTAAACCGCCAGATTTATTTTCATGAACCCTGTCTCCAGTCTTTAATTTTTGTTTGATTTCACCACTCCCCGCGCACATATGACTGGCCCAGTAGCGTAATTTTCTAGTTCTAAGCGACACAAGTGTTACACAGGCAACAAAGAATGGGAAGCCTTTTACTTTTAGGGGCGCCCTCTCATATGGCGCCCATGCTAGGAGGTGACCTCTTTAGGGCCGGTCTATCTGTGGCTCCGCCGTCTCCCATGAGTCGATTTCGTAGGTGTAAAAAACCAACAGACAGAGAGCAATAGAGAGAGAAATGGTAAGAGTATGACATAAAGAAAGAATAGTTGGGGCTCCTAAAGTCTCACTGGCTGGTGCTGCAGGACAAGAGTGTCAAGGTACATTAGGGAGCTACAGCTCAGGACCAAGTGTGTGTGTCTTCAGTCTCTGTTCCAGTGTTCTGCTATACCACCATTTCCACTTCCAATGCAGTAATTTATGTGTCCCTTTTTGTGGCGATGGCTATTTTAATGTAATTGTAATTAACATTTAAACTAAATGTGGTTTAACCCCAGTAGTGCTCTTGGAAGAACGAAACATGGTTAGTTGTTCGCCATAGGCCAGAGCTGGGAAACGGAAGGTTCTCCTTTAAACAACTCATTTATGTTCAAGGGAGAACCAAACCCAGCACCCTTATATCGGTCTGCATCAGAGTACTCCCTCCGTAGGTTAAACACATGCTATTGCCTGCGTAACCACTGATCGGCTGATGTGATTTGCACACCTGTCCTCTTCACAGGCAGGGACCATGGCTTGGGTTCTGTTTTCACACAGGAACATGATGGAAGAACATTATTTCCTTAATGGCTGCCTGTGGTGGACTGAAGAGGCCAACTGCTACCGCTGATCTTGTGGTTGTAGCACCTCTAATTTTTGTTTCCCCTTCCAAAACAACATATTTGTAGGAGTTTATACAATTAATGTTTCTTTGAAGGAAATCCAAACACATACACAGTGATCAACTACAATTTTAGCGTTTTTGAGCGGTTGTTCTTTCAGTGTCAGTAGTTAGAGGGTTGCAGACACATTCACCCATTCAGGTTTGTTTCGTGTCCTTTGAGTATTAACGCATGCTCACATCTATGGTTTCAGCATCACGATTGGTCGAAACCAAGCAATTGGAAGCAAAACAAAGTGAGACCCCCCCCCCCCCCCCCCCCCCCTCCCCGCACCTTTGAAATTACAACTTTGGAGACAGAGTACTGACTCTGTATATCAGCAATATTTTTAGCCCCTGCTCACAATCTTCTAATTCTAATAACACCTTCCTGTGCACGCTGGTTACCCCTAGATACGCCACGCAGCAAACCCTTTTCTCCACGGCAGTCGAATTCTCCCAAAAACATGGTTGAGTCAGGGAAGCCGTTCTGGTCATCCTGCTCCTGTCCTCTTCTCCTCTGGGGCACATCCAAGCTAACCGCTAATAGCTAAACTCATGGAAGAGGGAGGGGGCAGACAAAATGTCAAGCAATTTCATGCTTTTGTGGCTCCGATAATAATTTGATCAGCAGTGAAGACTTAACCCCACCTTTCCTCCCTCAGCCACATCTTCCTTGGTACTCCTTCCTTTTTTTCATTGAGCAAGAGAGATGTATACTGGGGAGGGGGATATACGGGGATGAGAAGGGAGTTTTTGGGGGTGAGTATGGGGGCACTAGGGTGAGGGGTGAATACTGGGGGGAATATGGTTGGACTGCACTTTACTACAACCTCTCTTTAAAACGACTAAGGAATCAAAGTAAGACAAATGGAGAAGTCCATGTAGTTGACCCCTGCCATCGTTCCCTAGGTGGCTTTACTGGGCTCCTCCAACACCTGGACTTCTATTGGAGATGTTCCAAGCCATAGCAGGTGGTGAACACGTATGTCTGAGCTCTCCTGAGCATGTTTGGAGATGGCTGGTTTAACCTGTATACATTGATTGCCGATTGCACCACAGGTGTGCAGCCTCAGCCAGCCCCAGAGTCCAATCAGTCTGACTTGGGCCAGGTGAGGCTGCTCAAACAAGCCATCAGCCGCACAAACTCCACAAAACCATAGCTAAACCACAGCACTCAGCCTTATGGAGGGCTGAGCTTAGAGCAGCCCACAAGCTGAGATTTGGTCAACTTTGACAATTGCCTTTCAGCGACGATCTCCACCAACCAATCACATTCCAGTTTGATATTATGGCCATAAATATGGTCATAAATATGCCATTACATGCAAAAAAGCAATATAAATAAAGAAAATAGGGAAGGAAACCCAATAATAGATTAATTCCTCTGGTTCACTTTTGCCCCCCATAGTGTGTAGTTACAGTGACGTTGCTTGACAATAAAATTGTTAAAACTGTCGCTACAACTCAAGCCATCAGAGACTGCAATTGGGAAACATAATGCAGGTTTCACTTTCTCACCTATTGGTTTCACACATAATGTTCCCTCGACCTGGCGATTAGTGTTCAGCGTCCTGCATGCCCCACCTGGCTCTGGAGTCCACCCTCAGCATGGTCCTTATGAGATCAGAGACCACATTCTGACAGTCTTTGTTGAACACTGAACAACAATGGAGATGAGCCATGTCTGAAGTCAGATGTTTTTTGGATAATGAAATGAACATGCTGGGGATTCTGTGACCTTAACTAGCTGAGCTATATACAGTGCATTGCGAAAGTATTCACCCCCCTTGGCATTTTTTGTTATTTGTTGCCTCACAACCTGGAATTAACATGGATTTTTTGAGGATTTGCATAATTTTATTTACAGAACATGCCTACAACTTTGAAGATGTTTGTTTTTTTTATTGTGAAGCGAACAAATAGGACAAAATGACAGAAAAAGTCAATGTGCATAACTATTCACCCCCCTAAAGTCAATACTTTGTAGAGCCACCTTTTGCGGCGATCACAGCTCCAAGTCGCTTTGGATAAGTCTCTATGAGCTTGCCACATCTTACCACTGGGATTTTTGTCCATTCCTCCTTGCAAAACTGCTCCAGCTCCTTCAAGTTGGATGGTTTGCGCTTGTGAACAGCGCTTTGACTAGGCCATTCCAACACATTTACATGTTTCCCCTTAAACCACTCAAGTGTTGCTTTTGCAGTGTGTTTGGGGTCATTGTCCTGCTGGAAGGTGAAGGTCCTAGCCTCAAATCACGCACAGAGTGGTACAGGTTTTGCTCAAGAACATCCCTGTATTTAGCACCATCCATCTTTCCCTCAACTCTGACCAGTTTCCCAGTCCCGGCTGCTGAAAAACATCCCCACAGCATGATGCTGCCACCACCATGTTTCACTGTGGGGATGGTGTTCTTTGGGTGATGCGATGTGTTGGGTTTGCGCCAGATATAGCATTTTCTTTGATGGCCAAAAAGTTCAATTTTAATCTCATCAGACCAGAGAACCTCCCTCCATACATTTTGGGAGTCTCCCACATGCCTATTCGCAAACTCAAAACGTGCCATTTTGTTTTTTGCTGAAAGTAATGGCTTTCTTCTGGCCACTCTGCCATAAAGCCCAACTCTATGGAGCGTACGGCTTATTGTTGTCCTATGTACAGATACTCCAGTCTCTGCTGTGGAACTCTGCAGCTCCTCCAGGGTTACCTTAGGTCTCTGTGCTGCCTCTCTTATTAATGCCCTCCTTGCCCTGTCCGTGAGTTTTGGTGGGCGGCCGTCTCTTGGCAGGTTTGCTGTTGTGCCATGTTCTTTCCAATTGGTTATGATAGATTTGATGGTGCTCCTGGGGATCATCAAAGATTTGGATATTTCTTTATAACCTAAACCTGACTTGTACTTCTCAACAACATTGTCCCTGACTTGTTTGGAGAGTTCCTTGGTCTTCATGGCAGTGTTTGGTTAGTGGTGCCTCTTGTTTAGGTGTTGCAGCCTCTGGGGCCTTTCAAAAAATGTGTGTATATGTACTGACAGATCATGTGACACTTAGATTGCACACAGGTAGACATCATTTCACTAATTATGTGACTTCTGAAGGTAATTGGTTGCACCAGAGCTTTTTATGGCCGTCATAACAAAGGGGGTGAATACACATGCCAAATTTCAGTTTTTTATTTCTAAAAAATAGTTTTATGCATATATTTTTCTCATTTCACTTCACCAACTTAGACTATTGTCTTCTGATCCATCACATAAAATTCAGATTAAAAAAATATTGAACTAAAGGCTGTCATGTAACAAAATAGGTAAAAAGCCAAGGCGCTGTACATAAAGGGAGATTCCTTTACATCCTGGCATCTGGTTGCTTTGGAGCACATGTTGAAAAGCACCATATCCCACCCTTGGGAGCCCCTGATTAGCACTATCTCAGAAAACATATGGACACTAGCAATCCTACCAATCTCCCTGAAGGAGAATCATGTTCTCGGGACAGAGGACGAGGCTAGCAAGGCGAAACGTTCCCAGATCTTCAGCCAGCCTGCTACGTGGTGATGTGGAGACAGCTGTAGGCATTAATACTGAAGGATTCCACTCATAAGCCATGAACGTCTGTGTTAAAATAAACATAGCCCTCCCATTGTGGCGGCATGGCTCCAAGAAGATCTCAACCATCTCCTCCAACGGCCCTCAGGTCACCTCTCTTCCTGGGCCAGAGAGCACAGCTGGAAGATGCAGAGGGCAGTTCATGGCTCTTTATTATATTATTCATCTTTTATTTACTTTTTTTGTGGGGTGTATTCCAGCGCTCAAACCGTAAGCTCATGTCTTTGTGAATGGGTCCCTGGATGTCTGGGTGCATGAGCCTGACACCTTTATCAAAGCACTGGAGGTCCTCCAGGCTGGAGCCCAACATGTGCATGTTGGGCTATTAGGAAGGGGTTCAGAATCATCTTTGATTTCTTCTCTTTGCCAATTTAATTGTCTTCTCATTGAATGCAATAATTGTCAAATTTTCCTGTAAATACATTTAATGCTGTGTGCATTTGAATGTATCACTGTGTAAATGATCAGTGTATGTATAGCTTTGTTTGTTTGTGTGGAGTTGTGTTGGTGCAGAGACCATCACAGCCAGGGACTCAGCATTGTACATAGTCTGTGAGATTTCCTCAGAGGGGTACTTCCTCAAGGGGTCCAACAACACAACCATGTTGACCCCCCCATCGCTCTGTACTGTTGCGTCAATTTACAGCAGCATAACACTAGTCTCCGTGGCACCAGGAAGCATCCCCACCAGGGTAGTGTGGCACAGGAAGCATCCCCATTAGGGTAGTGTCCCCATTAGGGTAGTGTGGAGCAGGAAGTATCCCCATTAGGGTACTGTCCCCATTATGGTAGTGTGAAGCAGAAAGTATCCCCATTAGGGTAGTGTGGAGCGGGAAGCATCCCAATTAGGGGAAGTTCGGCGCAGGACGCATCCCCATTAGGGTAGTGTCACCATTAGGGTAGTGTGGAGCAGGAAGCATCCTCACTTCCTGCTCCGAACTTAGGGTAGTTCAGAGCAGGAAGCATCCCCATTAGGGTAGTGTCACTATTAGGGTAGTGTGAAGCAGGAAGCATCCCCATTAGGGTAGTGTCCCCATTAGGATAGTGTGAAGCAGGAAGTATCCCCATTAGGGTAGTGTCCCCATTAGGGCAGTGTGGAGCAGGAAGCATCCCCATTAGGAAGCAGGCTCATCATTTAACAACCCAGCAGTCAGGCAGCAGAGGAGAGCACAGAGAAGCATATTCCAATACTAATGGGGCCATTCTGGGAACATTATGAAGAGGATGCGAATGCCACTGTACTCGGTTCCTGTAAAAAAACAAGTGAAAGGCCCAGAGGACAGTGGTTGTGCTGAAGTGCTTGGGTTTTTAATGGCAACACAGTTCCCATGAGCCTCGTTGCCTTCTGAAAAGATACAAAATAAAAAGAGTTCCACTCGACGATAGCAAGTGCAACTACATTCTACTGTGGCCTGGGTGAATACTCATTTCTGATATGCTGGAGGGCATTCATTGACTTTCGATAACTGCACAGCTGTGACGTAGTCTTGGAGTCTAAATTAATGAGCAAAACTGCATCTTTTCAATAACCTTATATATTTTTTATGTGTTTATTATATGAATACATGAATCTACAGTTCTCATTGAGTGCCTGTAGTAAGATTCAAATTTATATTAGAGTAAATTACAGTTTTTCTCGATTGTTTACACACGAAAAAAGGAACTCTGCACACAATTCTGAAAACTTGAAGCTCATGTATCAACTACAAGACTCCAGACAGCTGAACTACAAGCACAATTCCATTGTTTTAACCCATATATCAATTGTGAGTCACATTTTTGCAAAACTCTAAGCACAAATCGTATAATTTAGCACGCTTGGTTCACCTGCAACTTATTACCAATTGGTCTCACTCGCTTCTCAGCTGTTCAAACTCAACTGGCAAAACACTTCAGTCATGTGTGAGAGAATAAAAGAGGCCTCAGGTGAGCTCTACTGTGATGTAGATGAGCTCCTCTGGCCTGACCAGGATCGGAGGTGGGATACAGACTGATTTTAATGTAGATCTGTTTCACCGCATTTATATTCTTATTTTTATTTTTTGTTGGCCTACAAAAAGCTTTTTTTTGCAGTCAGTTCAGCTGAACATTTTACTCTATTACAGTAACAAATAAATATTAGCTTTGTTACCTTTTTGTACTTGTGCACTGATTTCATCATTACATCCCCCGGAATTTTCATTTTACTTACAAGTAAATACTGTGAGTTTTGCCAAAATAGGTACCATTGGTGTATTCTTGGAACTCCAACAATGTTGCAGTATCAACTCTAGGTTTACAGTATGACTCTGGGAAGCTGGGATTGTGAGTTTGGCCCATTGGATCTCATTGAATAGACAAATATGCATTGTAGAAGAGATAAAGAGAACAGGGGGGAGAAAAGAGCGATAAAGAGAGAAGGGGTAAAGAGATTCAAGGAGAGAGATAAAGAGATACAAGGAGACAGAGATATAAAAGAGATACAAGGAGAGAGATATAAAGAGAGAAATAAAGAGATAAAGAGCTACAAGGAGAGAGATTAAAGGAGAGAAATATAAACAGTAGGGCTATAACCGAGTGAAAAGACTGCAACCACCCCACTTTCCGTTTCAATGGATTTACAAAATGCCAAATAAAACATGACAGAAACTGTATTTCACTTTGATACTTGCAGGAACATCAGGAACATCAACGAACACCACTAACCACTCGATGAGTTTCACATTTCTGAAAACAAACTTTAAGGGGTGTTTTGTGAATGCCCATAGCCAGCCATTGTGAAGCAGGCAGGGCGATTCAAAATTAGCCAAATACCCGAGACAGGACCAATATTAAACATTTCAGTGTTAACCACTCTATTCCATCCTAGGCATATCAGAAAGCGGGCTCAATGTTCAAAATACCAGAATGGTCCTTTAATTCAATTATTTGAATGAGATTGTGCAGAATTGTCAGTTCAAAGTGAGCTAGAAGGGCTCAAATTTGTCAAACATTGATATTATATGATATTGCTCTAATTCCAGGCTTATAAATTGTATCATAAATTAACAACAATACAATAATTTGACTAATATGTAAATTAGAATGTTTAAATGATGTTTATGATGATGAAATGTTTGTTTAATTCTTAATTCTTATAATGGTTTATATACCAATCACAGTACTTGCTACGGGTCAACAGAATCTATCACTGTTTCTTGTTCAAATAATGATGCTCTGTCTAAACAGCTGTAATGGTTGTTTTAGAGAAAGAAAAACGTTGTCCAAACCTCCTCTGAAGGTGTTGCACATTTAGAGAACATACTGCTTAATGCTGCTGCTTCCATCTGATAAACAATATGTGATATTTCAGTAACACCAGGCTAGTGAAAGGCTAGTTTAACCTAGCCCATCCTATGGGGGAGTTAAGTTTGACAGGCTAGTTTAACCTATGGCTAGCCAAGCCTAAGGGGGAGTCCAGTGGGACCAGAGTGACTTTAAGACAGGGTCAGTAGGTTAGGCTGTCCTTTAACCCTGATGTTCAGTGGGAGAATTAAGCACTGTGAGTAAGGTTTACTGTCCTGCGTCCTGGTTTCATTGTGTCTATAGATAGAATATACGTCTATTCTACCAGAATCTTTCTGCTGTTATCGATAAGGAGTGTTTGGTTCACTCTCTGTCGGTCGTTCACTCCACACAACATTCTCTCTAACACACAGCGAGTCAAATCCATTATTGATTGTTCCCATAGCCTCCCACACGGTGCTTGACCTGGTGTGGTCAGTGAGTTCCTATGGGTTTAATCAATGGGAGTCTGAACAGAACAGGATAAAATTAAGTGTCCTTGTTTGAAAAAAGCTTTTGTTTATTTATCTATCCTTACAATGTATTTATTCCTCCCATAAGTTGGACTCATGAAAAGGACGTACCCATCGCATGAGTTTGTCAAAGGTACCAATAAAAGAGGAATGTGTAGGATTTATGAACGCAATGGGAAATCTCAGGCCCTTCATCATTTAAATGTTATCAGATTGTTCAGGCTATTGCAATAATAACCTATGGAAGACTTAAGTACAGACCTGTGAGCCACAGAGTTGATGAGCAAAGGACAGGAAAACAGCTGAAATGTCAAAAAGAAATAAGTCAATCAAAAGTCTGCCTGCAGAACGATGGACGTGGTAAACCTTTCAGGTCAACGCTAACTGAGAGCAGACATCAGATACCTTGAGGCTCTTGCTACATTGTGCACGAAAGGCTAAACATATCTACATGTGTTTAGCCTGTACCCTTAAAACACCATTGTGTGAAGCGATTCCCAAAACTGTTCAGAGACTGTGACTCTGAATTTAGAATGACTTACTTTGTTGCTTTTCACTTTTTCATCATAAGAAAACAGTCTCACACACACACACACACACACACACACACACACAAAGTCAGTGTCTTCACCTCAAAGTGAAGTTAGGGCTAATTAGGTTGCTCCAGCTCTACTCCATATGGTGGCGTCTCAGAGCTCCACACAAACCCCACAACGATAAACAAATGTGGATGGCCTCTTTAAGTTTTAGCTACTCATACTAAATGAAAAATAAATACTACAAGTTTATCCGCTTGTTTTCTACCTTGCAAAAGAGTCGGCTTAGCTCAGGAGGTAGAGCAGTTGTCTTCTAACTGAAAGGTTGGTAGTTCAATCCCCAGCTCCTCCTTGCTGAGTGTTGATGTGTCCCTGAGCAAGAAACTTAACCCTAACTGCTCCTGACGAGCTGGCTCTTGCCTTGCTTGGTTGACTCTGCCGTCGGTGTGTCGATATGTGTATTAACCGATGTAAGTTGCTTTGGATAAAAGCATCTGCTAAATGCCGTAATTGTAAAGAAGAGGGAACGCAGGACCAATTAAATCATTGCTATACGTAACAGAGCAACAAGTTACTTAGTTAGTTATTAGTATCCTTGTTACAGTGAAACATATTATAAGCCATCATACAGCCTGTACTTTATGTATAATAAAACATTACGGAGCAGCTCACCTAATCCTAGCCTACATGCTGTTTGTTTCATTGCATTTTACATATTTTAACTACTTGTGTATTTATACAACTTAATACATCTGTGGTGTAAAAATAATACAAATAAAATAATAAATAAAAAATTCAATGCAACTCTGATGTCCCCCAGCTGGTGGGGGGCTAATGATGTCATCGTTTGCGTTTCAGGCGTCCACACAAATCCTAACACGAAACAGCATAGGTCTGGATAGATTTGAAACCACCTCCGAGGGTGGTTTCAGAAATGTGCGGTTTCGGGCACCGGATTCGTCGGCTCCGCCTGGACGGTCGGCCTAAACGCAAGACTTATGCGGTTTCACCAAAAAAGGCTCCGTGTGGACGGGGCCATAGTTCCCATTTGCGTTCCCACTGGAGCCACTATGTCTGATACTAAGGCCAGGCCAATCGCCAGACATCTTTGTTATGTAGATTCCTTTAACCTTCTTGCAGCCTTGCTTGCAGACTTGCAGACATGTCCACTTCTCCCATAGTGTGTTGCAGTTAACTTGGCCGCTCCCGCCAATCCTAAACTCGCCACTATGGTCACTCCCACTCACCTTTGTTACCTGCATATTGCCCTATCCACAATGCAAACGTTTCCCTATAATAATCTTGTTCACCCATTGTTTCACTGAATGTAACTTTGCTGCCTGTACTTTCCCATGATCATGCTCTAATATGAAATCAAATATTTTGCTGGCCGACGTGTCCCAAAAGAAGATTATCTTCATCAAATGGCGTTGACGGCAGTATCCCAATATGAGATCATCAGATTGGTAAGTTATGTTTTTTTTAGAGCTGTCAAGCGATTAAAATATTTAATCATGATTAATCGCATTTATGTCATAGTTAACTCTGATTAATCGCGATTAATCACAAATTCTTTCCTATGCTAAATATCCCTTGATTTCTTTCTCATTTTAATGCTCTTATCAACATGGAGAAGTGCATCAGCTTGCCTTGTGCAAATGTTTCTTTATTGAAAACAACATTGGCATACTGATCAAAAATACAAAAAAAATTACAAAGTACAAAGGTAAACTAGGACTCAGCCTATAGTGCAATCAAACAAACATACTGCCTTGAACATTGCAGTCAGGCTACTGCTTCTTTCGTGTGCTTGGCCATTAAGTGGTATTTCAGACTGGACGTGCTGCGATGATAGCTCAGTTCACAATGGCAAATCACACATATTACTTTGTTCTTGTCAATGGAACCATTTGGCAACTTTTTAAATATAAACTTTCCATTAAGAATCGTTTTGGCGTCCATGTCTGACTTTACATTAGCTTTTGGCCGTGGCTTGCCCCAACCGGTTTGTGTGCGGCGTGCTTGATGTTTTGTTTCCGGTGTAGCTAGATCCGGTATGGTGTAGTTTTTCTAGCGTGACTAGTTATTGCTAGAAAGCAGGTGAATAATCTACGTTTGCCAAGGCAAAAAAAAAATATATATAAATATATATTTTGCGTTAATCGTGCGTTAAAAGATTTAACGCCGTTAATATTGGTTTGAGTTAACGCCGTTAATAACGCGTTTAACGCACAGCTCTAGTTTTTTTTAATGACTATCTTGCCATTCTAACCCTCTGACTGGATCCGGAATATAGATGAAGACATGCGAATAGTATCTGACCCATACCTTTGAACGTAGTTAGCACTCAAACAAATACTCAGCTTTCTTCTTAATGTGACGTATGCACGGGTGTTGGCAGAGGTTTATCACAACCTTGGACTGCAACGTTTTGAGTTTCCTATGAATAGATGTCCTGTACTATTGAAGTTTCCTTTGTATTGACTCTACTCGCTAAAATACAGCTCTCATTAAGGGTAATAATCCCTCCAGAGAACTTTGTACATTAAACGGAGGGAGGTAGTGTCATAATTGCCTGTCACTAGGTATGATGAATGGAACTGAGTGGTTTATTTAATTTAAGGGTGATGATTGCGCCCTCGGGAAGAGCGATCTAAAAGCAAGAGGTTTATTTTAAATTCTTATTTAGGCAGAGGCTCTGTCTGATATTTCATGCTAAAATATCCAAGAATTATCCCTACGAATTGATGATCTGTACTACGTATGCATCAATGATTGGCTGGTAGTAGACTGGTTGTTACTACGAATAGAAAGCTTGTGCCGTGTGGATCATTAGCAGGATTCCACACTGGCAGACTCAGCGCTCTTGTTAATGTGACGTATGCAGGGGTGTTGGCGGAGATTTATTCACAACCTTGGACTTCAACGTTTTGAGTATCCTATGAGTAGATGTCCTGTACTATCAGAGATTCCTTTGTATTGACTCTACTTACTAAAATATGACTCATTAAGGGTAATAATCCCTCCAGAGAACTGCATACATTAAAAGGGGGGGCGGGTTGGACAATTGGCTCTCAAGTAAATTCCATTCACTTAGTAGTAATAAACCAGTTTGGGGCCCCACATACAGGCAACAAGTTTTGGACCCCACATATTGGTAGTATATGTCCCTCGGAAGATAAGCAATTCTGACCTGCACCTCGACCACCGACGACGGCGGGAAATTTTATTTAACCACTGTTCAACTTTTCTTGTCATGTTACTAAACTTATTTTGTTTCAAAAAAGTGGACGAGTGGTAAAACTAAATATAATAGAGAAAATAACATCTAGCCTTTACGGACGCAAACAGTGCCAGCAGGTAAATATGGCACTGAAACACCTGAGGAGATAGGCCTCCCTCATTTGTGGAAAGAAAAGTACAAAGAAAGGATGATGAGCTAATAACTAAAACCACTAACACTAACTTGACTAACTTCCTAACATCGTTGTGTGTCATCCCAGTTGTTATGTTTTGTATTTTTCGCCCTGCGTTTCTATCTCAAACTTTCTTTCCATGCATTGCTTTCATGTTGTCTACAACCTCTTGTAGACCCTTCTTCTCTCCACAGCGCTGGAGAAGCATTTTACGTTGTCCCGAAATTCAAAATGTATTTGGATGCAATTATTGTTATAGATTTACTGCTGAGTTGTATTAATATGATCTGAGAGATCATACAGAGATTTCTTTGAGATAATAGCAATGTCCAAGGAACGCATTTCCGAAAAACGCAGTTCAGGACACCGATCCAGAGCCAGAGGACAACTAAACACTAGTTTTTTTATCTTCAAACAGGTTTAATTGACAAACCACGAGTGATTACTAACATAGCAGATGCTAATATGTTTTTGTTCTATTTCATGTAGGCTACGTCTAGGCTTCGCCTTATGGGCTTGTCCCGTGCGCGTGCTGGCGCACACTGAAGATTTCCACTATGCACCAATCAACGTGGGCACCGCCCACATTTCCCACGGCACCGTGTATATAAGGCGGCGCATACCGTCGCTCATCCTCCCTTATCTTTCAGCATTGCACTGATGAACATGTCTAAACTTATAGAACCCTGTGGCAGCAGAGTGGGCGAGGCGACAGACCAACGGCCCTTTTCAGGGCCACTGGGGAGCACTTCCCTAAGAGCTGGGCCCTTCTCAGGTCCTCATTGTGCTTCTTGTCCCGCTTCCATGCTGCCGGGTGACGGGCACCTGGTGTGTTGCTGAACACGCCGCGGTTGCCATGGTTACCCCCGCCTCCTGCGCCGCCTGCCGTGCGCTGCCTGAAGAGGGGCTCCTCTCCAGGCACCTATTCTTCTCGCCATCGGTGGCCCTCTCCGAGGCAATCAACATTTTTAAGGCTGGAGTTCTGGACGTCGAAGACGACGATGACCACATCGAAGTGGACGACGTCGCCTCCTTGGACGACGTCTTTGGGGACCCTGTGTCCGGGTTCTCCCTCTCCAGGGCTTCCACCGCCACAGTCGTCCCCAGGAAGAAGCCACGGCGGATGTCCAATCTATTCGGCGAAATCATGGGCGAGGCGGCGGCCATCAAGGGCATCCCTATGCCAGCCCCGCCTCTCACCCCCATTTCAGATGCCATGCAGGGCGAGTGCTTTCGCACCCTGGTTCATAATTTCTTCACCGCTGCGGGTGGAGACCCTTCTACCCTGAAGGCCTCGGTGAAGGCCTTCACTGACTTCACTAACATGGAGAGGTGGGCTGATACTCAGGCGAGGGGGATCCCTCGCCTGGAACCTCCCCTGGCAGCGCTTCTCTGTCCGGGCGCTAACGAGGAGCAGCTGCCCCCCGACCGCCTCCAGAAGCAGATTATCGGCCAGCCGATAGCCGTTTCGGCCGGTGGTCATATGGCCTGGACGACCATGATTCAGCTGGCCATTTGGCCCTCCCAAACTGCGGTGCTGGACTATTTGGGCCCCGGTTCTCGGAGGTGCTCGCGCACCAGCAGTCTGTCCGTGAGATTTGTTCTCGGTTCGGGGCGATTCTCACAGGCTCCTCCCAGCAGCAGGCCGGACAGAAGCGGGGTCGAGCACGCTCCAGGGGGCCGCCTCCAACCCTGCAGCCGATGCAGCTGGGGAGAGCAGCACAGCACAGCCAGAAGCACTGCAAGCTGGCTCCCAGTTTTTCCTTTCAAACTTTTAATAAAGATAATAAAGACCGTTCGGCCGAACTTCCTAAAGAGCGATATTCCTTAGGCCAACTGCGTCCTACTCTTGTTGTGCATTGCTCTAGGCTGCCTCTTTCCCTCCCTCAGCCAGGTGGCTGTAGGGTGGCAGCCGGACGGCGTGTTTACATAACCTCTGGTTCACCTGCGTCAAATAAGCGGCATCCCTTCAAGCTTTCCGGGCGGACTGGAGACTCGTTACGCGAGCCCGTAGATACTAGACGCTTGTACCAGTCCCCTATTTCCCCACATTATCTCCTCTTCCTCCCTCCTAAAGTCTTTGGAAGGTGAGAAGATGGGTTTGCGCGCTGTGGTTACAGCTAGCAGTCAACGCAGCGATCCTAGTGAGGCGGCTAGACAACTCGTTGCTTGTTCATCGGGCACGAGTGTAGCGGCTAGACGGCTCGCTGTCTGTTCAGCGGACACGGGCGTGGCGTCTAGACAGCTCGCTGTAGGTACAGTGACTGACTCTGTAACATCTACCACGCTCGCTGAGGCCCCTCCCTTTTGTGCGATGCCCCCCTTGGTTCACACACAGTGTGGAGGCGGTAGGGGCCGAGGAATACGGTTTATTCCTGGACAGCTTTTCTCAGCTGTCAGCTCGCCCTCTCTCCAACCGCTATGCGTGTTGGCAAGAGCGGTGCGTTCTACCATCGTGGTTGGACAACACGCTGAGATGGGGCCATCCCATACAGTTGAAGCGCCGTCCCCCACCCTTTATGGGTTTGGTGGAGACCAGGCTGACCCAGCGGCGAACACGGCTCTGACAGCAGAGGTGGCCCGTCTCTTAGAGAAGGGGGCCATCACTACCGTTCCCCCCCCTCATGTCTCACAGCGGTCCCCGCCAAGACGAGTGGCGGTTACATCCTGACACTGTCAGACTGATCTGGCAGAGGTTTGGGGAGGCTCAGGTAGACCTGTTCGCATCCAGGGTGAACACACACTGCAGGTGTTGGTTTTCTCTCAACCCTCGGGATCTTCCTCCTTGGCCGCGGGCTATCTTGTATGCGTTTCCCCCGCTCCAGCTGATCCTTCCTCTTCTGGAACAGGAGAGATTGTCCCTCATTATGGTGGCTGGTACCGTTCAAATCGGATGCGCTTTCAAAGGGCCGCGGGACAGTGCAACACCCGCCCGATGTATCGGGACGGCTGTTGGTTTGGCTCCTGAGAGGTTGATCCTGCAGGGCAAAGGTCTGCCTGAAACGGTTATCAACACTATTCAGAGTGCTCGTGCACCTTCTACTTCTTCCCTCTATGCGGCGAAGTGGGGCGCTTTCTCTAATTGGTGTGACAGGAACCACGCTGTCCCATCTCATTGCGAGGTGGGAAGCATGCTTGCGTTTCTGCAGTACTTATTGGAAAAAGGTTTGGCCTTCTCCACTATCAAGGTCTATCCGGCAGCCGTTTCAGCTGGCCATGCATGCTGTGATGGTAGACCGATCTTCAGCCATCCACTGGTCAAGAGATTCTTGCGTGGGGCTAGACGTGTTAGGCCTGTTCCGCGCGTGCTTACACCACGCTGGGATCTCCCCAACGTGTTGCACAGGTTGTCCAGGGACCCTTTCGAGCCTCTGTCTCTGGCCCTTTTGGATGCCCTGTCCTTTAAGACGGCTTTGGTCTCTGCCAAGCGGGCCGGTGAGTTGACCGCTCTGTCTGTCAGCCTGAGCTGCTTGTTGCTTAACGTGGACAGCTCCTTTGCGCTGCTCAGATCTAATCCTGCGTTCCTCCCAAAGAACATTAACAGTTCTTTCCGGTCGAGAGATATTGTGCTTAAGGCTTTTCACCCCCCGCCTCATTCGAGTGAGGCGGGGGGTGAAAAGCTGCATCTCCTGTGCTCTCTGCGGGCGCTGGCTATGTACGTGAAACGCTCGGCCGCGTTCTGCTCCACACAACATTTGTTTGTGAGTTATAGCGACACTTGCAGGGGCCGCGCTCTCTCTAAATAGCGATTTTCTCGCTGGATATGTGAGTGTGTTTGCTTAGCCTACTCTCGGCAGGACTTAGCGCCACTGTTGGGCGTTAAAGCTCACTCAACACGGGGCGTGGCCGCTTCAGAGGCATTTCGGTGGAAGACATCTGCGCGGCTGCGTCTTGGTCTTCTCCCGGCCCCTTTGTCCATTTATATATGTTAGACATGTCCAGGGGCTCACACTCCATCTCTGTGTTGGAGTCCGTGGCCCCTTCTACGGCTTAAGAATATTGGCATGTTCTTTTAAGTGGCATCGTTAATATCCTCTTGCCGGCTGGCGAGTTGGATTTGACTGCCACATATCTCTCCCGCCGTTTTTCAAATGGAAAACGGACTAGAAAGGACTAGAGGGGTTCCTATTGGCTGGCCAGTTGACGAGTTGGGTTCGTCTGCCAGTATAGCATTCCCGCCGTTTTTTCAAATGGGAAATGGACGAGAGAAGTTCCTTATTGGAGAGTTGGACTCCATAGCTCCGCCCCCACTGGTAGCGGACCTAATGGAAACCGTATTACTCTGGTTTTTTTTTCCTTTTCATGGATTCCATGAAGCACGGATTGGAACCAGAGTTTTTACAGACTCACTTTTTTCTCTTGATCATCACCTTATTTGATCTAGGAGGAATTTGTTTTTTATGAAGCTGTTGTGTTTTGCACATCCTCTGCTTTTTTAAGTCTGATGTGCCCTGGTGACTTAAGTTTTTTGACTGGGGTCCAGCAGGAGTACATTGATTGGGCTCCGCTTGCATACTTACCTTAGCCCATAAGGCGAAGCCTAGACGGCTTAGCCTACATGAAATAGAACGATAGTTATGATATTATAACTCTAGTTCTATGATTGTAGGCATAGACGTCTAGTTTCCCACCTGCTGTACCCTCCAAATGCTAAAAGAATATCGTGGAGGATGAGCGGTGGTATGCGCCGCCTTATATACACGGTGCCGTGGGAAATGTGGGCGGTGCCCACGTTGATTGGTGCATAGTTGAAATTTTCAGTGCGCACGCTCACGGGACAAGCCCATAAGGCGAAGCCTGGACGGCTATGCCTACTATCATAGGACTAGAGATATAATATCATAACTATCGTTTTAGACGCATATGGGAGGAAAGTGCCGGAATAACATTGGACTCAAATATTACCGGTAACGTTGTGGGGGGACGTGCGGCGTCTGGCCTGCAGGGGGAGTATGAGCAGGTTGGGAGCGCGCCTGATTGCGGGCACCTGCTCGCAATCAGGCCAATCAAGGAGTGTGTATTTATGTGCCAGCTTTGTTTGTAGTAGGGAGAAACCGGGAGCAGAGAGAGGGGGAGATCCAAGCGGTCCCCAGAAGAGATCACAGATCATGGAACGCTGAACGAGAGGACTCCCCCACACTGTGTTGACTTATAGTTTCAAGCCTCTGTTCTGTTTTACTTTTGTTTGAAATAAACGAGCTCCCAGTGAGGGACGACGAACTGTGGTCTCCGCGCACTCTCTGACCTGCTACAAATGTACAAACATTTATGGACTGCCTTAACTCACAAACTCGCTCTCTTCTCATCCTGTCTGACTTGCAATGGCAAGACAAAACACTATCTCAACTAACCACACAATTGGCTAAAATGGAACGGTCAGGCACACTTTGTTTACAATAGAGATTGTACCCAGAATTTACCGTTGAAAGTGATAGTAACATGTCAACATAACAAAAGTAACCAACACATACATTTAAAGCTACACCCTCTATCTTCCCAGCTCCTACTTAAGACCCCCCCCCCATAACTGTCCCCCTCACACCCTGATCTGTACTCGTATCCTCTTCAGACCCTGATCCACATCTTCTAACCCCCTCACAACAGGAAGAGATGAACACGCTGACATAGCCCTAGTCTTCTCCTTCCAAAAACATTTTGTGACAGTTTCAGTATGCTGATATAATGTACAGTTCTCAATCAAATGTTACTAATCATGTTTTCTTTTGTGTTACGCAACAACAGGACAGTCTCCTGTGGCGTAAGCACGATGCAGTAAGCCCTCGTACTCCAACTGGTCCGAGTTTACAAGTTTTTGGTTCAAGCTTCTTAATTGAGTCAGAATAACAGTAACTAGAAAACCTGCATGAATACTATCTTTATCATTATACTGAGAGTATTCTGGATTTACCATTGTCATTCATTCTCACTGCTGGTTTATCTCATAGGATCCCTTAAATATTGGTAATAAGTTATATTATAAGATGAATTGTTGAACAGTTCTGTTACTATAAGGCATCAAGAGATGGTATCTATATTAGGGGCGGGAAAAATAATCAATTCTCCGATGCATCACGATTCTGTGTAGAACGATTCCGTCTCGACTCAGATAAGTTAATAATCTGAATATATATTAAATTGGCTCGCCTCCTGCAACATTCTGTTCGGCAGAGAGGGATAATTTGAGTAGCTTTAAAATTATTTAATTTATCTTCAATATGTATTGGCCTATCTGATTTGTCTGGACGCGATTGTGATTCAGCCTACGCATAGCATTCACGCAAACTCCCAGTCAGACACAAGAACGACAAACAAGTTCTTATTCTTATAATTGACAAAGAGCAGCTTTTTCTTTAATGACATGGAAAAGCAAGATTAGAAAGAAAAAACTAAATCTGTTTATTTTTTACCTACTTCCATAGTGTGTTGTAATGCAAGCTGCATTGATTATTGCATTG
This sequence comes from Pollachius pollachius, assembly GCF_949987615.1. Taxonomy (NCBI): domain Eukaryota; kingdom Metazoa; phylum Chordata; class Actinopteri; order Gadiformes; family Gadidae; genus Pollachius; species Pollachius pollachius. The sequence goes on from NC_136935.1 coordinate 26,111,889, forward strand.
TTCATAGAAAGTCATATTTGTGACAAAAGCTTTTTCTCTAATAAAATATTAGATAAGGTAATAAATCTGTTGATTTCTTTAATGATTATCACAAATGTAGGAAGTGATTAGCAAACTCTGAGTAGCATATTCAGATATATATATATATATATATATAGTGTGGTACCCGGCTTGGAGAATGAGCCGCGAATCAGGAAAGCACGTGGCAACGGTTGGTTTAAGCCGACTTCGGCGTTTATTGCAAGTATCAAAGACAGGATAAGGGTGCGCGTGGGTCTCCGTGAGCCTCACGCCTCTGCAGTCCATGCGTGTCTCCGCCTCTGTGCTGCTCTTGGTCTGGACCTCCACTGAAGATGGCTCCCCTGTTTTCGTCCAGGTGTCCCCCAATCACCCTGATTGGGGGGAAGGACCCGGTGCTCTCCGTCGCCGGCTGGTGGGTGGGGGTGGTACACCCCGTCCTTCACGGTCCCACGGGACCGTTCAGGCCGAGGCTTCAGGGGCGGGATGCCACACACCCCCCCCGTTTGCTCAAGCCCCTGGTCTCTGGGGAACCCACCCAGACAGGCATCCCGGCGTGACAGGGCGTCGGCGTTGGCATGCTCGCGGCCCGGTCGGTGGTCCACCCGGAACCGGAAATCCTGGAGAGCCAGGAACCACCGTGTCACCCGGGCGTTTGTATTCTTGGCCCCCGCCATCCACTTCAGGGGGGCGTGGTCGGTGACTAGGGTGAACTCCCTCCCCAGGAGGTAGTAGCGCAACTGCTCCAGGCACCATTTAATGGCCAGGGCCTCCTTCTCCACGGTGGAATAGTTGCGCTCATTGGGGAGGAGCTTCCGGCTGACGTAGGTTATCGGGTGCTCCTCTCCGGCCCGGACCTGGGACAAGACCCCCCCGAGTCCCACCTCCGAGGCGTCTGTGTGGACAATCACAGGGAGGTTAAAGTCAGGTGTGATTAGTACCGGTTCTGAGCACAGGGCCTCCCGGAGCGTCTTGAATGCCCGGTCCGCCGCCTCTGACCAGGTGACCCGATCCGGCAAGGCCTTACGGGTTAGGTCGTTCATGGGGCTGGCCAGCGTGGCGTACCCGGGAATGAAGCGCTGATAGTAGCCCACCAGCCCCAAGAACGCCTTTACCTGCTTCTTAGTCCTGGGTTGCGGCCAGGCCCGTATGGCGGCTACCTTGCCTTCCTGCGGCCGCACCGTCCCTCTCCCGACCCGGTACCCCAGGTGCGTCGTCTCCTCTCTCCCGAGGCGACACTTGGCAGGGTTGGCGGTGAGGCCCGCCTTGCGCAGTTCTCCCAGCACGGCCCTCAGCTGGCGGACGTGGATATCCCAGCTGGGGCTGTAAATGATGATGTCATCAATGTATGCCGCCGCGTAATCCTGGTGGGGCCTCAGGAGCTGGTCCATCATCCGCTGGAATGTGGCTGGGGCGCCGTGTACCCCGAAAGGGAGGACGGTGTACTGGTACAGTCCCCCCGGGGTGGAAAACGCCGTCTTTTCCCGGGCCGCACGGGTCAACAGCACCTGCCAGTACCCCTTGGTCAGGTCCAAGGTCGACAGGTCCGCCTCCCTGGCTGGCGGACCCGGTAGTTCACCTCGCCCACGCGTTCCACCACCTCGTAGGGTCCCTGCCACTTGGCCAGGAACCGGCACTCCGCCGTGGGGACCAGGACCAGGACCAGTTCCCCTGGCTGAAAGGTCCTCAGCTGGGCTCCTCGATTATAGACCCTCGCCTGGGCCTGCTGCGCTTGCTGGAGGTGCCCCCGGACGATGGGCCACACCCGGGCCATTCGGTCACGCACCTGCTCCACGTGGTCCACGGGGGTGCGGTGGGGGGACGGCTGGCTCTCCAGGGCCTCCTTGGCGATGTCCAGGATCCCGCGGGGCCTCCGCCCGTACAGCAGCTCGAAGGGGGAGAACCCGGTGGACGCCTGAGGGGCCTCCCGTACCGCGAACAGTACGTGGGGTAGTAGTTGGTCCCAGTTCTTCCCGTCGGCCTGCATGACCTTCTTAAGCATCTGCTTAAGGGTCTTGTTGAATCGCTCGACCAGGCCGTCCGTCTGGGGGTGGTACACTGAGGTCCGGAGCTGCTTCACCTGCAGGAGGCTGAGGACCCCCTTCATCACCCGCGACATGAAGCACGACCCCTGATCGGTGAGCACCTCCTTTGCTATCCCCACCCGGCTGAAGAGGAGCATAAGTTCACGGGCGACGGCCTTGGCGGTGGCGCCGCGTAGGGGAAGGGCCTCGGGGTACCGGGTGGCGTAGTCGACTAGCACCAAAATGTAACGGTGGCCCAGGCTGGTCTTGGGAAGGGGGCCCACGATGTCTAATGCCAAACGCTCGAAGGGGGTCTCGATGATGGGCATGGGAATGAGGGGGTGTCTAGCGGTGGCCCGGGGGGCTACCCGCTGGCACTCGGGGCACCCCTGGCATTGGCGCTCAACATCCCGCTTAACCCCCGGCCAATAGAACCTGGCTAGGACCCGCTCCCGGGTCTTGTCCATGCCCGGGTGTGGGCCATAAAAAGCACTTTACTGACGTAGGAACGGGGCACCACTAGCTGTTCCCTCACTCCCCCCTCCCCGGAGGCTACTCGATACAACAGACCCCCCCTGGTGCTGAAGTACGGGTGTGGTGTGTGACTCACCGAGTCTCGGGCCTGCCCGTCATGAACCAGGACGTGGCTCCAGGCGTGCTTGAGGGTCTCATCCTGGAGCTGAGCGGTGGCGAACTGGCCGGGTCGGGACGAGCCTTCCCCCCCCCCGGGTAAGAAGTCTGAGAACTCCGTGAGGGGGGAGCTCTCCGGGTCTCCCGGCGGGTCTGGCTGCTCGGAGGCTGTGAGGGTCTCCGTGGTGTCGGGGGTAGGTTCCGGTGTCTCGCTCCGGACGGGACCTCTCGCTGTGTGCCCCGGGGTCCCCGGTGGGGAAGGACCGTTCCCCTCTGATTCCTCGTCCTCCGCCGTCAGCTCCCCCGGGGATGATGGACGCCGGGTGGCCCCGAAGGCCTGCCGAACCCCCCGCGCCCCTCTGCGGGGTGGGCCTCTCCAGCTCCGTCGCTCCCGCGTCGGGTCCCACAGCCGGTGGAAGATCGGGCAGTCCCTCCCGATCAGCACGGGGACCGGTAGGTGGGGGACAATCCCCGCCCTGATTGTGAACACCCCGTTTGGGGTGCAGACAACAACATGGCACGCGGGGTTGGTCCGGGTGTCCCCGTGAACGCAGGCCACCTCCATTGGTTCCCCCGCCTTCCCCCCCGCCAGGTCGGGGCGAAGGAGAGTAACCGCACTGCCAGTGTCCAAGAGGGCCTGCGTGTCCCGGTTCATGACCCGCGCCGGGATCGTCGGACTACCCGAGGTTCCCTGCGACCAGCAGGTCGCCAACATGCAGGTGTGATCCACCCCCGGATCTGCGTATGCTGACGGCATCGATACATCCCGTCCCCTCGGGCAATAGCGAGCGATGTGGCCGGGCTGGCCGCACCCGAAGCAGCGCCGCACCTCCTGGTTCACCGGTACTGCGCTCGGTGGGGTGGAGCCGGGAGCCGGGGTCCTGACAGGGGGTCCCCTTGGGTCTTGGCGGGGCTCGGCGCGCCGGGGGGCTGGGGCGGGTCTAACGTTCAGGAGGTGGGCCACCTGCCAGTTCTCCAGCTGTAGGACCAGGTCGTCCACGGTGGCAGGATGATGGTGGGCCAGCACGCGGCGGGCGTCCGGCGGGAGTCGCCGCAGGGTGTGGTCGATAATCACCCGGTCGACCGGGTTGGGTCCCTCTCCCGTTGTCAGCCACCGCTTCACCAGCCGGCTGTGCTGCGCGATCTGTGTGCGCACAGCTCCCTGCGCGTCAAACCGCCAATCCTGCGCGCGCTCTGCGCGCGCCGCGAGGTTGTGCCCGTAATAGGCCAGTCTGGCCTGTTTGAGCGCCGGGTACTGGCGGGCGACGTCCGCCGGCAGGTCCTGGCTCGCCTGCTGGGCGGGTCCGGTGAGGAACGGCGCTATTATGTGCGCCCACTGCTCCTCTGGCCAGGCTTCCCTCTGTGCGGTCCGCTCGAATACCTCGAGGTAAGCCTCCACGTCGTCCTCCGGTCCCAGCTTAGTGAGGCGGCTGGTCGGGGCGGCGGTCGGCGCAGTGTGGATGGCGTGCTGAGTCAGCCGCAGCACAGCCTCGCGGAGCAGGGCGAGGCTCTCGGTGGTCTCCCGCTGGTGTTGTTGGGCAGCCAACGCCGCGGCTCCGTCCGGGTTCTGCATGGTGGGGTAGTAGTAGTGGGAACGCTCAGACTGCCTGCATTCTCCACCATATGTGGTACCCGGCTTGGAGAATGAGCCGTGAATCAGGAAAGCACGTGGCAACGGTTGGTTTAAGCCGACTTCGGCGTTTATTGCAAGTATCAAAGACAGGATAAGGGTGCGCGTGGGTCTCCGTGAGCCTCACGCCTCTGCAGTCCATGCGTGTCTCCGCCTCTGTGCTGCTCTTGGTCTGGACCTCCACTGAAGATGGCTCCCCTGTTTTTGGCCAGGTGTCCCCCAATCACCCTGATTGGGGGGAAGGACCCGGTGCTCTCCCTCGCCGGCTGGTGGGTGGGGGTGGTACACCCCGTCCTTCACGGTCCCACGGGACCGTTCAGGCCGAGGCTTCAGGGGCGGGATGCCACAATTGTTTTGAAAATTCTGCATGGAAATGTACATTAAAAAAAATTGCTTCGAGATGCATCAATAATCGTTTTAGAATCGAATCGTTGACCTCTGAATCGGAATTGAATTGTGAGCTGCCAAGAGATTCCCACCCCTAATCTATATCACAGTGACACATCGAAACTCCAACACAGATACATGTTGGTCTGGATGGTTGTGCAGCTATTGTATCTCTCACTAAAAAACAGCCCTCTCCTTTTCACACCACTACAGCAGAACAACACATCACACTAGTGTATCAACAACATATGCATATGGTATAGCTCTTAAGCTCTGAGCATCACCCTACTATAGAATTGCTACACCATTGTTCATCTCCATGTCTTTTGTCTTAAATGAAGGTCATACTAATGACCGTTAAAACTAGCTTCTACGTGTCTGACTTGGCTATTGTCAAATGTTTAGAACACAGAGATGCCTTATGTTTCCCAGGTTATGTATTATGTATGAGCAGACTCTGCTGCTGAACAAGCTGCATTTAAACTGTCCCTGATGGCCTTAGAAGGCCTACATTTTAAAACCAGTGCAACCTGACTAGTACCAGTCCTCTCACTTGGTGATGTTGCTATACTGCAAAATAGTGCCCACACTTGAGAAGACAGTTACTCATAGATCAGCTCTGCACCCTTGGAGCCTAGCTTGTGGTTCCACCCTGATGGTAAGTTAGTTGCCCCTCATTTTTTCTTCATGCTCTGACACACGACTCTTCACATGCATGTTTGCATGTTGGATGCTGTTTAAAACACCATACATGAAACAAACTACTCTTAAGTGGCCTGACTATTTGTCTAATTTATTCCTTGTCCCTCTCTTCCTTCTCTTTTTTCTATTTGTTATTCTTTCTTTCAGATTCTAACAACCAGAACTAGGTTCAATGCTGATAACCAAGATGGCCCAAAGACTAAATGTTGGACTGCTGGCAGCAGGAACCCTTGCTGCCCCCACCCTGAAGAACACATCTTGTCATTGCATGTCTCAGTTTAATTATAGGCATTGTTCATATTCATGATTATGCCTTATCAACTGCAACTCTGCTACACTTTATGTCAGAATAACTCAAGGTTTCTCCCCCCATTATTTTTTTCCTACAGCCAATAGGTTTTCATAATGGATTCAGGGAGTTTTACTCCTGCCACTAAATCCGACACAATTATTAGAACCACTAGAGAACCACCATTAATGTTCACACACTATATTAATTTATTTTCTAATAATTAGCACTTTGGCCTGTAATAAGTGTTGATCTTATGATCAAAAAGGGAGGAACTGTCGTGGAAATATCAATCATAACAACAACATAAAATTATATGAGCTATATGAGACAATATAGCCACAATTAAGAATGTAATCTCCAAAAGAATAGCATGGCCAAAGACTGTTATAAGGAGACAGTCTTATAGAGTTAATGTCCCTCGTCAATTGTTTGACTCTTTAGTAAGATCCAGCCATAATAATAAAAAAAAAACTGGCTCTTTTTAATGTTAGGGCAATTACAAACAGAAACCTGGCTTGGCCCAAATGGCGCCGCTCTTTTAGCTGAAGCTTCCCCATCAGACTCCTTTTTTATCCACACTATACGTGAAGGAAAGAGAGGAGGAGGACTGGCAGCTATTTTTTTCAATATTTTCAAATGTAAACGTCAACATCTTTGTTGTTATTCATCTTTTGAGTACCAGGCCATCTCATTAGAAAATCTTTCTTCCCTGCCAATGATCACTATTTATCGGCCTCCAAAGCACACTACCTTATTTGTAAATGAATTCTCAGAACTGCTGTCAATTTGCTGTACTAATCATGACAGAGTTCTCATATCTGGGGATTTTACATTTTCATGTGGACAATGCCTTGGACAACAAAGCAAGGGAGTTCAATGAGCTTTTGCTTTCTTTTGACTTCACTCAACAAGTTACTGCAACAACCCATAACTGTGGCCACACTCTAGATTTAGTCATCTCTAGAGGCCTGAATCCTACTGTCGATAAAATTGTTGATACTGATCTTTCCAATCACTACTGTCTGTTTTTTAATATGACTGTCGCTGATCCAGTTAAATCCGATGCAGAGCGTGTTATAAAAAAACGTTTTTTTGGCCCATCTGCAGCTATTGATTTCCCCTATCACCTGCAGAGTCTACCTCTCGTGGCTAATGTCTCCTCAGTGCATGAAAAGGTATCTCAATTGAAAAAAAATCAGCTGTTGACATAGTGACCCCTATGAAAACTAAAAAGAAGTCACAGGGTAAAACTATACCATGGAAGAATGAGCAAATATGTTTGCTCGAGAAATTGCCGCAGAGCTGAGCGCATATGGCGAAAAAGCAAACTTACATTTCACAGTGAGATTTTTAGAGATTCTATAATTGTTTACACCAAAGCATTACGCTCTGCAACGCAGGCCTATTTCTCTTGCATTATTAATGAAAATCGTAACAACCCGAAAGTCCTATTTTCCACAATCAACCACCTCATTAACCCTCCCCAGTCTCATAAGCAGCTTTGCCCTTCATCCAAATCTAAGTGCAATGAGTTTGCATCATTCTTTGATAATAAAATACTTCATATCCGGGCTGGTATTGTGAACAATGTTGCAAATTTGAATAATCCAACTGTAAACATTACTCATGGAAATCTTAGTTCTTTCACCGGAAAAAGTAAAATAGAACTTCGGAAAACAATCTTGCAGATGAAATCATCAGCCTGCTCACTGGATGCGATCCCTACTGCCTTTTTTAAAGACGTTTTAGACAGTTTGCTGGATGATGTACTAGATATAGTTAATTGCTCTCTGGAATCAGGTATTTTTCCTGAGTCGCTCAAAACAGCTTCAGTCATGCCCTTACTGAAGAAAAACAATCTTGACCCTTCTGTGCTGAACAATTACAGACCTGTTCATGACAAATTCCAGTCTGGTTTAAGGAAAGGCCACAGCACTGAAACAGCTCTCATTAAAGTAGTTAATGACCTCAGAGTGAATATGGATCATTAAAACATTTCCATCCTCATGCTCCTTGATCTGTCAGCCGCATTTGATTCGGTCAATCACAACATACTCCTAGACTGCCTTAATAACTGGATCGGCCTTTCAGCCACAGCCTTATCATGGTTTTATACTTATCTCACAGGCAGAAGTTATTTTATCACTCTTGCTGACCAAGTCTCGGACACACATGACATATTCTCCGGTGTTCCTCAGGGTTCCATTCTTGGACCCTTATTGTTTTCTTTGTTTATGCTGCCACTTGGACAACTCATCTGTGATCACGGAGTTAACTATCATTTCTATGCTGACGATACTCAATTTTACTTGTCTGTAGCTGCAGATGACCCCAATGCTCTCACTTCCCTTACAAATTGTGTGTCCACAATTACACAGTGGATGAGTGAAAACTTTCTTAAATTACACAAGGACAAAACTGCAATTCTTATCATTAGTACTGAGGTGCAACAAGATATAATGTTAAGAAGATTGGGAAGTCTGAGTGTAAAAAAAATCTGGGTATCGTTTTTGACTCTGAGTTGGATTTTAAATCACATATCAACAACACAACAAAAATTGCCTTTTTTCACCTGAGAAACATTGCCAGACCTTACCTATCCATGGAAGATGCAAAAAACTTGATGCATATGTGTTTTCATGTTTGGAAAAACATGAAAACACAAAAACTACCCAAAAAAAATATAGAAAAACTGCAACTTGTTCAAAATGCAGCTGCTAGAGTTTTAACAAAAAACAGATTGATTTAAAAAATATTTTACTTGTTTTTAAAGAATACATTGTTTAGCACCCTTGTATTTATCTGACTGCTTGTCCGAATATGTCCCAACTTGACCTCTCAGGTCCTCTGGTGCCGGCCTGCTTAATGTACCAAAGGTGAATGGGAAAAAGTATGGTGAAGCAGCATTTAGTTTTTATGCACCAATGGCCTGGAACAAACTGCCCATACAAATAAGAACAGCAACGTCAGTTGATAGTTTTAAGAAGCAGCTTAAGACGCATCTCTATGCTGCTGCTTTTAATTAATTCCATCATCTATTTGTTTTATCGTTTTTCATGGTTATTATCTCTATCTTTTTTTTATGCATTGGACGTGTTTTCATTAATTTATTATTTTTATGTACTTATTTTATCTTTTGCTCTATGCTTTTGCGGGTCTCTTGCCCGTGATGAATGTGTTTTGTATTATCTTTATTTTGTGCATGTAAAGCACTCTGAGCTGCATTTTATGTATGAAGGGTGCTATACAAATTATTATTATTATTATTATTATTATTATTATTATTATTATTATTATTATTATATACAAATTATATTAACCTTGTTTATATAAATACTATTCACATTAAAAGGAACTGTATACATTCTCACTGTATCTTAAGATACATCCCTTCCTCTCTAACTGAGAGAGGTTAAGATAATTCACATTTGTGTTTCCACTGGTGCCACTATGTCTGATACTAAGGCCAGGCCAGTCGACTGACTTCTTTGTTATGTAGATTCCTTTAACCTTCTTGCAGCCTTTCTTGCAGACTTGCAGACATGTCCACTTCTCCCATAGTGTATTGCAGTTAATTTGGCCTTTCCCGCCAATCCAAAACTCGCCACTCTGGTCACTCCCACTCACCTTTGTTACCTGCATATTGCCCTACCCACAATGCAAACGTTTCCCTATAAGAATCTTGTTCACCCATTGTCTCACTGAATGTATCCTTGGCAGTGGCGATTTTAGCCTGAAATTTCTGGTGGGGCAAATTTATATGACGTCATATTACGTCACAAAAATAGAGGTAGCTGATTATTATAACAGTAGGCCTACGTATATAGACCAGTCAGGTATACTATGGGCTGCATTTTGAGTGCCAGCAGGGAGCAGACATCCTATTTCAAATACATTTCACATGCTTTAGCGCTCAGTACGACACAAAGATGTTGCCTATAATAATAATAATAATAATATTGCATTATATTTTAAACGCACTATTCGTTCCAAAGCATCTCAGAGCGCCAACATGGTACGCACTATGATATAGCATTAAAGTAAAACAATTAGACAGACACATAGCTTCAATAACTTCCATAATTTATTAAAAAAAAAAGACGATCTCCTTCAGCTCAAAAAAAAAAAAAAAAAGGTTTTGACTCACCAATGCCGAACACTTAAAAAGGAAGTTGGCTCGACGGTTCTTTGCTTGAGCAAACCTCTCGATTACTTTGTCGCTAAAATCCAGCAGTCCATTAATGAAGGTGTTTTCAATAGAAAGCATGGAGAGGGCGTTCAGTCTCTTCTGTCCCATCGTGTTCCTAGTGAAAGTCTTTATCCTTTTCAGCGTTGAAAAGTTCCTCTCAGACTCCGCAGACGTCATGGGGGTTGTGATGATGATGCTGAGTAGAGTGCAGGTTTCAGACAAGGCCTCTTGCAGGTGGTTGTCGTCGTGAATGGCCTTGAACAGCAACAGTGCAGATATCCCTGTGTGCAGCTCAGTGTGTCCGTAAAAAAGAGTCAGCTCAGTTTGCAGCTTCCCCTCGTTCATCAGAGCTGTGGGCCAGAGCTTGATAGCACAGGCGAGTTGGGCCTCCGGGAATGACTTAACAAACTTTGGGAACAGTGTGCTGTCCACCAGTTGTGCGGAAATAAGATGGTCACTCTGTGAGAACCGGTCCTCCACTTGCGCAATCATCGTATCACAGGCCTCATTCATCACGGCAGGCGTATTTGTTTTCCTGCGCTTTGATGTGCCCGGCTCCTCACTGGCGTGGTTACCAATGTCATCTGCTTTCTCTCTGATTTCTTTCACGTGCACTTTGAAATTCTCCACTGCACGATTCACCCCAGATGCGTCAATCTCTCTTTTCTGTAGTATGCCATACAAAACATCCACTTCTGGCATAACTCTGGCAAAGAACTCCAGCAGCTGGAGAAACGTACGGTCCCGCAGGTGAATGGAGAGGCCGAATGCCTCGCTGATGGACACCTTGTCCCATCCTGGTTTAGTGCTAATGTTATCCAGACACTCCAGTATATCTTCGCGAGTTTCCATACCACATTCACGGTCCTGCTTTTAAAATTCTATCGGGTGCTGGGTGGCCGCGGGATCCGCCTGTCCGATGTCTCTGCCAGAGCAGCCGTTCTTTTCGGTGAGGTGGAGAAGAACGTGGCAAATCCAGACAGATCAGCAAAGAACACCTTCAGCTCACTGATCCTGGATGCACATACATGCTGCAGAGTTAGGTTCAGCTGGTGTGCGTAGCAATGTACAAATATTGCGTTTTTGTAGCTTTCCTTAATAAGTAATTGCACGCCGCCTACACTGCCACGCATAACCGCTGCCCCGTCATAGGTTTGGGCTATGAGCTTGTCAGTCAGTCCCAGTGGGTCGAGGACATGTTTCATAGCAGTAGAAAGGCCAATGGCAGTTTTGTCCTTCACTTCAATGAACTCAAGAAACCGCTCTGTGACGCTGCTGTCCACCATGTATCTCAGGACTATGACCATTTGCGATTTGCATGAGGCATCAGTGGTCTCATCCGCCTGGACAGCTACAAACTTGGTGTCCCGCAATTGCTTGGCCACCTCACACCTGTAGACCTCAAACATGCAATCCAGGAGTTCGTTCTGAATGGTGCTTGATGTCCCCTTGAACGTAGGCTCCGAATCGTAGTGACGTCTCAGCCTGGTGTCGCCCTCGCACATCGTTTCAAAAATGCACCTAAAAATGCCTGGGTTTACAGAGTCGGCTGACTCATCGTGACCACGCAGACCCAGTTCACACTTCCCACACAGCTTTAGGCACGATATCAGTCTCCCCAGTACATATCGGTTTTCCTCCGCCTGCTTGTTGTGCTCTAAAATGCTCCGCTGATAAGCACTGTCCAGCTGTGCCATGATGTTGACCCGTCCCAATAGTCCCAATTTCATGGCGCAATTGATATGAGCTTTGCTACTTTCATGCTTTACCGTTCTTTCCGCCAGATGCTTCAGGTCTTTAAAGCCATCAGTGGTCCAAACTGAGTCTGCGTTAGTGGTATTTCCAAAAAGAAGGCATGGAAAGCAAAACAGTGCTCTTTTTGTTGTGCTCGCAGTTAGCCATGTCTTTCTTTCAAACCACTCCATCTTGAAATTTCGGTTCGTTTTCTCACCAGGCTGGTTCAGAATGAAGTCGTCTGGTCTGTGTGGTCCCAAACGTTTTATTTCTAATTTTTCTTCCTGCGGCAATGTGCTGAATTGCACCCTCAGCAAATAATCTACGTTATTCATTGTTATTCATTAATTAAAAAACTCTTTCAAAATTGTGTAAAATCTACCGATAGCGAACTCTTCTGTAAGTCTCCTGTAACTCCTGATCTCACTCTCACTGTATGTTTTTTTTGCTTAGTCTCGGGGTAGAGTTCTCGCGGGTTTCGCATTATCCCAGTCTACATAATGTAGAATACGTAAATTACGCAGTTAATGTCTAGGGGCAAATTTGAAATTGCCCCTAGCCTCAATGTTAACTTTGGCCGGTGTGGTTCGCGCTCATTGGTGTTTCTATGGTAACGGTGGGGCAGCGTGGGCCTTTGCCCCTCCGGAAACAGGAAACGGAAATATAGACATAACGTTCATTCAAGCAAGCACACAGGCAGTAGAACACACAAATCAAATTACTCCAAAACAAGGAAATAATGCTTGTGAGTCAAGTTTATTCACACAAATATGTAGGCTACTTTGCATATAAATATATATATAGTTTGCCACGAAGTAGCAATGGATTGAGCCTTCTGCTCAACAGCGCCATCTCGTGGGTCTGGTGGGGCACTGCCCCACCAGACCCACGAGCATTTTAGAGCCCCACCCCTAATGTAGAAACGCCACTGATCCTTGGTAACTTTGCTACCTGTACTTTTCCATGATCATGCTCTAATATTAAATTAAATATTTTGCTGGCCAACGTATCCTAAAAAGAAGGTTCTCTTCATCAATCTTACTACTATATAATAGCAGGCCTCTCGAACAAGTTACTCCTCCACATTTGGTCAAGTGTGCATGTGCCAAGCAGCCCGCAGCTCACACACACACACACACAGCACGCACACACCGCAAGCACGCATGCACACACACAACGCATACACACACACCGCACACACATGCACACACGCACGCAAACCCACGCACTCGCAGACACACACCACCAGTGTTGCCACAGTTACCTTGAAAAAGTAATCTGTAAAATGACAATTGATTTTTTTTCACTTTATTGGAAGTTCAACGTCAACAATGTATCTCCTGACAATTAAGTTTAACTTAAAAAGAGTCTTTTCTGACTTCACTACATACATACATACATAAAATGAAGACAGACTTTTTGTTTGTGTTCCACAGCATTTTTTATGTCTATGTGTATTGGCCAATCAGATTTGTCTTTACACGATTGCGATTCAGGCTATGCATAGCATGCATGCACACTCACAGCCAGACACAACATCGACGAACAAGTACTAGAGTGTTCTGCAGAATACAGAGCCTGTGTAACATCGTATCTTTAAAATTCTATAAAATCAACGTGGACCACGCACACCCGCTGTCGAAAATAACTTCTGCGCATAAGTTAACCATCCGCGTATGTGATACTTGTCACTCACCGAGAGGCAAGAAGAAAGCAAAAATATATTTTTTTAGTAAGGAAAATTACAAAAATAGTAACGCACAGTGATTTGGATAAGCAACTTTATTCAGATTACTGGTTTGGAAATAGTAACGCGTTAGATTACTCGTTACTGAAAAAGGTGGTCAAATTAGAGTAACGCGTTACATCACTGCACACCGCACACATACGCGTGCGGAAGCAGACGTTGCAAGAAAACGGCAAGATCGAGACAACAGCCCCGCCGTCGACCCACTCTCCCAGTTGAGATGTCTATAGACTACACTTTTTACTAACTAAGACTAAACGTTCTTTACTTTTTAATATTACTCACCATTGTCTTGTGATATTGATAACCCCTCCTCCCCACATCCTAATGTTTTAACGGCCCCGCTGTCAGCACACTCTTCCAGGTAAGACGTTCTGTCTATAGACTGTAGAAATTAGGATAAAATAAGTGAATAGACAACTTGTCACGTCGACATCACAACGGCAGGTCGTTTATTTTATCATGTAAAAAACATTAAACTCAAACATCGCGCCGACCGGCATATCAACAAACAAGTCGCACGATGTTAACGAGACAGCGTCCCTTTAACACACAAACATCTCAATAACACAGTATGCTGAATTATGTCTCTAGAGTCCACCACAAGACTACACTGTGTTGCTAAAATTTAATATTACTCTACTCCTTGAGCCTCCCGAAATGTCTTGCAATATTGATATCCCCCCCTCCCCCCTGCTGACAGCTTTAGTTTTTTTTATTTTGTTAATGTTTTGTGTGTAGGTTATGTCTGACTGTAGGCTACTGCTGCCTGTCTTGGCCAGTTCACTTGAAAAGATGTTTATTCTCAATGACATATTCTTCTGTTAAAAAAAAACAACATCTTAAACTCTCACGCCAGATAGCCAATATACAATCCGCAATCTTGCCTTCACACCCCCCCCCCCCCTTCTCCCTCTCCCCCTCCCCCACACAAGCCTATGCTTTATTTCACTTTAGTTAGGCAGGTTGCTGCCTTAGATGTTGTTACGCTTAGCTTATTATTTTCAACTAACCAATAGTAGTTGCCATGCATTTTTAAAATGTCAATGCACTTTGAGCACGTTGTATTTTCTCTGTAGGAAATGTAAGTTACCTTATAGGTGAATGAGGAGTAGAAAGTCTGTATTTCTCACACCACTTGAGTGGGTGTGTTGATGATGCTTCTGCATGATATTGACTGGCCCCCTAAATGATAATCAGCCTGTTGCCTTTTGTTCGCTGAATGGTTAAAAAATACAATATCTAATGAACTCTTATTTATTTTAAGACTCATTCGTGGTGAACGCTAAAAGATAGGTCTTATCATAACAATAAAAGTGCAAAAAAAAGTACACATCATACAGTTCACAGCTGCACGCATATTTACAAAATGTTTTTAACAGTTAGCTGAATATTATAGGGTTCTGTCCTTTATTCCCTGTTTTCTTAGCTAAACACAGAAATCAACTCCATTTATTCCATTGTTTGTTATATGTTAAATGAAGCAAAGAAATATGCTGTCTTTCTCCGGTAACGCCGTCATTCGCGATGCCCTTTCTTCTTCTCTATTTGTCTCTAACTGATGCTCCAATCTTTCATCGATCGATGCTTCGGATTTTCTGGATGCAACGGAATATATGATGCATCATTTTAGCAACATTTAAGATGATCGCGATGAGTTCTGTCCGTTCTGCCTCCATTTTGTCTGTGGTCAAACCTAAACCAACTACAGTGTCAGCAGTTGCCCTTATCCTGCCTCTTGCGAACTTAGACCCTACGTCATATGCCGCTTGCAACCCCAGCCCTCTAAAACCCCCGTTGATTCTACTGATGTCTAAAGAACATTGATGTCCGCATATAAAGCATCAAGTGTGAATCACCCTCAGGGTCGAATCTCCTGATATACAAATGCGGCAGAAATGTGGAGGACATGTCTGAAAACCGCTTACGTAGAAAATGATTATGCTTGCTTCATAATGTAAGGAGGAAATTATTATGCTTGCTTCATTATGTAATAGGTGAACCAAGTGTTATACGTTACATAACCTTATAGGCAAAATGTTATTATATTATGCACTCAGAAATTTGTTACATTATCGACTGGGATTTCCACATTATAGCTATGGGTTTAATTACAACTAGAGGGAAACGCTAGTAATGTTCATTTTAATGATTCAATCATTGAATTCCAGCCTGCCAGCAGCCAGCCGTATACAGTGAATAATTGTAAGTATGAAGAAACAAACATTTTGAGCAATGCCACCTGCACCATTAAAAATGTGTGCCTGCTCACTGCTACTGCTTTGTTTTAATAGGCATCAATTTAAGCAGCTCTTTAATTTGGGGTGGAGACTTCAAGACTACCAGACATGAAGGCCTTGCTGTGGTTTGAAGTGGTATAATAATGTCTGCTGCGATACATATACAGTATATATATATATATATATATATATATATATATATATATATATATATATATATATATATATTAGTGCTGTCAAGCGATTAAAATATTTAATCGCGATTAATCGCATCAATGTCATAGTTAACTCGCGATTAATTGCACATTTCTTTATATACTAAATATCCCTTGATTTCGTGCTGCTAGCCTTTTAATGAGATCAGAGTGTTGAGAAGGACAGTAATAAAATATATTTGGTAAGATGGATATAAGAAGAGACCCGCAGTGAATTCAACCCGGTCCACTTGACATCAGGGAGGTGCATGACAGTGGTAGGCCTACCGTAAAACTTCAATAGCCAAGGCTTTTATTTGTTTCAATCACTGAACTTTCGAACAAAACTCTTGCTCATTAAAGGTGGGAAATACTATAACATTTATTATTTAAACCAGCATGAATATTCCTACCGTACGAAGGCCTATACACATTACCAGGCTATCGAATAACACCTACACACACACACGGCGGCGGAGTGGTAATCGGGAGAGCTGGGGTGGGCCGTTAACGTTTCGGGGCTATGGGGCTGATTACTGCGGGATAACAATATTGCGTTTATAAAAGTTTCTTGCAGCGCCGTCCGACAGCCTGAGCTGTGCGCCCACAACCTCTCACTCACTCAACAGCCGTAACACTCAAAAACTGTCAACGTCGCAACCAAGTCGATTTGTCTAGAGGGGAGTAACTGAGCGGCCCCTTCCGAAGTGGTACAGCCCAGGTGGTCCTTGAACTGCGATTGGTCGGAAAGAGGTAACAGCTAATGACAACATTGAACTAGGCTCAAACAGAGTGACACACAAACACACAAACTCTTTTAAGGAGTTTTTGTGCGGCGTGCTTGTTGTTTTGTTTCCGGTGTAGCTAGATCCGGTATGGTTTTGGAGTTTTTCTTAAGTGACTAGTTGTTGCTAGACAGCAGGTGAAAAAACGACAATGTTTGCCAAACCAAAAGAGCGTTAATCGCGCGATAAAAAAATTAACGCCGTTAAAATTGGTTTGCGTTAACGCCGTTAATAACGCGTTAAACTGACAGCACTAATATATATACATACACATACACACAGTGGGGCAAAAAAGTATTTAGTCAGCCACCAATTGTGCAAGTTCTCCCACTTAAAAAGATGAGAGGCCTGTAATTTTCATCATAGGTATACCTCAGCTATGAGAGACAAAATGAAAAAAAAAAAATCTAGAAAATCACATTGTCTGATTTTTAAAGAATTTATTTGCAAATTATGGTGGAAAATAAGTATTTGGTCAATAACAAAAGGTCATCTCAATACTTTGTTACATGCCCTTTGTTGGCAATGACAGAGGTCAAACGTTTTCTGTAAGTCTTTACAAGGTTTTCACACACTGCTGCTGGTATTTTGGCCCATTCCTCCATGCAGATCTCCTCTAGAGCAGTGATGTTTTTGGGCCTTCGCTGGGCAACACAGACTTTCAACTCCCTCCAAAGATTTTCTATGGGGTTGAGATCTGGAGACTGGCTAGGCCACTCCAGGATCTTGAAATGCTTCTTATGAAGCCACTCCTTCGTTGCCCGGGCGGTGTGTTTGGGGTCATTGTCATGCTGAAAGACCCAGCCACGTTTCATCTTCAGTGCCCTTGCTGATGGAAGGAGGTTTTCACTCAAAATCTCACGATACATGGCCCCATTCATTCTTTCCGTCACACGGATCAGACGTCCTGGTCCCTTGGCAGAAAAACAGCCCCAAAGCATGATGTTTCCACCCCCATGCTTCACTGTAGGTATGGTGTTCTTTGGTTGCAACTCAGCATTCTTTCTCCTCCAAACACGACGAGTTGAGTTTTTACCAAAAAGTTCTATTTTGGTTTCATTTGACCATATGACATTCTCCCAATCCTGTTCTGGATCATCGAAATGCTCTCTAGCAAACTTCAAACGGGCCCGGACATGCACTGGCTTTAGCAGGGGGACACGTCTGGCACTGCAGAATTTGAGTCCCTGGCGGCGTAGTGTGTAAGTGATGGTAGCCTTTGTTACTTTGGTCCCAGCTCTCTGGAGGTCATTCACTAGGTCCCCCCGTGTGGTTCTGGGATTTTTGTTCACCGTTCTTGTGATTATTTTGACCCCACAGGGTGAGATCTTGCATGGAGCCCCAGATCGAGGGAGATTATCAGTGGTCTTGTATGTATTCCATTTCCTAATAATTGCTCCCACAGTTGATTTCTTCACACCAAGCTGCTTACCTATTGCAGATTCAGACTTCCCAGCCTGCTGCAGGTCTACAATTGTGTTTCTGGTGTCCTTTGACAGCTCTTTGGTCTTGGCCATAGTGGAGTTTGGAGTGTGACTGTTTGAGGTTGTGGACAGGTGTCTTTTATACTGATAAGGAGTTCAAACAGGTGCCATTTATACAGGTAACGAGTGGAGGACAGAGGAGCCTCTTAAAGAAGAAGTTACAGGTCTGTGACAGCCAGAAATCTTGCTGGTTTGTAGGTGACCAAATACTTATTTTCCACCATAATTTGCAAATGAATTCTTAAAAAATCAGACAATGTGATTTTCTGGATTTTTTTTTTGATTTTGTCTCTCATAGCTGAGGTTTACCTATGATGAAAATTACAGGCCTCTCTCGTCTTTTTAAGTGGGAGAACTTGCACAATTGGTGGCTATATATATATATATATATATATATATATAATTTATTTTAACCTCAATATCCTCATTTGTACAATACAATACAATACAACTTCATTAATCCCACTCGGAGCAAATAGTTTTGTGTATGAATGTATAAGTTTGCAAACATCTTATGATTCCTGCACCTTTAAGAGGGGGTATTCCTTGCTCCACAAGATGTTTTCAGGTGAGAGAGAAAGAGGGAACGCTGAAGAGAGCTCTATGGTAATCCCTCCACTACACGTGTACTTCTGAAACCTCCCATGCCCCTCGCTTCCTCAACAATCCTCCTTACCTTTTTATTACTTATTGGCTGATCTAGAGCGACTGGTGGCTGGGAAGATTAGAGAGGAGATAGCTAGAGAGAGTGATAAGAAAGAGATAGCCACAGATAACCAGTGGGAGAGAGATAAAGGGATGGAAGTAAATATATATATACAGGGTGCGATTTGTGAAAAAACCAGAGGGGGGGATAATTTTGAGAAACATTTTAAAATGTTTCAAAATGAAGACGGACCCTGTGTATTTTGGTTGTTAATTATTACGATGTAATGGTGAAAATACTTTGGGTGGGGGGGATAATTTTTATCCCCACCGAGGATAAAAATAATCCAGCAGAGGGTAGGACGTGTAAACCAGAGGGGGGGATAATCCCCACCGGCAAATCACACCCTGTATATATATATATATATAGAGAGAGAGAGAGAGAGAGAGAGAGAGAGAAATTGTGTCCCCTTCTTCTTCGAGCACATTCTCCTCCTGCTTCAGGTCTTCCTCTTCCTCTACCTCCACCTCTACATCTGGCGATGAGAGAGAGAGAGAGAGAGGATGCGTTGCATAGACGCCTCTGTTGCTCTTTCTTCTCAATAAGTCTCGGGGGCCCCAACGGTGTCCTCAGATAACCCGATACCATCAGTGGGGAGGGCATGAGAGGACACCCTGACAGGGGCCAGATGAGGGTAGTGCAGGAGCAGGGGATGATAGGCAGTGTGTCAGCTATTTTTTATTCTTTGCCGTCACTGTTTTGCCATCAAGCAAGTCATTCAAGCGCCAAATAATAGCATGTCAAGAGAATGGTATGTCTATCTGCATGAAGACACTCTATCTCCGCTCAGAAATGTTTTTTTCCAATGATCAGGAACTCTCCATCCATCGGCTGATTGGAACACTTGATTGAAATGTCTCTTTTTATGTATGTGTAAACGGCGTCATGTGGCCTCTTGTACCTCGGTTACCTCATGCTATCTCAAACCAACAGTGAAGCCTCCTACTTGTGTCTGTTTATAATCTGACAGAATGTCTGTCTGCTGGCTGACTGATTGAATAAATAACTGCTTCTCTGCGGCTCCTCTCTCTCGAAGCCTTTTGGTTTCTATTTTCAGTTAGCGATTGATTGATTGGCCTTTTTTCTTTGCCTCAGACTCTCTCTGCCAGCCCTCCGCTAAGTGTCTGTGGTCTTGGTATCTATCCCCCTCTCTGTTTCATATGTCATCATCTCCCAGCCTCCCACGTCCAGTCCACTCCCTTCCCTTCCTATGCCCTCTCCTTACCTCCATGCAAACACGATTTATCCTTCACTTTGGTATGATTACCATTTAAATATGATACTCAGGGAGGTCAAACGTGTTGTGATTGTAGAACGCAACACTCAAGGGGGACTTCTGGGCTCTAACTTACAACCCAAATATAAACCGCTTTTTCACCTTTCTTCATCTCTTCTCATTAGTCAGGATCACATGCATATTCAAAGTGTCAAGTGGTGTTGGAATCAATAAACGTCAACCAACACACAATTCTGCTTGCGGGCGTAACAAACGCCCTCCCCTTCTGCCATCAAGGTCTGCTTGGAGACAAGCGTCATTAGTTCTGGAGCCGTTATTAGCAAACTTCCAAATTAATCTCTCATTTCTATCGAAGACGCTACAAGGGCATATATATATTATGAACATCTTTGCTAGCCTGTTCAACTTCAGCGGACTTTTATGAATGACCCCAAAGGCCTTAAAGTACGGGGGGGCGGGGGGGGGGGGGGGGGGGGGGGAATCATATACTTCGGCTTATGCAATGAACTACCCACTTAAATGCAGGATGTTCATTTACAAGATTAGTTTCATTTAATTTACAGATGATTTATAAGGGCCTTTCTGTAATATAGACACTGTATAGACACAATCTGACTTTCAGAGGTGGGAAGTGACCAAGAACAAAGACTTTGTTAATGTACTTAAGTTCATTTTTCAGGTTTCTTTATTCCTTTCATTTTCAAAACAGACTTGTTACGAGACGAGGGAGACCTCACAATAGAGAAAGGGCTTCTGATGAAAGTGGACCCTCTACCGATGAAGGAGTTCCGGAGCAGCACAAAAAATTCCAGTACACTGCCTTTTGTAAGGGAACCATTTGAAGCTGTCGGCTCAAAGAACGATTCTTGAGGAATCCGTTGCGTCTTATGCAAACCTAAAAACCATTCTGGCATTCAAGAAGTCTATGCCTGGTGTTGTTTTGGCAGCTCATGGCAGGTGCTGCCTCGCTGTTTCTCAAAAACCGCAATATTTCTTTACAACAGCAGTACCATGCAACATGCAGTAACACCGTTAAAAGTAACATGCTTAATCTCAAGATCATCGCATGGATTGTCGTATACGTCCTGGCTATTATTGTCAATTCAGTCCAACCGTGTTTGGTCACCTCATTGATTCAACAACAACTTTCGGGTAGCAGGCCAACCATGGATAACAAACATTTAGTACTCCCCTTACAGAGTGGATTTACTGGCATGCGCTTGGCTACTGGACAATTTGCTATGTACTACAGTGTTCTTAATCACGGAAAAGCGAACTTGCATAATATCAAGTACAAAAACAAAAACAAAACCACAAAGTCTCCAAAAGTTTCCTGGAAATTCACGGGCTACCTGCTCTTCACGCTCCTACTTGCGGGAGATGTGCACGCAAATCCCGGACCAACTGTGAGGGATATGGACAAAGACCAATATCACTCAACTGCACATGCTGCGAACACACCTTCTTGCCTCGATGGAATTGCATCCTACGTTGGATATACTGGGGCTGGTGACGATCACTATGCCACCGAGGTCAACGGACTGGGTGAGTTCTCTGCTAATCCATCAGAAACACTTCATGTTGCTATGCGCTACCAAATGTCCAAATGACGAACGCTGGACCATCGAAAAGGGTTAATCATGCAATTGTGAAAAACCGTGGCTTCAGACTTTTCAAAACAGTTAACCAGGCGCGCATACTCTGGAATCGCCAAGTCAAACCAAGAGGATTATTAGGGGGACATCCTAACATTCGAAGTGCCATGCCCAAAAGTGAACAGCTACAGCATCTCCTGCATGTATCCAATTTGGACTTTTTATGCTTAACAGAGACATGGTTGCACGAACACTCTCCTGCTGACATTTTAAAAGTGGATGGTTATAATATGTTTCGTCGGGATAGACATGTTGGTCGGGGAGGGGGTGTGTTAATTTTTGTTAAGAACAGTATAAATTGTTGACAAATAACATGGTCACGTGATTATGACTTGGAATGTATAGGCCTCCAACTAATACTGTCAGTACAAATGTCATTCACTGTTATTGGAATTTACAGACTGCCATCTGCTAAAAGTGTGTTCTTTGAGGAATTAAATGCTCTTGTCAAAGAATGTGATAGCAAGAATGAAATCATTTCATTAGGAGATTTTAATATCAACTGGCTAGCTAAATCAAAGAGAAAGCTGTTAAAAGTGTTAGCAAATGTATTTGATTTTCAGAAGGTTATCGAAGGCCCTTCAAGAATAACTTCCTCCTCACAAACTATAATTGACCTAGTCTTTACCAATAGGCCGGAAAGAATAAAGAAATCCTATAATTTAGTCACAGGACTGTCTGACCACAACATGATCCTAAGAAAGTTTAACAAAAGGAGGTTCAATGAAACATCATGCAAAAAACAGTGTAAAATCCCTTACAACAAGCTAAGTGATCACTTCCCCAAATCAATTGAGGAAGTGAACTGGAATGACACTTTGTTGAGCAATGTATGGAGGATAACTCTAAATCCTTCAAGGCTAAACTCCATAGTATTATACATGGTTTTATGCGAAAAGTAAAATCCAAACCTGGACAAACTAACTATCTACCATGGTTAAATGATAAATTACAGTCACTTATGAAGCAGAGGGACCAAGCTTTGAAAATGGCCCTCAAAAATAAGTCAGAACATGAAAGTCGTTCATTTATTACACTAAGAAACGGAGTCGTAAAGGAGGTAAGACTAGCTAAAGCAACATTTTTTATTAATGCCATCACCGAGGCCAAGAGAAATGAAATATGGAAAAATCATAAAAAATTAAGTGAAAAATGTTCTAAAAGCAAAACAATAGAACTGAATATAGAGGGAAGTCTCATCAATGATCGAAGTAAAGTGGCAACAGCTTTTAACACTTATTTTATTGACTCTATTAATGAATTAACGCTGAACATCCCTAGATCTAGCAACATTACAACTCCCATAAATACTGATGCGCCCATTCTGACTTTTAGAGAAATAACTGTCTCCAAAGTAAATCATATTATTTCCTCTCTTAAATGTTCCAAATCAAAGGTTAAATGAGGTAGATAATGTTTTTCTCAAAACAAACAAAGAGGCACTCATTTCACCTATTACAAAGAATGTAAACCAATCCATTGAGGAAGGATGTTTCCAAGTGTTTGGAAAACTAGTATAATCACACCATTATTCAAAGCAGGGAACCCCATGGTCACAAGCAACTATAGACCAATTAGTATCTTACCAACTGTATCAAAAGTTGCTGAAAAATGGATATTTGAACAGATTATAACACATCTCAATACATCCTCCTTCTCATTGCATCCATTGCAGTTTTGATTTCATAAACATCATTCCACTGAAACAGCAAACTGTTACCTTCTGGAAAATATCAAGGCTAGACTGGACAAGGGAGGCATAGTGGGAGCCGTCTAACTTGATCTTAAAAAAGCCTTTGATACTGTCAACCATGACATTTAAATGCAAAGTTAACTAAGTTGAATTCTCACCTAGTGTGATAACATGGAATAAATCATATCTTGCAGAGTGGAAACAATGTCAAAAACGGTGTCCGTGTCCCACAGGGCTCTACTTTAGGCCCTTTATTGTTCAGTTTGTACATAAATTACCTTCCTGACGCTTGTCCACCTGAACTATCAGCTGCCATGGTCTATGTTTCTAAGTGGTTGACCATTTCATGTTTACATCTCAATTTTAGCAAGTCTGTATGTATGTTTTTTTCAAAGTCTGCTAATGAAGATCCTGAGACTGCTGTTTTAGTAGCAGGGAGAATGTTATTCGTTATGAATGAATATAAGTATCTTGGTATCGTAATTGACTCAAAACTCACTTATAAAACTGTGAAAAAGGTTGTGAACAGAATCAAATTCAGTTACAACCCTCTAGACAAAATCGATTTGCTTGTGATGTTGACAGTTTGTGAGTGTTGCGTCGTTCAGTGAGTGAGAGGTTGCGGGCGCACAGTTTAGGCTGCCAGACGGCGATGCAAGGAACTTTTATAAACGCAATATTGTTATCCCGCAGTAATCAGCCCGACAGCCCTGAAACGTTAACGGCCCACTGGGAATTCTCCCGACTCTCCCGATTACCACTCTGCCACCGTGTGTGTACCAATTGAATTTAGGAATAATATAAACAAACTATTTCACTAAATCCATAAAGCAATGGCTACTGGACAAACAAACATGTAACCATAGGGAATGTGTTACCTTGAGTGTGGTACTGCTATACTAACCTCCCTCTTGTCTGTGATTGTGAGCTTACTAACTGCTTAAGGGTTCTATTTGATGTTTTTTGTTTGTTATTCTCTTCACCTTTAATCCTTTTCATTCTGGCATGTTACATTACATCTTTGTTATCTTAGTTTGTATCCTTGTCCATGTAATGTCAATGTCAATCATTTGCCTAACTATATGCTGTGTTGTTTTTATGCTTTTGTATGTTCTAACATCAACCTGCCAGGGACTACAGTTTGTGGCAACCCGGCCCTGACACAGCGGCCCTGGAAGCCCAGGGGCCAGGTGATACAGGCGGTCTACCACCTTTTTCCCCCAGAGGGCACCAGGGACTGCATTAGCACAAACGCAAATGGGAAACGCCTGTGAAGGATGAAGGCAATCAGATGCAGGTGAGGGGTATAAAAGAGGCAGATACACTGACTAATGAGAACGTGTGGGTCCAGTATAGGATCACGGACAAGACCGAGATTCGCTCCCTGGACGGACATTTGCTCCAGAGACACGTTCCATAGGAGGCCGACGGACCACAGGGACGGACTGCCACATCCAAAGACCGCGAAAGAGCATGAGAGAGAGGACCGGAGCGTCCACAGTGTCTCACGGAGCCCAGACTTAGATTTGTAGTTTTGCCGTGGAGGGTGATTGCTATGCCCCATGCTATGATTTGGATTCAATAAATGTGCCTTTTTTGCTTGTTTTTGCATCAGAGACTTGCACTGATTGGGGGGCGGTGGAACCGGGTTACCACATATGGTGGAGGATGTGGGCTATCCGACTGCGCTACAGATTTTTTTATTCTATTTTTTTGGAACACCCGACCCCGAATGCAGAACCCAGACGGAGCTGCGGCCGCCGCCCTGAGAGACGCTGCCGAGGAAAGAGCACTCCTCCGGCAGGCGGTCATACGTCTCGAAATGCGCACGACGGCCGCCTCGCCGATCTCGGCGCCCACCAGCCGCCTCACCAAATAAGGACTGGAGAACGATGTGGGGGCATACCTCGAAATTTTCGAGAGGACGGCCTGGAGAGAAAAATGGCCGGAGGACCAGTGGGCCCACATTTTGGCCCCCTTCCTCACTGGACCCGCCCAGCAGGCGAGTCAGGACTTAACCCCAGAACAAGCAAGACAGTACCAGATACTCAAGCAGGTGGTTTTGTCATACTATGGACACAGCCTTGCTGCCCAGGCCCAATGGTTCCATGACTGGCGGTTCGACCCCAAGGGCACCGTGAGGTCCCAGATCGCTCAGCACGCTCGGCTCATTAGAAGATGGCTCGTTGGAGATGACAGCCCCAGCGCTCTCGGGTGTTACTGGACAACACCATCCGCCAGCTTCCACCGGACGCCCAGAGAACCCTCGCCACCAGCCACCCAAACACAGTGGATGAGCTGATTCGCGGAGAACTGACAGGTTGCCCAACAGCTGAGCAGCGTCGTCTGGCCACAGCCCCTGCCGTTTGAGACCCGTAGGGACCGACAGGGATCGGAACCACCTCGACGGATAGCTTCGCTGAGACCGCAGACCCAACCGCCGGAAGTGAGAGAGGAATGGTGCTGCTTTAAATGTGGCCAAAAAAACCTAGCCGTCGGAAGGGCGGGGGAGCCCATGGAGGTTGCCTGCATACATGGGGACACCTGCACTTATGCCACATGCCATGTGGTCGCGCGGACCCCCCGAGGGGCCTTCACAGTAAGGGCCGGGATCATACCCAATCTCCCAGTGCCCCTACTGATTTGGGGAGTTTGCCCCATCTTCCACCGGCTATGGAATGCAGAGCAAGGACCCAGACCGCCCCGACCGCAGCTGAGGCGACGCAGACAACCGGTTGAACATGCCTACTGGGCTCGGGCGCCCCACTCCTCCCCAGCAGAGACATCTGGAAAGAGGGAGACTTCACCGGGAGAGACGGTCCAACACCACCAGGCACACCAGCCCGCCCGACCAGCAAGACTCCCTGCCTGGACCCATCGGGGTCCATTGACACCATGACAGCGTCGGAAAAGTCTGCCGTTCTAGGGAAGGCGGAGAGTTTTGTCCTCTCCCGCGGGGTCAGGCTGTGCGAGTGATTAGCAGCCGCTGTTCTCCAATTCCTTTGACTGTTTTTAACTGTTTGAATCGTTTTTAACCGATGCCCACTGACTCCGCTACTGCAAGTGATCTTTTTGCATCTATTGACTCTTGCTTTATTTTATTGTTACCCAGCGTGTGTCTTAGCTTGGACTAGCATTACCTGTTGCGTGCTGGGCTGCTGGGCTGCCCTCACCTCCGCTGCCTGAAGTCTTCCCCTGGATTAACAACAATGTTGATCGACAAGCGTTCTGTGTGGTATGTGCTCGGCTGGACTTCCCTATCCTTCATATTCAATCTCTTGACAGTGGCAGTACTCCAATACACAGCCGCTGAGTTCCTGCAGCTACGTTTTCACCTGCCCGATCTTCCACCGGCTTTCCACCGCCATGACTTCCCTCGGCCTTTTGGTCAAAAATATGTTCACAAATATACAATATAAACAATACAAACAATATAAATGTTCAAATATGTGGATCCCGACGGAGCTTTCGCATTGACGACAGCAACCAGATCCATTCCTTCTGGTCCTCTTCTCTTCATCCCCCAGGAATCACCGGACATAAAGCTGACTACAGTGTGTTAGCCAGCCTAGCCAGGTCGGCTAACATCAATACCAAACACCAACACAACAACGTCAACTTCGGCCTATTCAACATCCGCTCTCTTACAAGCAAGGGTCCTCTCCTCTAGGAGCTCCTTACTGACCGTAAGCTTGATTTCCTCTGTTTAACTGAAACTTGGCAACAGCCAACGACTTTTCATAATTTAACGAATCCACTCCTCCCGGGTTTGTTTACTCTGTCACAATCGATAACTCCTCAGTCTCGTTCTCCCCTCACGTTAAGAGTCTGGGTGTTATCCTCGACAGCACACTATCATTCCAAGCTCACATCAATAACATCACCAGGTCTGCCATTTACCATCTGGGCAACATCAACCGCCTCCGCCCATCCCTCACAGCCCATAGCACAGCCATCCTTGTTCACACCCTGGTAACATCACACATTGACTACTGCAACTCCCTTCTCCCATCCCTAATTCTGACACCCTTTCCACTTTCAAGTCACATCTCTTTTAACTGGCATATTCCATCTAATCATTGTCTATCACCCATTTCACCCCACCTGTGTAAATTGTTTATATGTGTCTTGTTCTGTTTTTTTATTATTGTTGTTTTTGTTCTTTATAACTCTAACCTGTAAGGTGACCTTAGGTGCTCTGAGAGGCGCCCTCAAATAAAATGAATTATTATTATTATTAATTACAGTGTGTGATGAAATCACTGAACCACTTCAGGGGGCAAGGCCAGTTCAAACAGGAGGAAGGGAGAGAAGTGAAGCAGAGGAACAGGGGGATACATAGGCTGTGAAGTTGGTTGAAACTGGAACCATTATGGAGGAAGATGATGGCCTGGAGTACCAACGGCAAGAGCCCTTCTGAACCTGGTATACACTGATGATGTCAGTCCAGTCTATAGGAGGATCTCTCGTTCAGTGCTTTCAAAGTGCTGTCTCCATGGAACCCGAGTGACATATCCAACATGGCCGCAGAGATAATCAAAGACAAATGTAAACTCCAGCTCTTGAGGCCAAATTAATTAAGTGGAATTGTCTTTTCCTGGCTGCCGAGAGGGTTGATAGGATGGTGAGAGAACAAGGAGAAGAACCATCAAATGCAGGGCCCCTCAAACCCCCACCTCTGTACCACATCATTTTCAAAACGCAATGACCTATTTATTAATGCATGGCTTACTGTTAAGGATAGAAAACATTTGGCTATTTTGTAATTATCAATTTTCCATTATGTAGGAAAAGTGCTATAGTCCTTATTCACCAAAATATATAACATTTGGAAAATGTATATTGTTTCCTTTGTTAACTTTAATGCCATTAACAGACATTATCAGGCAATTTTCATTTAATAATACCATCCAGAAATTAGACCCACATGTCTGTGTATGGATATATATATATATATATATATATATTATAGCTATATTTTCACTAACTGATGTTAAAATCCTGCAAAAAATAGGCCATTTTAGTTGTAGCTGGGTCCATGTGTTCATCATGAAACATGGCTTTCTGCAGCCAGTTATGTTCTCTTTCCTGTTTTGCAGGTTCACTCCTGCTGAGTTTCGTTTCTCACAGAATATGTGAAGTCCATGAACCCATTTGCAAAAGACCTGGATGTTGTTCAAGGAGAGGCCAGGGTGCAGATGAGATGACGGGTCCCTAGAGTAACAACACTCCAGGTTAAGCTCCAGCAACTTCACATTTCCTCCCAGTTCGGGGGGCCTTCGGTGGATGCTTTTCTAGCAGGGCTTTCGGACCGATGCTTGCTGATCATGAGCTAATTACTGCTGCAATCTCGGCCCCAAGTTCAGAACATGCTGAACAAATGACAAAGGTATCCTAAAACTTGTTTGAAGTACCCATAACATACTGAGCACCCTTTGAGAGGCTTCTCAGCACTGCAGGACTGGTTTTAGACACAAAAGGCTTCCCACCTCAGCTGCCTGTGAGAGGCTTCTCAGCGCTGCAGGACTGGTTTTAGACCCAATCGGCTCCCCACCGCAGCTGCCTGTGAGAGGCTTCTCAGCACTGCAAGAATGGTTTTAGACCAAAAAGGTTTTGCTTGGTTCAAAGCACTTTGAGAACCAGCTTCTGCTGAGCCCGAACAATAGTGAGCGCATCGAGGGAATTCCAAATGAAAGAGTCCATGGGTCATACCTGCATCTTGCACAGAAACAGCCGGTAGAAATTTCAGAGCGCTTGTTTTCTCTTTTATACTTTGTTCTTTACCACTTGAACTCAAGTAAGGAAGTTTATTCTGTACTTCAACTTTTAAATCTACTCAAGTAGAAATACATGTCTTTAAAAAAATGCATGAGTAAAGAATGTGTGTACTTTTTCCACCATTGCTGTCTTTACTTTCTTCCATGTTCCATGTCCTTCTCTCCCCTTTATTAAACCTTAGGATATTTTTTCACACACACACACACACACACACACACACAAAACACACAGAGCTACACAGCTACACACACTAGAGAGAACACCAACATGTGTGCCCAGTGTGATACATGGTATATGAAGTTCAGAGGTCAGGGCGGCAAACAGAGCAGCCATACCGGCTGCTCTGTTTGAGGTCAGACAGTGACACTATGTCTGCATGGAGACTACGGGTGGGCAGAGAGCAGTATTTGTATCTGTATTTGTCGAGACAGCATAAAACAAAACAAAATAATCCTGTTTTTGTTTCTTTAGAAGTGTTTTTAAATTAGTTATTATAATAATTATTAACACTTAAATTGTAGGAAAGGCGATATCTTGTCAAAGATTGCAACATACAACCTATCCTACCGTTAAATGTATTATTGGTTTTCATACTCATAATCCAAGCAATAATGTATAACCATGGAAATAATTGAAAAGAAAACCCTTTAAAATGGAGTCAGTTCCTAATTCACAATCAAACCAATCAATATTCTGAACCCGCACCCACCTCCCTGTTTGGAGGACACTGAACAGACTCAAATAAGCGTTCTTATTAGTGACACACAGGCAGTGAGTCCAGCGTGGAGGTGAACTAGCTACATTGCCAGACCAAAGCTCATCTCCTCCCGGTCAAACAAAATCTGCTTCACATATTGCAGGTTCCCACAGGAAAACAAAAGAGAAGTTATTGGAGTTATTATAAATGTTATTATAAACTCAGCAAAAACAGTTGAAGTAAAAATAAGACAGATCAAAAACAGAATAGTGGTGTAGCAATGTCTTGCGTTCTGCTTCTGTTTTAATAAGTTTGAACTGCTCTCTCAGTCTGCTCTGCTCCTCCCTCCACTCTGATCAGGCATTTTTACACTGCCAAAACAGTACGGTCGCAGCTTGGCACGCCCTGCAATTTCACTTTCTTGCCCGTATAAAACCAAGGGGTTATGATCCCCCTTCGCCAAGGAATCTGCTTTCTCGGTTCACGAGAGAAGGAGGGGCTATGCACGAGAGAAGACCTCTTTAGAATAATTTGCATACTCTGAATCTTTAATTTATGTAGGATTCAAGACACTCGCATGCAAGAATGAGTATACATCTGAGTGTAGGCTACAAATTCGATTTACCCTTTACGGTATCACTTTATATTAAGGTCCTTGTAATAAGCCTTTGTTAATAGGTAATAAGACACTTATTATATGCTTATAAACATTAATTGGTGTTAAAACTATCTATAAGTTTTAATAATAACATAATAAACATGTTTATTGTGAGATATAAGACTTATATAAGCACTTATAAGAAACTTGTTAACTATTTATTGATTGCTCAATAACATTAATAATAGTCTAATGAGTTTCTTATAGTTGTTAATAAAAGCATTACAAAACCATTTATTGAGTCGTACTAACTTATCTATTTTGTCATTGTTAAACCTTAACTAAGCCTTTTTAATGCTTATAAAGGTTAATAAATCCTTTATCAAACTGCTAGTTATGCATTTTGCAGGTACAGCATCTAAAGCGGGAACATAGCTTATTAAGGTTAATAAGTCTGCACATGTTGAGTGAGTGTGATCTGTTTGGTGCCTCATATAATATCCTTTAAAGGCTTTTATCTTGAAGGTAATTTTAGACCAGAAGTTATGTTTATGCAAGTGGATGATGGCTTGACGCATATGCTTGATGAAGTGTTTGATGAACGTTTGGAGAACATGTCGGAATCGTCAGCACGAGCACCCCAAACCAACAACTGAAAGACAAAAGACAGGAACAAGCACAGAAAACATGGATAAGAGGAAGAGGTCTGAACTGGAGGATGACTTTCTGGTAAGTTTAAGAATGTAATGCTATAGTAACGGTAGCTGGTTCTAGCTAGATAGCTGTTTGCTAGCAAACTTTTTTGGCTTACATTACTTTCTTTCAGAGGCTTTGGCGTGCTTCATTTGAGATAAAGTTTAGCCTATGCTATCATGTGAAACTAGGTAAACAAATATATCTAATTCTAACAGTTGTTTCATGAATCCATGTCTAAATTGCTTAATGCTTATTGTAACCTGTCTGCTAACTGTCTATGGTGGTCAATGTTCTTTGTGTTCCTTTAAACAGTAACAAGAAAGACCAGCCAGAAGAAGTCTCAACCATCCCCTGAGGCCATGGAGAAGCCGGACTCGGATTGGTCTAGTCCGTTTTTTTAAATGTTGATGTTGAAGAATATTTTTCATTAAAGTTGTAAAAGTTGTTAAAATTATATATATATATATATATATATATATATATATATATATATATATATATATATATAAATAAAATATATATTTTTTCAAAAGAGCCATTAAAGTGTGTTTTTGTGCTTCACCGCCATAACATTGTATTTACAGTATATGTCTTTTTTTATTTCTCATTTTATCAACCTTGATAACATATAGTACTCATTCAGTTCTCATCAACCATCTCTACTGGACCGAAGCTTCCACCCCTACAGGAGATCCAGATGAGATGCAGGCAAAATGGCAGAGTATGATAAATCATATACAGGATATACATGAACACAGCACTCCTGCATTTCCCAGCTGCGCACATCCAAAGTTGGAAGAGGCGAGAAACAAGGAGTGGCTGGAACCAGGTACAACACAGTAGCCTATGTAAAAAGATGTGTTTTGAGGCTAAACTTTTTTCAGTGCATGATAAGGAATTGTTTAGTTTGGTTTATCAATACATAACCCCATGTGTACTAATAATTACTTTTGCTATGAGATGCGACAGACTATATGAGAGAATATGTTTCATGCAGGATCACCAGCAGCCACTAAACTGGAGAGTAGCTGCCAGGAAAGCACTGGTGAGAGATGTTCGACAATTGTCACCTCAGCATCAGACATTTTCCCTGGAGGCCTACCATTCCCTCATTCTACACTTTGCTCCCAAAGACACTGGTTTCTCTTTTCTTGGGATCTTGGGCAGGTAGTGTTATCACTTAAAAGTATCGATACTAATAAAATTTGGTAATGTGACATTTTGCAATTTCAGGATATTGGTATACTTTTGTACTTTTGTGCACGTGCAACACTAACAGCAGGTAAATGGTGATGAAATGAATATGACTAAAAAGTAATGTAGTGTTGTATAGCAGACCAAAATGTTATTAATAACAGCATTACATATTGTGTGCAAAAGTTGAGTCATTGTCTTGGACCCATTTGAACTGAAAACATTAATCTCATGTATTGTATTTCTGTTGCATTAGACTGTGTTGGGTTAACTTTGGAGACGTAATGTTCTATCTACTTGTCTCCTACAGACTTCTCTTGGCGGCCCTACATTTTACCAGTAATGGCAACAGAGATGTAGCTCGAACCAGTGAGGGTGAGGCACGCTTAGTTTGTTAGTTAGTTTATTAGCCTGAAAAAAAATCCCAAAAATGCATACATGGCACTGAGTTGATGGTATAGTGTATGATGACAACATGAATGTACTGAGTGAATGAGATGATGAGAATGTATTTTTTATTGACTATTTATTATGCTACCTTTCTTTTTTTTTAATGAGTCCAGTATGTGAGTGCATTGAATTTCCTGTGCAATGACAAATAAATCGAATCTAATCTAATACATTTTACCAGCACAGTTTGTTTCACTATGAATTTATTCATTGTCTTCCAAACGGGCCCCTGGAAACCTTTTATATCCTTGTCCTTCTCCTGCAAACTGCCTCCTTATTGCTGCAACAACACACGAAGGTATGGCTTTCCTGATGTCCCTGCCTAGAACTCCGTACGCCCAGTGGACAACCTGCCTGTATGCTGTGTATCGGAACTGACTGGTGGAGATGGGGCCATAATTTAATTTTGATCATACAATGTTTTCATAGTAAACAATTTCAATGGTAAATATTGCATGTCCTGTTGGCTGATAAATCCTTGCTCCTGTCTGAACTTCATGTAAGCTATCTGCAGCACAAAAGGATTCAGACAGGGAGCTTCAAACCCTGGATTGAGTGTGAGGCAGGCAATATCTTCTGGGGATCTAGGTTTTGGACAAGGGACTAATAGGCGTCAACCTCACTACAGCACACACTCTCCACTGCTGACGGCATAGCCTCACATCTACCACACAAGCATCTGTTAAACAAATTGTGCTAAGATAAACTCACTCTCCTTGCCTTGTAAGAAATGACATGTTATTTCCTAAAGCTTAGGTAAGTGAGATACACCCCATCCTCCATTTATGCACAGTATAGGCTGTCAATTAGATGCAATTTCTCTGCATGCCTTACACCCAGTATCGGTTATTATATAAACACTATTTACCCCCAGTTTACTGGTTCTGGTGGGATGGATTTAACTAGACGAAGCATAAATGGACATATATACCAGGCACGTAGCCACATAAGGGCCAACGTGGGCCAGTGCCACTATGATTTACAGCTGGCCTACAGTATCAGAATCGCCCGGCAATAACTTGAAATTCAAGGAACGAAAAAATACCCCATATTATAATGTCATACAAAATTGTGTGAGATAAATTTTATTTGAATTAAGTATCATTGTTACAAATATATCAAAAAAAATCTATTTTAGTTCATTTTTAATATTCTGAGCTTAATTTTGATTGGGTAAAGCTATGTAGGCGGCCACAGTGTGCGTCCGTAAGTTGTGTCCACAATCGCTGGAATTTTAAGCGATTCTGTTATGCGTGGTCGCCTGAGTTTGAGAGAGTCTTCCCCTTGTGACCGCCGTGTTTCTGTTCTGCCAATTCATTCTCAACCATGGCCAGTCTTTACTGGTTGTGGAAGTACCAGTCTCGTCAGACAAACCAAAGCGTCGTTTAGTATTCATAATATCATCCGGAGGCGCACACATCTTATGGTCCTGTTCTATAAAATATTATAATCTAGAACACTCCGCGAGCTCCGGCGGGAGTCCTGGATCTATATATCTAAATAATATAAGATGATATAATATATAGATATCTGTATAATAAATATCTTACCAGTTACTCAAGTTACCCATGTGCGCATGTGCCAAGCAGCCTGCAGCTCACACACACACACAGCACACGCAAATGCATACATACACTGCAAGCACGCACATACACACCGCATACACACACGCACATGTGCACAAACATACATGGAAACGCACACACACACACGCACACGCACACACCGCACACCAAGACAAAGGCAGCGACACATACATGGAAGCGCACACACACGCACGCACACACGCACGAGCACACACTGTACGTCAAGACAAAGGCAGCGAGACACTGGCCGAGCTAAGACATTATATTTTTAAACCTATCGGCTCCGCCAGGGACACACGCGCAGGTAAGAACACATGCACGCGCATACGCCACAGCGACACTCGCCAAGGTAAGACGTTATGTTTTTAAACATAACTACTCCGCCGTCGACAAACTCTACCAGGAAACACATTCTGTCTATAGACTGTAGAAATTGCAATAAAAAAAGGGAAGAGACAATTTCTCACCTCGACAAGCAACGGTGGGTTGTTCATTTTGTCATATAAAAAACGTTAAATTAAACGTCACACCGACCGGCATATCAACACATAAGTCACGTGATCTTAAAGAGACAGTGTCCCTATAACACAGAACGAAAACATGTCTATAACACAGCATGGTGAATTATGTCTATAGAGCCCACCACAAGACTACACTTTGCTCAATTGTTGCTCAAATGTAATTTGACTCTCCTCCTTGAGCCTCCCGAAATTTCTTTGTACGTTATTGCTCAAACTTAATATTTCTCTTCTCCTTGAGCCTCCCAAAATGTCTTGCAATATTGATATCCCCCCCCTCCCCCCTGTTTTAGTTTTATTTATCTTATTTTCTCTGTGTATGCTATGTGTGACTGTAGGCTACTGCTGACTGTCTTGGCCAGGACACTGGAAGCGATGTTTAATCTCAATGATGATTAATATTTTCAACTAACCAATAGTAGTTGCCTTGCATTTTAAAATGTCAGTGCACTTTTTGGCCCTGAATAACAGTAAACGATATTTAATAATTGATTTGCATGCATAGTATACTACACTTTCCATTGAACAATTACCCCTGTTACCATAAATTTACTAATTTTATAATGTAATCAAATGCTAACACACAAGCTGCTTCGAGACACACGTGTAAGTCCTGATATTCTCCTGATGGGCCGTATGTGTGAACAACATACCCTGAAATTTATACCTTGAAAATCTCTTGAATAATACTACCCCTGAGTATTTTCTCCGTAGGAAATGTAAATTACCTGTCTGAATGAGGAGTACAAAGTCTGTATTTCACACACCACTTCAGTGGGCATGTTGATGACGCTTCTGCATGTCATTGTGTGGCACCCTAAATGATAATCAGCCTGTTGCCTTTTGTTTGCTGAATGGTTAAAAAATGTTTAAATTTTGGTGAACGAATGTTATACATTGTAAAATTATAGGAAAAATGTTATTATATTATGCGCTCAGAAATTTGTTACATTATCGACTGGGGTTTCCACATTATTGCTATGGGTTTAATTACAACTAGAGGTTGAGAAAACTCTAGTAATATATAATATCACGGCCAAAAGCTGTGTGTGCCTCCAGATGATATAATGAATCGTAACGACTGCGTCGGGTTTTCCGACGTCTCTGGTTCTTCCACTTCCACATCAATCTGAAGCACAGATTGAATCAAGACATGGACGAGAAAGGGATTGTTGCCGTTTGCAGACTCCCAGAGCTCCTGCCGGACTCCCAGACTCCTGCCGGAGCTGAATTCCGGCAAGAGCTCAGCTCCGGGGGCCGGCGGGTTGCCATTAATCGTCTGAGCTGTGATGAAACCATGCGTTGTTTAATTTTGGGACAATTGCTGTACTGACTTTATCGGAATAAGAAAATAATGATGTAAAAAAAATAATTGTCGCAAAAGTTGAGTCTGTTGAAAAATCCTGGCTACGCTACTGATATATATACAGACAATCAGATGTAGACACAATAAAGGCCAAATCAAATTTCTGCATCCTGAACGTATGCAAAATCCACATAGATCCACGTGGCTGCTCAGACTGCACAAGCCCCTTCGGCCAGTCCATGACTGGCCTGCACCGAGACGTGTGTTCTTCTCACAGCTTAGCAATGCCTCAGCCATCTCTGCAGAGGGATGGGTCGAGTAATCAAGTAATCTTGGAAAACTGGCGTTCGTTTGGATCAATGCATCTGGCAAAATCTAGATTTTAGGTAGGGAGTAGTACACCAACGGGTCTTCAGCAGTGAATCTGAGTGAGTCTGCAACATCTCTTTCATACGAATGCATTAATTCTTCAACTTTTTGTCGATGGAGCACACTCGCTCTCCCAACTCCTTTCCCGATTTGCTCATCGGTTCATGTGCATTTGAATTCTCAAACGATATACAGCCCCCTTGTGTACACGTAAATGTGTGGTGGAAGAAGAACTGCGGGCAATTCTTCAGCTGGTCTCTGGTTCAAAATGTGGATAATGAGAAACGTGGGGAGCACAGGACTTTAAATTCAGCTTAGATAGACACGCAAACATTTATACCTCAGAAGAATCTCTGACTGAGGCGTGTTGGGACTTACTTGAGGTCCTGGAAGGGTTCAGCTCTGACGTGTGACGTCTCCACAGAATGGCCAAACACCACACCTTCATCTCCTGTGGAGAGAGAGAGAGAGAGAGAAGCTGTTCAGGACTGGTTTCTAAATATTGGAAAGAAACTGAACATTATTAGAATGACAAAAAAGATATATTTTGAATTGCAGATTGTTTCGTTACATTATTCAAAAAAACACACGCTCCCCCTGTAATTCAGACTATTTCAGATTAAAACAGTTTAGATTTTTCTGAGATAGCTATACTTTCCTTGGGCACCGCCATTATTGATAAATTGTGACGCTTCTTGTTTATTAAGAACTGATTGGTCCGATACATTTTATATCTTTGAAAATCGGCTTGATCTGCAGAAAGATACATAATGTCAAATCAGTCTCACCAGGCTAGCAAGAATGGACCGAGAAATCCATCAAATGCTGGCTTTTACACATAGCATGTGTATTGTGTTTCTATGGTGTTGAGATTCAGGTCTTCTGTGAAGAGATTCCAAAGGGCAGTTTGGGCTTTTTTGTCAAAGAGGATTGATCTAACTGCCGTGAGGGTGACTGCCATGCTCTTTCTACGTCACACTCTACTGGCTGAGAGGGTGACCTGCCACGCCCTTCTATGTCACACTCTACTGGCTGAGAGGTTGACCTGCAACACCCTTCTATGTCAAACTCTACTGGCAAAGAGGGTGACCTGCCACGCCCCTTCTACATCAACAGATGTACATCGATCAGCTCAACTCCCATTGACATCAAAATTGTAGACATCTTTTATGTGTACAATTATTTTCATTCAGTTCAGCACGTACAGCTCCTGCAGATAATTTATATTATAAATATACAGTAGGAATATAATCAAAATGAAAAACACGTCCATTCAGCGTGAATGCTGATGCGTGCAAATCTTACCTGCAATGAAACCAAACAGACTGATCACTTCCTTTAGCTACTTTGAACTTTGAATTTTACATCAACTTTGTTATGTATGGAAGTAAATCTGTCTCATCGGATTTTGAAAACCAAAAGCCATTGAATTTTAAGCACTGAATATTTATACATTGAAATAATGCATCTGGATTGTTTGCCTCTAAATTTTCAACAAATCATTTCCACATTTATTTTAAAACGTCAAAAAATTCAGAATCAAATATTCAATGTTAAAAAATTAAACTTAAATATTTTCAATGTCCCCAATTTCAACATGCGAAAGTCAGCTGCAAAATTCAATGTATAAAATTCGATCCTAACATCGGGGGACCGGGAAGGAAGAGCACTCAATCCTAGATGCTAGATCGTGGTCAAGCAAGGAAGGCGAGCGGGTGCACAGAATTCTGCGACCCAATGAAAAGTGTGACCCAAGGGAGCGCTGTTGCACATTTTCTGCAACATGCATGAGTTTGAAGCGTAGACAGGCATGAAGTCATTCATGTACGGAAACATAGCGGTAACATTTATATCGTCATTGATCACTCGGAATGGGTATTCGTTTTGTGACACCGGGCACACGTTAAGTGGCTGGAGCAAATTGGTTGATATGCCTCTGTGGTGGCATAACGAGAGTGCAACAAGCATGCAGAGCCGACAGTATTCCACACTGAGTGGCATGATACAGATGAGGATGACAAATTAAAAGCAGGTTGCTGTCGGGCGCTTCTTCCCGAGGCACGCCGTGCTTCCACTTGTACTACAGGCTGCTGCCGCTTCAGTTGCTACTCGCAATGCTGTCGGCTCTGCGCTCTCACTCCAGAGTGGGCAGCTGGCTTCAGATCAACCCAGCATCGCACCAAACGTAGGCAAAGGGACCTCGGTTCGCCCCAAATTGGTGCCCTAATAAATCGGGCTCCATAGTCCACTACAATTACAATTTACGCTGCAAATCCAGCCGAGTCACTGCAATCACACACACTTCACATGCAGTCATTATTACA
Organism: Pollachius pollachius; assembly: GCF_949987615.1. NCBI lineage: Eukaryota > Metazoa > Chordata > Actinopteri > Gadiformes > Gadidae > Pollachius > Pollachius pollachius. The sequence continues at coordinate 26,150,752 of NC_136935.1, forward strand.
TCATTTAATTTATGCTGCAGTAAAAAAAACAATAAGCTGTGTGCATTACAACAAAATGATTAATAAAACAAAACACCCCACCCTCCCCTTGTTATTAAATGTGCTTAATAAATACATTTGATTTGATGTAAAATGATTCATTTTACAGACCGATACAATGGCAGTGACGCTCTTATTTCCGCTCTCCTTGCTTGACCGCGATCTAGCATCTTGGATCGATTGCTCTTTCTTGGGTCTCCGGATGTTAACACTGAATTTCATACATTGAATTTTGCAGCTGACTTTGGCATGTTGAATTTGGGGACGTTGAAAATATTTAAGTTTAATTTTTTAACGTTGAATATTTGATTTTGAATTTTTAAACATTGAAAAATAAAGGTGAAAAGGATTTGTTGAAAATTTAAAGTGTTGAATTCAGAGGCAAAAAAAATCCAGATACGTTATTTCAATAAATAAATATTCAGTGCTCAATTCAAATGCTTTTTATTTTCTAAATCCGATGAGACAGATTTACTTTCATATTCTGCACTATTTCCATATTTTAGTGACACCAATAGAGATTGTATGCTGGTTCTCACGACGTGAAAGGCCAATTTAAGGCACTTAATTAAATATAACATAATTGAAAGACAGTTGACCTGCAGGTAAAGTAGATTTAAATTAAATAAAATAGCCATATATTAAAATATAATGGCCAAAAATATTCTAATCAGCCCTTTAGCTTTGGTGCTAGATGACAGCATTCACTGCACCCTCCAGCAAAGGCATGTCTCAGCTGTGAAGAGGACGATGCCAGCGAAACATGCACGAGATGTGCAAGAGGAATTTCAGCGTTTGGGGAAGACTACTCGAGAATCGGATGATCCTGAACACTTGTCAACCAACCACGGAGCCACAGCCTGCAGTTGTGGCTCCATTCCAATAGCTTTTTTTCATTCTTTCTGTATAACAGTAACCTTGGGTCGTCTGATATTAAAATGAGGTTGTGGAGCATTTCAGAGGTAAAAACTATTTGAAAGAAGCATTTTTTACTCAAGTGTGGCAGAGGGTTTGATTCTTTAGTTTGTTTTTGGAGTGAGGTTTGGATTCAGGGTTAGGATTTTGATTCTTTGGTCTGGTTTTAGTGTTTGGTTTTGTGGTTTGGGTATCGTTTTACCGTTTGGTTTTAGGGTTAGGGTTTTGATTCTTTGGTTTTGTTTTAGAGTTAGGTTTGGATTATTTGGTTTGGATTCAGGGTTAGGGTTTTGATTATATGATTTGGTTTTATATTTAAGTTTTGATTCTTTGGTTTGGTTTAAGGGTTTGGTTTTGTGGTTTGGGTTAAGTTATAGAGCATAACAGTGACCGCCCCCTTTTTAACAGCTCTGGTTCCGAAAGTAAATTTCCTATGCATTTTCACCGTCCGTTATATAAAGAGTTTTAAGCCTGGAACCATGCTGATTGTAATCAAGGTAGTCGTAACCAGAAAACATTTGATTCGGGGCAAAAACTAATTTGGAAAACAGAAGAAAAGGCAAAGGTAGAAGACTGTGTACATTATTTTTGTGAACGAGTGAGGAACTCCTCATCCCACAAACCATTGCTGACCTTTTCACAATTGTTCCAACCCGATAGTTTAGCGCGTTTCTTATATCTTATAACCTTTGTCATTATTATGTTGTTCATATTGTCATTAGAAGTTGTCTCATATATTCTATGTGTGTTACTGTATGTGCATGTGTATGTTAGTGTTTCCTATAGTGTATTGCATTGTCATTGACATGGTACATCCCTTTGCTGTCTGCGGTCACCATGTAATAACATTACTCGTTTTTAATACATGTGAATTCAGTCGTGGATTTCAGTTATGTATTCCTTCAATATTATGTATTCCTTTGCTTTCATACTACCCAAATTACTAAAAAAGCACTGCTAGTGCCATATCATATATTTGTACTTTTATTTTTATCATATAATCTATATCAACATATTTTTTCAATCATTACAGCTAATTTTCTCTACAACTCTAACCACAACTCTAGCTTTCCATTAATATAAGTCATGGTTGCTGTGGAAACCGATCGAGTTCAGTAGCAGCAGAGTGTCTAATAAGAATAGTCTCCATAGACGGGCTCTGTTAGGAGTACCATGCCGCCTTCAAAACGCTCAGAGTTTAAGGGAGGTTCGGACCTAAGCTCGGAGGAAAGTGCTTTGAACACTCTGTTGGGTCTGAGTTTTCTTTCAAGCACCAAGAGGCAAACTTAACACCCATTCTAACATTTGCATTACGATACATTATAGCTTACAATTATAAACATCACCTGATCGATTCTCGCTCATGTTCATCCATCGCAAGCACTTCTAATAACTGATTAATCTGATTCAGTAAAGAAGCACAAAGAGGTCCCTGCGGGCATCCATACTTGTTGATGTTATGAATTCTTGTTTCACGACCGATCGTTTTTCCGGGTTTATGTCATAGCCCTTCAAAAGCCTGGGCAGATGGTATGACGCAAGCCTCAGGGACAAAGACCAAGTGCAGCAAATAAGGCAGGACATCACCAACAGTCTGCAAAACATCAACAAGACCATACTGCCAGGGAAGCTCAAGCTCTGGTGCCTGCAATTTTGACTCCTCCCTCAGGTAATGTGGCCACTCACTATCTACGAGGTCCCAATAACAACTGTGGAGAAGATGGAGCGAATCATAACTTCATAATTGAATAAATGGCTCAGGGTCCCACGCTGTCTGATTAACATCAGCCTCTACGGCAAAGGGGTCCTTGAACTGCCTATCACGAGCCTCACTGAAGAATACAAGTGCTTTAAAGTGAGACTCCATATGACTTTGAAGGACTCCAGAAAGCCTCACACAAGGCCGCTACACCTGGAGGCACAACCAGGTCCTCAAGAATCTGGCAGCAGCTCTAGAGAGCAAGAGGAATACCACCAATACCTTGCCCCTGAGAGCATCAAATTCCATCACAGCACCAACATTGATCCAAGAGGGACATAAAAAGCCCAACCATCCCCATCCCAATCGAGAAGCTGGGCAGCTAGCCAAGGCCCAGGATTGGAAGATGCTAGTAGATATTGGCCAGCAACAAATCTTTCCACCTGAGATTGCAGCCACCACCCTTAGGCCAGACATGGTACTCTGGTCCCCTTCACTGAAGTCTGTCAACATTAAAGAGCTCACAGTACCATGGGAGAATTGAACCGAAGAGGCCTATGAGCGCAATAAACTGCGCTACACAGAACTGGCAGCAGACGCACAACAACAAGGATGGAATGCGAAAATCTATCCGGTTGAAGTGGGATGAAGAGGGATTGTGGCTTCTTCCACCATCACGCTGCTGAAAGTCCTTGGTATCCATGGACAGGCTCTGCAACAGGCAATTGGATCAGTCTCTGATATGGCCGAAAGAAGCAGCCAGCGGATATGAATCAAGCAGAAGGACCCTTGCTGGGCTCATAGAACAGAAACATGGCCCACTCACTAATCCCCCACCCCCACCCCCCCTCCCTCCTCTTGAGAACCCAGGTCAGAACCCTCCTGGAAGAGGGTGAGCAAGGTATGCGGTCAGCTCTAGGCCTGACTCAGGGAAGAGGACCCCCCTGCCTTGCATGGTCCCGTGGGCTGCGCCATTTAAACAACCAGGCAATACTCTTGATTGGGCATGGGACACAAGCTCAAGCTTGATCACCCTGTAGCTGGTCACCTTTGATGAGGGTGTATAGTGTTGAAGGCCGAAACACCCCGTGATTCAAAGGTACACTACTGATGATGTGTCCCGGAATTTTCATCCTTCCCATGTCTGAGATACAGCTACCACGCTACTCTCAACATCAATGTGAAAACCATCCATTGGCACAACGGACAGTTACCATCACAGTGTTTTCATGATTATAGCCTAGAAACTTCTGAGGGGCATTTCCTGGACAAGAAGGAAGAAGGGGGCATTTCCTGGACAAGTCGGAAGAAGGGAAGGTTTACGTAAAGACACGTAAGAGCTTCCGAACCTCCGAGCTGTTTCGAAGGCGGCAACAGTCATTCACTTTCTCGGGTGCAGTAAACGTTTCCTGGTAACGGCAAGCTCCACCAATCAAAGACGTCTTGTCACACTTCAGGATTCATGGGTAATGTAGTGGTTTCAATGACATTGCGAATAAAAACGTGTTTTTCTGAAAAACGACATGTTGCCCTGATTAACGTCTGGCTTCTACAGGAGCAAATTCCATCGATTCACAATATAACGTCACGTGGTACGTATAATTTGGATGGTTATGTCATTAAGGCTTTTAATCAAAATCGCTATTATGAATGAATGGGATTTTTACTTCCGGAACCACACTGCTCTATGCAGTTTGGATTTAGGGTTAGAGTATTCATTCTTTGGTTTGGTTTTCGGGTTAGGTTTTGATTCTTTGGTTTTGTTTTAGGGTTTGGTTTTGCGGATTGGGTTTAGTTAAAAAGTTAAAGTTACTTTAGTTAAAGTTTGGTTACAGGGTTAGGGTTTTGATATTTGGTTTGGTTTTAGAGTTAAGTTTTGATTCTTTGGTTTGCTTTTCGGATTAGGCTTTGATTATTTGGTTTGGTTTTGTGGTTTCAGTTTAGTTATATAGTTTGGTTTTAGAGTTAGGTTTGATTCTTTTGTTTGGTTTTAGGGTTAAGGTTTTGATTCTTTGTCTGGTTTTAGAGTTGGAGTTTTATTTCTTCGGTTTGGTTTTTAGCTTTTATATCAACAAAGTACCTTGTGACAGGAGTGACGTATGCCCCCGCCCCGGCACTTAAGGTACTCTTTTTCAGTTTGAGTAGTGATATTGTGTTTCCCGCAACATCAGCATACAGGTGAATTAGTTTTCAAGCAAATTCCGCAGTTGTTTCAAAGTTCTAGTTGATGTTTCTAAAAGTTTTTGTTCATGTTTTCAAACAAGCTCTTCCCTTCTCTCTTGGAGAGAGTCCCAGCTAGTGAGCTGCAGGGAATGTTGAGCCCCCAAAGAGCCCCGAAAGCATGGAAACCAGCAAACAGACGGGAGGTCCCCACTAAGAAGAGTGTAAGAGCCATTTTTCCTGTTTTCCATTTATGTTGTAATGTCTGTGTTGACCACTGAGCGTTGCTGCCTTATTGCAGGCACAGGTATGAAGGGAACGTCATTTGGGTTACCTCCGTTTTTTGAACTCGGAAGGGCATACGGTTTTTGACCGCTAGTAGTACCTGTTTTACAGTTGTTACATCACTGAGGATCTATCTGAATGTATTCACATGCAATTGGTGTCATGGTGAGGAAATAAACGTGTTGCAAACCGGAGACAATCGCACGGATCATTCACTGCTTCACGCAGCTGCATAGTACAAACATTGGGGAACATCAACACAGCGCGTCAACCAGGTCACCTGGGAGTCAAATCACACAGAGCATACACCTTCGATGTGGCTCCTACAGTGCCTTGCAAAATTATTCACCCCCCTTGGCATTTTTCGTGTTTTGTTGCCTCACAACCTGGAATTAACATTGATTGTTTGAGGATTTGCATTATTTAATTTACAGAACATGCCTACAACTTTGAAGATGTTGTTTTTTTTATTGTGAAGCAAACAACAAATAGGACAAAATGACAAGAAATCAATGTGCATAACTATTCACCCCCCTTAAGTCAATACTTTGTAGAGCCACATTTTGCGGCGATCACAGCTCCAAGTCGCTTTGGAAAAGTCTCTATGAGCTTGCCACATCTTACCACTGGTATTTTTGCCCATTCCTTCTTGCAAAACTGCTCCAGCTCCTTCAAGTTGGATGGTTTGCGCTTGTGAACAGCAATCTTTAAGTCTGACCACAGATTTCCTATTGGATTGAGTTCTGGGCTTTGACTAGGCCATTCCAACACATTTATATGTTTCCCCTTAAACCACTCAAGTGTTGCTTTTGCAGTGTGTTTGTGGTCATTGTCCTGCTGGAAGGTGAACCTCTGTCCTAGCCTCAAATCACGCACAGAGTGGTACAGGTTTTGCTCAAGAACATCCCTGCATTTAGCACGATCCATCTTTCCCTCAACTCTGACCAGTTTCCCAGTCCCGGCTGCTGAAAAACATCCCCACAGCATGATGCTGCCACCACCATGTTTCACTGTGGGGATGGTGTTCTTTGGGTGATACGATGTGTTGGGTTTGCGCAAGACGTAGCGTTTTCTTTGATGGCCAAAAAGTTCAATTTTTGTCTCATCAGACCAGAGCACCTTCCTCTATACATTTTGGGAGTCTCCCACATGCCTTTTCGCAAACTCAAAACGTGCCATTTTGTTTTGTTCTGAAAGTAATGGCATTCTTCTGGCCACTCTGCCATAAAGCCCAACTCTATTGAGTGTACGGCTTATTGTCGTCCTATGTACAGATACTCCAGTCTCTGCTGTGGAACTCTGCAGCTCCTCCAGGGTTACCTTAGGTCTTTGTGCTGCCTCTCTTATTAATGCCCTCCTTGCCCTGTCCGTGAGTTTTGGTGGGCGGCCGTCTCTTGGCAGGTTCGCTGTTGTGCCATGTTCTTTCCATTTGGTTATGATAGATTTGATGGTGCTCCTGGGGATCATCAAAGATTTGGATATTTCTTTATAACAGTGGCGTGATTAGGCCTATTTTAGGGGGGCTTCAGCCCCCCTAAAATATTCTTAAGCCCCCCTAAATAATTTTATGTTCATTTATAATTTCTTTTTTTTTTTTTTTTTTTTTTGCAAAAAAGTGCAGACAAATTCAATATAATGTGGCGAGAATTTGAGTTTAGATAAATAATCATATAACCAGTTATTATTAACTTAAATGTGATCATAAATCTTAGTTTCCCTTATGGAAGCGGTAGAGAGTCAGAGTCAGTGCGTCGTTATCGAGTCCATTCCACTTGTTCATATAGAGCACGCCCACATCATTGAAATCCAGTTTACATTTTCCCTGCAACCTAGGTTGCATTCGGTACCTGGGTACCTGCAGTGTGTGTACCGGGAGCGGAGCACACAGAACCGACTAGAGCAGCATTAGGAGAAGAACGTGAACAAGAATGGACATACAAAGTTTTTTCAAGAGAGTAAGTATCACTGCTGATAGTAACAATAAATTAGCTGCAGCCCCCCAGCTAACAGCAGAAAGTCCAACGTAATTGCCAAATGCTCCCTGTTTGACAAATAAAAACCTGGCTTACACACTCAGAGTGGGAAATTGATGAAGCAGCTGCAGCATCTCACTCCACTACAGGGTTTGATTTAGGTGACAAAGACACAGGGCCTAGACAGGTAAAGCTGAAGAGCTACCCACAAGATAGCTTTGGTACGCAGAAGCGAGCATTTCACCACAACTGGTTTGAAAAGCACAACTGGTTAGAATATTCAGTCAATCAGAATACAGCTTTCTGCTTCCCATGTAGAGTGTTCGGCAAAAGCATCAAACATGATAGTTTGGTCAGTAGTGGTTGCAAGAACTGAAAGAAAGCTTTAGTCATCTTTGGCAAACATGAGATTGCACAAACACATAAGGATGCATGGAAAAGCTACCAGGCAACTAGAAAACAGGGAGACGTTGCACAGATGATAGCTTCTGCAAATGTGAGTGAGATAGTAGAGAGAAGAGAATATCTCAGGCGAATTGTTGCAGTCACTTCTATGTTAGGCAGACAGGGACTCCCTTTTCGTGGCCATGATGAAGGAAAAGACAGCACAAACAGAGAGAATTTTCTTGCGTGCATGGAGCTTTTGAAGGAATTTGATCCTTTTCTTCAAAAACATAACCCCCCATCAAATGCTCATTATACCTCAGCAACCTCCCAGAATGAGATGATTGACTGTTGTGCCCAGGAAGTGACAAGTGTCATTGTAACTGAAATGACAAAGTCCAAACTCTATGCCATCATGGCAGATGAGGCAAGAGATGTCAAATCAGAGCAGTTAGCTGTTTGTGTCAGGTATGTGTCAGATGGGGCAGTGAAGGAACGTTTCCTAGCACTTGCAGAGATGAGATCATTTGATGCCCAGTCCATTGCAAATGAGCTGCAGCAGCAGATTCAAAACAACGGTCTTGCAGAGCTTAAGTGTGTAGCACAAACATATGATGGCGCAGCTGTCATGAGTGGGACCACTGGAGGTGTACAAGCACACTTTAGAAGGCTCCATCCTGAAGCTATCTATGTGCATTGTTATGCTCATGAACTCAACCTGGTGTTATGCCATACTTGCAAGGCCATCCCAGAGGCTGTGGAGCTTTTCAGCTTGTTGGAGTGTGTTTACTCTTTCTTCAGCACCTCCCTAGTGAATCATCACAAGTTCATGGAGGCTCAGACAAGGCTTGGATTGACAACAGTTGAACTTGTGCAACTTTCAAACACTCGCTGGGCATGTCAGCTGCGGTCAATCAGTGCAGTTCTTGACACATTGTCTGCCATTTTGGAGTGCCTTTCTGCTATTAGATCCCCTATAGCTGTTGGTTTCAGCTCTATAAGTTCTCAGCAGTTTATGCACTACTGATGTTTCAGTCACTTCTGTCTGTAACCGAAGGACTCCACAAACTCCTTCAGAACGAGACTTTAGACCTGGCAGAAGCTTTCATCTGCAAACAAGCAGTGTGTGACACATAAGGGCAAACGCACAGATGCATTTGCCACAGAGCTTTACGAGAGAACCAAAGCCCTGTGCCCCACCCACAGTATCCCTGAACAAGGTGCCAGGACAAGGCATAAACAGATGAAAATGGATGATTTTGTGCTGGAGACAACTGCAGGTGCACGCACTGAATTGAACAACTCAGACACATTGAAAAGAGAGTTACTTTTCCCTTGTGTGGATAGGATGGTTGGTGAGCTTGAGCAAAGATTTTGCAGTGTAGATGCAGGGCTACTAAGAGGCATACAGGCATGCAGTCCTAAGTCTGAGAACTTCTTGAGTGAATCACACTTGAATGAACTTGCAAAACACTACATCATTGACCTGAAAACAGAGGAGGTTCTGGTGGCCAGAAACTTTCTTGCCCGGAAAACAGGCTGGATGTTCACCCAAAGATATGTTGACTGTGCACAACCTCCTTGATTCAGACATGTTTCCCTCTCTGCACTCCTGGCTACGTCAAACAATGGGTCAGAAAAGACTTCACAGTCTTGCAGTCATGTCAATTGAAAAAGAGGAGCTTCAGCACCATAAATCACAATAGAGTGATAGACGCCTTTGCCACCCTTAAAAACAGACGACATTCTTTGATGCTTCCACCCAACAAGTAACTGCCAATTGTAGCCATGTTATTTTAAAATGATGTACTTTCTGAGAACACAGTGCTCTTTTTTTTGCATACAGTTTTGGCTAATACATGGGCTCTTAATGAATAAGAAGCATTGGTTAAATACGGCACTGTAACTATGTGGATTTTTTTCTTTTTGATGTTGTTAATGCTGTAAACATACAGTACTTCCTGTGTTTGTTGTTGTACTGTGTTAAAAATGTAATGGTGGCCTTAAACATTTGCACAGTAAAGTATCTCTGTTAAATCTGTCCAAAACGTGCAATTTCTCAGTTTTTGTTAGCTGTTTGTGAAATTAAACGTTCGCTCACATTCTGTGCATCTCCTGGGGGCTAAGCCCCCCCTGTCCTTAAAACCTAGTGACGCCCCTGCTTTATAACCTAACCCTGACTTGTACTTCTCAACAACATTGTCCCTGATTTGTTTGGAGAGTTCCTTGGTCTTTATGGCAGTGTTTGGTTAGTGGTGCCTCTTGTTTAGGTGTTGCAGCCTCTGGGGCATTTCAAAAAATGTGTGTATATGTACTGACAGATCATGTGACACTTAGATTGCACACAGGTAGACATCATTTCACTAATTATGTGACTTCTGAAGGTGATTGGTTGCACCAGAGCTTTTTATGGGCGTCATAACAAAAGGGGGTGAATACATATGCACATGCCAAATTTCAGTTTTTTATTTCTAAAAAATAGTTTTATGTATATATTTTTCTCATTTCACTTCACCAACTTAGACTATTGTCTTCTGATCCATCACATAACATTCAGAGTAAAAATATATTGAACTAAAGTCTGTCATGTAACAAAATAGGTAAAAAGCCAAGGGGGGTGAATACTTTTACAAGGCGCTGTATAAAGAGGTTTAAACCCCCGATCCTTTGAACCAGAAGGTTGACACCCTAGTTTCAGAGTTTCGCTCAGATTAAGGCAATGCTCCTTAACTTACAATGGCCGGGAGCACAGCCTGCTGGAGATCACGCATCAGCATAAGATCTTCATTAGAGCGGCCCCCTGTACTGTCCCCAGCGGTGGATGCCTGAGAGGTAGATGTGCATTCTATCAGAGCCTCAGAGAGTCTAGCGATGGTTGATGAGTGGGCGGAGGATACTTCGGGACACAGTTCACTGAAGGGCTCAGTTGCTAGCCAAACATCAGCGATCAAACCGGCTGTGAGAATGGCACGCCTGTGCTTAGCTGTAGCAGCAGCGCAGGTCAGTATGCAAGTTAGTTTTTTTCAAGCAGGCCAATTCTACAGCATCTTTTAGTGTTTCTCCATCAGCTCCCTTTATTGAGGAGTTACAGAGATGCTGGGCAGACCCCAGACGTTTCTCCCATCTCTCCACTGACTGCAGAAGCCTGGCTAATATGCAGGATGCATCCAGTCATGATCTGGACCGCATGCTGTGTGTAGAGCTAGCATTTGCCGCCCTTATCCTCTCACCTGATGAGGCATTAAGGCCAGGCGCTCATTGTCCATGGCCACAGCTGACTGACAAGCTAATTGGGAAAAGCTATGACTCGGTGGCGCGAGTTGCAGGCATAGGCAACTCAATGTCCCACCTCATTCTGTCCCTATCACAGACCCTCCAGTCCTCTGGAGCCGACCAGTCTGCAGAAATCCTGAGTGAGGCCTCACTGGAGGCAGTGGAGGAGGAGGAAGAGGAGGAAGGAAGGAGAGCTAGGCAGACTAATGTCGTCCCTGACCCTGGAATGGCGACAGATTTGGTTGGCTCAGTCACCACTGTCTGAACCCTGCAGGAAAGCCCTTTGTTCCCTAACAGTGGTTCCAGAACTCTTTGGGCCTGCCGCACAGCAGACCCTGGAACGCAGCATACAGGTAACACGAAGCAGGCAGCAGTTTGCTAGCCTGCCCCGCACATCCATTCAGGGGCAGAGGCCCACTGCGGCAGGTAATACTGTTCAGCCAACATCGCAGCCATTTGCAAGTGTCATAAAGGCCAAAGCGGTTTTGCCGGCCAGCCGACAACCCACCCTTTCGCAGGGCTCAGCGCACAGCACCTGAATATTGCCCCTTTCGGAGGGTACAAAAAGAAGGGTACACCATCCAATTCAGGCGCTGACCGCCGAGGTTTCAAGGGGTCAGAATGACAGTGATGAAGAACCAGGGCAAAGCTCTGGCCCTACGCCAAGAGGTCCGGGCCCTTCTGAAAAAGGGGGCCATCAAGCAATTAGAAACACCATCAGACAAGGGCAGAGGCACTAAGAGACTCCCTTCTAGTCTCTCATATTACCAGACTAGGGCTCACAGTGAATTTCGAGAAGAGCTCCCTAACCCCCAGCCAGCAAATGCTATTTATTGGAATTCAGATCAACGCCCAGATGATGAGGGCATCCAAATCTGGGCGAGTTGCCAACAAAGTTTACAGCCATTTCTGACTTCAGGGGTTCATTTAGGATCCATATCTTCTTGCAGAGAATTGGTAACGACCGACGCATCGCTGACTGGATCAGGGCTGTGTTGCAGTGCAGAACTGCCCTAGGCTATTGAGACCCTCGAAACGGGGAGTAACATATAAATGTGTTGGAACTTCAGGCAGTCGCCGTTGCTCAAGCATTTCCTGCCAGTCCTACCAGGGAGACATGTCCTTACAAGGAGAGGCAACATGTCAGTGGTTTACAATATAAACCAACAAGGGAGCACATGGTCACTAGCATCCCTGAGGCTGATTCAGCAGCTGCTCTAATGGGCCTACCATCGGCTATTGAGCCTTAGGGCAATGCACATCCCAGTCACACAGAATGTCACGGTGGACTTCTTGTCCAGACGCACCCCATTCCAGGGGAATGGAGGCTGAACCTAGAAGTGGTGCAGGCCATCTGGCACCAAAATGGCAGAGGTGAATCTTTTTGCCTCTCATGCCACGACACACTGCCCCATCTGGTTCTCACTCAGAGAGTGAACAAGCCCCTTGGGCCAGGACACCCTGGCACATGGGTGGCCCCAGCAGCTTCTATATGGGCCACAGAGTACTGATTGTAGCCTCCAGATGGCCAGGGAGAGTCTGTTCCCTGTGTTATACAGCTTGCTGGATGGACATCCTTGGCGTCTCCCTGCACACACAGACCTCCTTTCTCAGCTGGCCGAATCTGGCATCCGAACCAGCACGGTTGCAACTTTACTAAGGGCATATGACCCTGCAGTGGCACAGAATATCACAGCTCACGGGAAACCAACACTAATGCGCTCTACACAAATGGGTGGAAGCTTTTTGTATTATGGTGCCAAGAACATAAACAGGAGCCAACACACTGCCCAATACCAGTTGTCCTCAGTTTCCTACAGTCACGGTTTGATGACGGCCTTGCAGAGTCCACTATCAAGGTGTATGTAGCTGCAATATCATCTAGGAATAACAGGGTAGACAATGTTACAGGCTAATACCTTCCTGGGACTTGTCTCTGGTACAGAGGGCACTGTGCCAACACCCATTCAAACCTCTTGGGAGGTCAGAATTCAAATGGTTGTCTTTGAAGACTGCTTGGCTCCTGGCCATGTCATCGGCTAAGAGAGTGGGGGAGCTACACACTCAGCCAGAAGTGCCTACAGTAGAGTCCCGACGCACATGGGTTACCTTGTGGCAAAACCCATGATTTTTGCCCGAAACCTAATCTTTGCAACTGGATTGTCAAGCCCCCAACCAAGTGGGAGGAGGTGGGGCAAAGTGATATTCTTCTATAGCCGGTCCGAGCATTGAAAACATATATTGAAATGACCGCTGGATTCCGACAGTCTGATTCGTTATTAGTCTGCCACACAGGACAAGCGCGAGGTCAGGCTTTGTCCAAGCAACGGCTATCGAAGTGGATTGTGAAGGCCATAAGTTATGCCTACTCTAATAGCGGCCTCCCAATTCCACATTGCGTTTGTGGTCACTCAACTCGGAGTGTAGCTGCGTCATGGGCAGTCCTACGTGGAGTCCCACTTTCTGACGTATGTATTGCGTCATCCTGGGCATCGGCTTACACATTCGCAAGGTTTTATAGGGTTGATGTTGCCCTGAGCTTGGCAGTCACTCGGAAGGCAGATGAGAATATTGCCAAGAGGTCACTTCCGGGATGAACGTACCTTAAGTGCCGGGGCGGGCGCAAACGTCACCCCTGTCACAAGTGACTTTGTTGATATAAACAGTCGACCTGCACGTGCATGTGATGGATATTCAGGTGCTGAAAGCACCGTCTCTGGCGGGCATACAAAATTCAAAGAACCGTTGTAACCATCGTTTTAGGGTTTGTTTGGGGCTTAGGGTTTCCTCAGAGGGTTAGAGGTTAAGGTTTTACAATGAAGGTTCAGTTTTTGGTTCTATAGTTTGGTTTTAGGATCATAGTGTTGGTGGGATTTCTTTAAAGTGTTCGAAGATAAGACGTCTAATAGCCATTTAAGAAATTCAAAATAAAGACATCTTAGAGACATTCAAATCTTTTTAAATGAAGTCTAAGATACAGTCGGGGCAGTGTTTGCTGCAACACATCACCTAGGGAGCATGACAAGTCTTCTCCAAAACCAGCACATAGGGTGAGGATGTTTAAAACGGTTTATTGCAGAGTTTGGAGTACAATGATACACAGAGCAGGTGTTGCAGCATTGTGGAGTGTGATATATAAAAAAACTAGGGCTGGCAAAAGATTAGCAATTTTAATCAGATTAATCACAGGGTAGCTGTGGATTAATCACAATTAATCACGATTAATTACCATTTGTAAATATGCCCGGAATTTCTCAATTTCTCTGTATAATGTTGTAGGAACGGAAAGATAAACGACAGAAGGCGGATATGTAGGCATTTAGCATGTTCTTTTATTCATGAAAAAATCCAGATGATGTTGTTATTAATAATGAAAATTAAAATCAAACTTAAACATACCACACCATATTTAAAATTTGTGTTTTGTGTCTCAACATTTTTTTTTTTTTTTAATCAAACTTAAAGATATCCGTCATCCCAAACATTATGGGCATTTTAGCCATTGCTCTTTATTTTTTAAAGGAGTTTAGAATGGTTAAACATTGGTTGAACATTTTGCGTTTTTTAAATTAACAAACTACCACACCTTCATACAATAAAATGTGTCTCTCTTGGCTATTCTTCTTTTAGTCAGTTGCTGAGACAAACTAATTGGTTGACATTTTCTGAAAGTAAGGCTGACCGTTTCTTTTGCACGATGTGGCCTGCCACTGAGAAGACTCTTTCACATGGAACTGTGGATGCAGGAGTCGCTAGATATTTGCGAGCCAGCAGGGCCAGCTTTTCATGGGCTCCTGAATTTGCAGACCACCACTGCAAGGGACAGTCCTCCATACTAATGCTGGGCTCTGCCCTGTACCTGTGTATGTCTCTGCCAGGCTGCACCTCCTCATCAGAATCTGAATCTGAGCACATTTGGAGGAGCAGGCTCATTTTCTTCTTGGGTGGCCCATCTTCGGAAGTCTGTGGAGATCTTCTTGGTGATTGTTCATGCAGCATGCCTCCCAGTGTGGTCCACACCTCTTCTCTTTCACACTTGGGCAGGGTCTTCAAGTCTTTAAAGCATGGATCCAGGGCCGTTGCAAGCTTGAGACATGCGTTGTTGGTCTTTTCTTGGGAGGAGGCTAGGTCTTCTTTGAATGCTGTCTTAAATCTCACCACATATGCAGGGTCCTCATCAAAGACCTCCATTACATGATGCAAGTGGCAGAGGGCAGGCAGTACAACAGAGCAGGATACATAGGCCTCTCCACCCAGGATCTCAGTTACAGCAGTTGAATAAAACACACACACACACACACACACACACACACACACACACACACACACACACACACAAGAGAGAGACATCATTAAGTTATTACAACATAAGTTGGTAGTTTACAAAAAGGTTACGTATAATTTCATTTTAATCAATTACATTTTATTTCAACCTATAGGCCAATTAATAATTAATGTATAGATTACTTACCGACAGGGCTCTAGAAGAGTCTCAAGTCTAGCTTGTCCCATTCTGGTGCTGTCAGCATAAAGAGTTTGTGCTGCTGTTGGTCCAGGGTTGCTTTTATTGCTGCTTGATTGCGTTTCAGACGCTTGACCATATCCACCGTCGAATTCCAACTTGTTGGAACGTCTTAGACCAGCGGCTCCTGCTGCTGTCCAAGGGCAGCTTGTTGTGCTTGAAGCTCTGCAGTGTTTGCCAGACTGTGTTTGAAGTGGCCCACAATTTTGCAAGACTTGGACAATGCATGCACAAATCTGCTGTCAGAGAGGCTCACCGTGATGCTTCTCTGTAGGATATGAGCTACACAAGGCATGTGCTCAAATGGCAAAAGTCTAGCCGCAGCTATCATATTGCGTGCGCTGTCGGTCCCTATAGTTGTGACTTTTCCTTCTATTTCCCACTTGTGTGCTACTGTTAGGAACTGCTCTGCACATGCTTCTGCAAAGTGACGCTCTTCTGTTTTCATTGTAGTTAGCGCAAACGACTTGAGTTCCCATGTTTTAGTGATATGATGTGCAGTTACACCCAGGTAATTGTTGTTACTCACAGAGGTCCAGTGGTCTCCTGTCAGGGCAACATAGTCGGCTACAGCCGAATCCTCTGCTTTCTTTTTCTTTTCCGTTTTCTAGAGGTTGTGGATTTTAGTCATTACTGTGCCTCTTGACAGTGGCTTGTAGAATGCGTTGCGTGAAGCAACTTGTAACACTTCCGCGAGGCCCTTGTCCTCAACAATATTAATCGGCCGACAGTCTTTTGTAATCCATTTGGCAATTTTTTTGGTCAAGTTCTCTGAAATAGACTTACTTAATGCACAGCCTTCGGTGAGTGTTGTCTGAAGCAAGCCCCCTGGACTTGCCCCAGAACTTGAAGTGCTGACAAACGCATGCTTAGCGCTGATATAGTACTTTAGGCTGCAACTGCTTCGGTGAAACGAAAACTTCTTCTTGCAGAGTGTGCAAATCACTGCTTGTTTATTAAGTGTTCCATCTTTGTTTTTTTTATATTCAAACTTTCCATCCAGAGGGCCAACAGCTTTTTTCGGTTCTGTATCCATCTTGTGTCTCTGCCAAAACTCTAGAGCGGCGACTAGCAACAACTAGTGCAGAGCGGCCGCTAGAAATCGCTGTGTGAAATATTGGGCGGATCATTTTGCGCATGCGTTAATGCATTATATTGATTAACTTGTTAATTCCACAAATTAATCACCCTGCGTTAATGCGTTAATTTTGACAGCCCTAAAAAGAACATAAAAATATAGCAATCTAAATATATATGCTAAAGGACATAAAAAATATGAAAAATCAAAGGTTAAAAGATGTCTGAAAAACTACAAGCAAACACAAGTCTTTCAGAGGAAGTTGATGATTGTTCAGATGATGTGAGGGATTGCAAATTTTGCAGACCTGTCATTTCCCTCTGTAGATGATTTTGTCAATTTTAACACTATGTCTCGAAAATACATTTTCATCTTTATTGCAATTTTTAGTAGGGACAATTTACTGGTATGATAACATTGATAAGGACATGTCCCCAGCCGCCTTATTAAATATGATGGCTTCCAGAGCTCACTGACTTAATTTACATAATGGAAGCATTACAACATTGGTGCAATTAAACTAATTTCACATTTATAATCAATCATACTGATGTTTACAACCCAATGATAATGTGAACAACACTTGGAGTAGTTTTTGTTATGTGGTGCCATTATTATGATAAGTATTATTATTGCAATAGGCTGAAGAAGGTAACAGTATTTACTTGATAAAATGAAAGACTTTTCCCCAAACCAAGAGAAACTGCAGTGCCACTGATGGTGCAGTATGAATGTCATTAAACAGCAGGACCATGTGGGGGGAGAGGCACATTGTGGGGTGCTTTGTTTTTCTCTGTGGCAGTGAGGCTCAGTTTACTGCAGCTGGGAGGGAGATGACTGACACTTTTCTATCGGGACAGAAAAAGGGACATTATCATTATTTGCAAATAAACTTGGTATATTTGGAGATCATTTCTTGAAATAGTCTTCCCTCCATGGACGCAATTTTGCGACATTTGTCCAAATATCTGTGTAACCACTTTTAAAAGACAATAGTTGTTATTTTCTTTCATTCTTTCTTAACCTCACTTTCAAATTAAGATATAATGGAGAATTAACTCACACCCCCTCGAATCACGTCTGCTATCAATTCATAAATATTTTCAAATTCTTTTAACTTTATTAAAAAAATTGACTAAATGCTACATTTCTATTTTATGAATTTGGATTGCAATAATCCAGGGTTGTTTCCCAATGTGAAGGCTGCAACCTTGCTAGAACACTTCCTTGCGAGTCGCGTCCTCTGGAGAGGAGGCTAGAGTGCTGCCTAGTGTTTGTAGTGTTCAGAGTTTGGAATCACTTGCTAGTGTGGAAGCGCTTCCGCTTCCGCTTTTTAATACTGCTCCAGTGGTAAATATTTTAATATTTTCATTGTTGAAATTGTTATTGGCGACCGTAGAGATATAATAACTTCACTTGTGTAAAGCAATATGTATTGCTTTCCATCCGCAATTTTTAAGTACCCCGCACAGCGTGTCAACGCAAAGGATTGTGGGTATTTTGGCTCATTGAGGATCCAGCAATGCCTCCTTGAAACATCGCGGAATTCTCAAAAACAAAAACGGCACGAAAAGGGCGCGGATTTCCAGAGTTCTCAAAATTGGAACAGTGCTTGTCCGCGTTCTATGACGTACCGTCCTTAAAAGGGCGGCCATTGAGCATGCTTCCTTAACATTTGAAAACAGCCCAGATCTATGGTAAATTGAGCATGTTGAACTTCTGGTGTTCTTTTCGTTGTGGGATTGTTCTGTAAATCTTCCATATTCTGATATCCTTACATATTATTTAATTCATACTCATTCATCATCTCTGTGAAGACCCTGTTTTACTGAATTGTAATTGGTGCTTTGTTTGAGTAGGTTTCTGCAGAACCTGGCCGTGTGACCGAATGCAACAGGAAGTGAAGTTGACATCTCAAGGTGTTAAAGGCCATGTTTAGAGGCCACTGGATCGTTTGAGCCTGCTGAGGCGGAGGTTCCTTGGCCCTGAGGAATGTCCCGAGGGCAAAATCTGCCATTTTGTTCTGGTTTGAAGTACATGATGGCCCTCACAACTTTCTCCTGGTCATACATGACAAAAGACTCCAGCAGATGGGGACATGCTTAGCAAGACAGCAGCTGCCTCACAACACAACTTCCACTGAATATATTAAAAGACACAGATTAATAACATTCCTCCAACTGTAATTATGGGATGAAGTGCTTCTCAAAACACATGGGATTCTTTGTTTGAGATCAGCAGAATACTCAGAGAAGAGTGGGACTTGGGAACAAAAGGCATCACTTCGCTCTCCCGCCCACGTGGTCTCGCAGACACTGGCTTAATAGCCCATTAGTGGTAACAAAATGATACAGATTGATTTTGGCATTGGTTGGCAAAGTTGTCCCCCAAGAAAACTGGTCATTCTATTGTTGAAATCTCTCTCTCTCTCTCTCTCTCTCTCTCTCTCTCTCTCTCTGTCTCTCTCTCTCTCTCTCTCTCTCTCTCTCTCTCTCTCTCTCTCTCTAAATCAGTAAATCTTTACTAAGCTTGATCCCAGCCGACATCTACATTTTGTCACTTTTCTTTTGTCACTTCCTGTGTTGGTGTGGTTGCCTGTGTGTGTGTGTGTGTGTGTGTGTGTGTGTGTGTGTCTGTGTGTGTGTGTGTCTGTGTGAGTGTGTGTGTGACAGTGTACCTGTGACTCTGAGCTTCTCCGTCCCGATGCTGATCTCCTGCTCGTCGGCTGAGAAGAGGACCCTGCCTCCGTCTGCACTCCTCACCTCAAACCTCTGGCACTGGGCCGCCACCATCTCTGAGCCTACACACACCCACACACACACACACACACACACACACACACACACACACACACACACACACACACACACACACACGCACACACAAATGAAAACTGAGGTGGGCAGTAAAGAAGACAATAGATACCCTCCCCCACCTGCCCCACCCCCCCCACCCCCCTCCCTCCCATTCCCTTCCTTTTCCTGTCTTTGAACAGCCCTTATGGTGTAAAGTGTTTTCCAGTACAAAGAAAGCGCTATAGAAGGACAATAGGTATTATTATTATTTACATTATCATTGAACAAAAGTGTGAAGTTCAATGAATATTCTCAATATGGGAGTAGATTTCTATTGTGTTATATTCGCTGCCTGACTGTATACTTTTCTTATTGCTGGGAGAATCTGTTAAATAGAGTCAAGAGTAAAGAACCATCAGCACATGAGAGAAGAACCAATATACAAAAATAATGAGGTGATTTGCATGCATCTCAAAAATCTATTCTTAAACGTGAGGAGAGGAAGTAGAGTCTAGGACAGAAATAAGAAACAGAAACAGAATTACACATTAGCATTAAAATACATCATAGCAATCCGATAAGCGAGGCAGCCAGAAAGGAGAATGAAGGAGCACTCGATTGTTCTATCTGCTGGCGCAGCGCTCTGGGGTTCTTCTTTACTTCCCCTTTTTGGAGGGAAGTCATTTCCAAATGTAAGAAATGTGTTTAGATATATATTTATATATCTGAATAACAGACAGAGAGCGAGAGAGAGAGGGAGGGAGAGAGCATTGCACTGGTGAGTTTCACTCTGCAGAACAGCAGTATGTTCATCCAATGAAACAAGCGGTGTGTGAAGACAGGGACCACAGACCCCCTGGGGGAAGATGAAGCACACAGAGTGTAGGGAGATCTGATCCTGCTGCCCAGGACATCAAAATGTTCTACATAATAACGCCGGAACCCTCCCTTCGGAAGCTATGTTACCTACTAACCAAGCCTGTCCTCAGAGGGCTGTACAACAGCACTTTGGGTTTGATCCACGGGCAGGACGTTTCCTCGCCCGTGTTGAGCCAGATCTGGCCAATCACAGAGATTGGTTCCGAGATGTAGCGTTTTAGTTGGCGCGGTAGAAGGTACGTCTCGTGTCATGGTGTCTTTGGGGCTTAGCAGCGCTACAGGGTTTGAGAGGAAGAGGTAGAGGGTACGTCTTGTGTCATGGTGTCTTTGGCGTGCTACAGGGTTTGGGAGGAGGCCTATCAGTGGGATATGTCTACACATCCGTCCCATGGGGAACCCTGAGATCTGTATCTCACAAGCTGCTCTCTCAGTAGTGTTTGTCCAACAGCTTTTCAAAGTCACACTTACACCTGCAGGGGGACTTGACCTGTCGAGCGCTTCGTGAGCGAGGAGAACTTCATAGGCAGGGTTTGACGTGAGCAGCGTGTGTGAACAGATGAATAGAAAAAATACTTCTTAAGTGTTGTAGTTGGAAATCTGAACTGTAGTCTCAACGAGTAAAAACCTGGCCTGTTGGAACTGGCCCACACCTGGGGAGGGAGCAATCTTTGTGGGAGTGAATGGATTTAAATTGCGATACTGACTTTACACTGAAGTGTCTTTTTCTCATGGGCCTGTGCAGAGTATGTACTCCATACAGAGAGGTTTGTATACAGTATTGCTTTTCGAAATTGTATTAAATTAAAATGAGACATTTCTTATGCAATAACTATTACTTTTAAATACTCTTTGAGACCACTATAGTCTTAGAACTCTTACTCTTTGTGATTCGAGCTTGTTATGTTCTATTATATTTAATTTAATGATTTATTATTTATTTCAGATTCATCACATAGTCGTCCCACTTGTTGCAAGGGTTTCCTTGTCCGGAAGCACTCTGTTCTCTCCTTTCTCTCTGTTACATCATGCATCGGATCAGATAGAAACAGGGAGATAGGACAAAACCACATTCATGTGCATTCATTCTGTTGTACATCATCCCCCTGAGGTGGACAGGTTAACCTGCTGTCTCAGATCTGCTCTCTGACGGAGGGCTGAACAAGAGCCTGGGGTACAGAAAGGTGTTACACCACCTCTCTCAGGCTGGACCTCAAATTTCTATCTAAGAATCCTTCTTTAGGTCTGCTCTGTGTGTCTGAGTCTGATATCAGAAGGATCCTGGTTATTAGATTGCCCTATGCTTCTGAGTCTGATATCAGAAGGATCCTGGTCATTCGATTGCCCTATGCCTCTGAGTCTAATATCAGAAGGATCCTGGTCATTAGGTCTGCTTTGTGTCTCTGAGTCTGATATCAGAAGGATCCTGGTCATTAGATTGCCCTATGCTTCTGAGTCTGATATCAAAAGGATCCTGGTCATTAGGTTTCTCTGTATCTCTGGGTCTGATATCCAAATGATCCTGGTCATTAGGTTCACAGGAGAACCAGTAGGCTGAGCGCAATCCGCTTAATAACGCCTTGCTACCAAGGCCAGTGGTGTGTGTGTGTCAGTAGGAGGGTGTGAGCTAGCACGCCGCATAAACACTCATAGAAGAAACATAGTGTTGAAACAAGTGTTCACACACACACACACACACACACACACACACACACACGCACACACACACACACAAATGGTATATCCCTCTCTCACATTTATTGTCACAAACTAACAAACATGAAATGTGGATTATGGTTGATTCTCTCACTCAGACAGACCAGTTGCTTTTCACATCACTTGTTTAAAAAAACCTTTTGGCTGTGTGTTCACAAGACGCAACGCAACCAAAAACTGCACAAACCATCACAAAAACCCACCACTGATGTACACAATGCAGACAAATGGGCGGCTCTGATGCTATTCTGGGAACCACCAACCAACAAGACGTCCAGGTCTCACACTGTGATAAATGAAACTGAATCTGACACAGAGAACAAACCAGAAAGTCCACGGTCCGCTGGGACTGTTTAGAGAAAAGAAGAAGATGAATTCTTACACACATGTAATGACTATTGATGCCCTTGAATTACCTGGCTGCGGGAATCGAGACAATGTGTGAAGTGAGACAACAGTAATCTGGGGTGCTGGTGTTAAAGGAAGGCTGCATTGAGATGGAGATACTATCTTTATTAATTTTGAATAGAGCTCATCAAGAGAAAGAAATACTCTTTTTCATGCTACATTATGCTCATACTGTCCTTCATTTCTGCAAAAAGGCTCTTAATGACCCATCTACAAAGAGTTTTAGTTTAAAATAACAGAGCAACGCAACACAGCCCTTCTCTACCAGGCAGTGATGTGCATAGCGGGCACTCCTGATTGGCACTCCTGATTGGCCTTTTTACTTGACTTGAAAGTAAGACGGTAGGAGGTGTCTTAAAAGATGGACAGACTAATCTATATACTGCCTTTCCTTCCCTCTCTCTCGTACCCTCAATCTCTCAGTGACCCCACTTCCTGTTAGTGGGTGTTGCTCAGTATGGTGTGTGCTTCTATATGTGCATCCTAGATGCTTTGTAAGTGCATTGAGCGTGCTTTACAGAGGATATATCGTCATTTAAAGTATGCTCAACGCATGTATGTATGTACGCACAGCCCTGTGTTTATCAGCTTATAGTAAAGCGTTGCTGGTGGTCCTAAAACAAAAAAAAAAATTGGCCTTTTTACTTGACTTGAAACTAAAAAGGCAGGAGGTGTCTTAAAAGATGGACAGACTTATCTATATACTGCCTTTCCTTCCCTCTCTCTCGTACCCTCAATCTCTCAGTGACCCCACTTCCTGTTAGTGAGTGTTGCTCAGTATGGTGTGTGCATCTATACGTGCATCCTGGATGCTTTGTAAGTGCATTGAGCGTGCTTTACAGAGGATATATCATAATTTAAAGTATGCTCAATGCATGTATGTATGTACGCACAGCCCTGTGTTTATCAGCTTATAGTAAAGCGCTGCTGGTGGTCCTAAAACTATAAAGAAAATAAAAAAGCTTATTGAGTTTGAAAAACGTTTGGCAGCTTGTCATACAGAGCTTTCTGTGTACAAACCCTTGTCTGTGTGTGTGCGTGTGTGTGTGTGTGGGATGCCTGCTTAGAAAAGACAAAGCAAAACAAAACGCTGTGTAGGTTATGACTAGAGAGTGAAAGAAAGATTAGTTGAAATGAGGGAGAGAGCGAGCGAGAATGATACAATTAGGACATTTTGCAGACGCTTTTATCCACAGCGACATTCTTCGGTTAATACACACATTGACACACCAACGGCAGAGTCAACCAAGCAAGGAAACAGCCAGCTTGCCAGGAGAAGTTAGGGTTAAGTGTCTTGCTCAGGGACACATCAACACTCAGCTAGGAGGAGCAGGGGATCAAACTAGCAACCTTTCGGTTACAAGTACTCAGCCTCTAGTACTCAGGCATTGCTGTGTTACATAACTTGTCAGCTGTTCAACATGTGTGGCACTTCTTATCCTGTGATTGGGGTGAGGGGTAAAGTATAGATGGTGTGCAGGTGCTTTAGGAAATAATCAGACAGGCATGCACACACAAACACACGCATGCATACACACCTAGCGACAGTTTCTCTCAATGTAAAACCCCCTAAAAACAGCAGGGGGCAGAAAAATCCCAACTTTAAGAGGAAGTTGCAACATCTTGCTCCTATCTCCTCCCCCTCCACAAGAAACAAAACATCCCTGATGAAACCCACCATCTCCAAATATGTTGCAAGCCAAACTGATGTGGCATAACTTTGTACGTTGTGTGACAATAAGAATAAATAGTCATTCAATTATGTGGACCAATGCATATCAAGAAAAACTTGATTCCAATTCGGTACGATAATTAGACTACAATAGAAGATATTTTGGTTTATTTGACTCCTAGTTCTGTCGGGTTTAAGGAAGGGACAGTATTTTGTACATATTCACACCTGGTCTACTGTGTGTTAACTCACAGCAAAGGCTCCTTCATGATTGGATTGATTATCAGAGTATTTAGCGGCTGTCTTACTCAGGCTAGTCTTCTGGCCTCTAGCTCTTTGTTCAGATAAACCCACTGAGCCTGTGGTGATTATGCCAAATTGAAATAGATTTCATAAAAAATAGTTGAAGAACACAGCTCTGGTTTTGCTTTCCCTCCCTGCATACTTACAGGCTCTTTAGAATCCAGGAAGGGAGGTTTTCTTCTTATGTTCTGTTGTCCAGGATAAGGATTATTAGTACATTATTAGTTAATTGTTTGGATGTACCCCTCTGCAGACTTAATTCCCCTACACGTGGCCCAGAGCTTCTTTGATACTTCACTGTGTTTAGAGTCATGTGGGTTTAAGATGTTTTAATCCCAAAAGCCCGATCAAATTCTGTTTCCCTTAATCTCAGGAGCAAACACCACAGGCCGCCAGGGCTGACTCTGTGGTTGAGCTAAGAGCTTTTGAGGACCTGTGGGCTGATTGGCCCTCTCAGAACTCTCTCCATCTGATTGGTCGGTTATAACAAACCCTCTGGGAGCTAAGATTGCTTCTGCTAACAGAGCTCTTCTTACGATGTGATCCAGAACAGCAGCAGACATTAAGAAGACCTGTTGATTAACGGCCTTGAGGCTTGGATAAACCCTCCCTGACTTGGTCAGCTTACAACCAAACCGGGGAACCAATCCCCAACACCTAGGGTACATTGGTTTGCATGAGATGACTCCCTCTCTAGTTTAAACCAACTGGATCCCAACCAGGTCATCTCAAAGCCCCTGGAGATGCTGCAATTGTGCGCGATTGATAAGAGAATGCAGGACATATCAGCTCCATCAGTAATCAATAAATCAGCCACAACGTCATTCTTGTTCGTCTTGCTCCGGGAATGATAGCAGATCTACACAGCTCCCATTCCTCCTCCTTTTACTGAAAACATGATTCTAGTACTCTTACTGAAATTGCGTACCAGTGTAATAAATATATATACGATAAAAGTCATGAACTTCTCTCAGCCTAAGGTTTAACACATAGCTTCTCCCTGGCTGATCTAACCCTACTATATATAACGTTGATGCAGCACTCCGGCCCACTGCTGATATCTCAGCAGCGTTTACATGGAGGCAAACTGCCCCAGGAGCAGAGGACAGGTGTGGGACATCAATGCTTCCTCAGCATGAGACAAGCCAATCAGAGGCTATGCATGCCATCTGTTTAACCTAGAGAGAGCCATCGAATGCCATCAATCTATAAGTGGTGTTTGGTTCTCATTTAAATTTGTCCCAGCCATATCAGGGTTCACTCAAGTATATTTATACCAACACAGTCCTTCACATGCAAAGCAAACACTGCAGGACTTTTCAATCGGTACTAAGTCCTGTCCGAGGAGAGCAGCTCACCTCTGACGATTTTGAAAATAACAGCCTTCATAGAACCGCAGCACAGTATGGCCCACACTGGCCGGTTTAGGTAGGACAGAGAATCGCCCAGGGATTTCACAACACAAGATCTCTAAAGGACAAAAAACATTTTAAAAAAAAGTTAAGTTCTCGCTTCCAGTTGCATAGTCTATAAGAGTGGCTACTATAGCGCGAGTTGGAGTCATCCACGGAATAGGGCCATAATATATTTTGTAGTTTAACAAAGTAAATCAATAAAAAATCGAAATTATCCATCATTAATAACAAGCTTCAGTCTCATCAAAGAATCTTGCGTAGGCCAATCAGGAAGCTGAAATGCACTTAATTGTGTCCAGGCCTGAACACTGCTCAGATCCAACCAGGCAGTATTCCACAATAAGAGGCTGAAGGGTTGGTGTAGGATCAGGTGAATGGGTATAAGGTCTGTTCTCCGGATATATTGACACAGAGTAGGTCCAAATACTGGCCATATCAAATCAGCACAAATCATATCAAATAATCACGTCTGTGTCCACCCTGCGGACCAAACCAGCTGACAGAATCAGAATTCTTGGCTGATTTTGTATGTTATCATACAGCACAATGTGTCTAGAAGTTGTCTTTAAGACCAGAATCGGGTCAAAAGTCCTGTATTGTGTGAGCTCTGCATTACATCTGAGAAGCTCAAAGCAAGCAAAGACAGGTTCAAGTTGCTGAACTTGTGATTCTTAAACAACTGTGGGCTGGGTTCTCCTCCTGGGCCGGACACATAGACTGGTAAACTTTGATCTCATGTGTTCAATCTCAACATATAAAGCAAGAGCATATGCTGCAGAATGGTTCAGTGCTACTGTCATGTTACTTTCTGTGGTCATTCCTATTTTTATGGTAATATTTTGAGGGTCTGTAATAAAACATATATATATATATATATATATGTATACTAATAATACTATATATATATATATAATAAAAGTTGAGGTATTGTTATATATTCTTATCGTATGTTAATAACTTTTCTGGTATATTGCCTACAAACTGATTTATCATAGAACTGAGATACTATAGCAATGCTTTGTATTGTGAAACTACTGCTATTGCATAGAGGGTATCTTCCTGTACATGACACAGGGTACAGAAAAGAAAGCAATATGAATTCATTAATTTTAATACTTCAAGTGATGTACAATAAGGAATGAATTGAGATGAGATTGGGACCAGTAATACATTAAGTCCTTCAAATTATGTGCAATAAAGAATGAATTGAGATGAGAATGGGACCATTGATATATTAAGTCCTTTAAATTATGTGCAATAAGGAATGAATTGAGGGGATGAGAATGGGACCATTGATATAATTAAGTCCTAAATTATGTGTAATAAAGAATTAATTGAGGGGATGAGAATTGGACAAAAATGAAAAAAATATCTATATATTATCTAAAAAAAATTATATATATATATATATATATATATCTCCATAGAAAGTACTGTAAAATAATAAGTGGCGCTTTTAGCTCATTTTTAGTCGACCCTAGCTTGCTTCTTCAGACTGAGTTTGTCTGAAGGGGCAAGAGCGGCTCGAGCCCCACCAGCCCAATATAATGTGTATTGGAATTGAAGAATTGAAATGCACATGCTCAGAGTGTTTCTCTGTTGAAGTGGACGAAGATTATTTTGCTTCTGGTAGGGCTGGCCCCACCGGGACTGCCATGGACATATATGGTTTGTTCCACTACAGCGTAATTTCATTTTTCACAGTTCATTGGCTGTAGTGTGTGGCGTGATGAGTCATGACTCGAGTGACCTCACCTCTCGAGTGACCTCACCTCACCTCACGTGCGCGAAAAAGTCTGGTTGCGAAAAGAAGGAGAAGGATAACTTTGCTTACAAACATGTCGGAGGCACACAAACGAAAACGAGTCAACAACATGAATGAGGTAGATCATCTATTGGAGCACAGATTTGAGACCCTAGAGGTAAGATTGGAGGTAAAACGCCTTGGTCCCCACCATCCAAGGGTTTTTGGCATTAGCCAAGTCGCTTGCAAAAACATCTGTGCATTTAATGTGGAGTGGTTTGCCAAAAATAAATGGCTAACGGCTAGCATTCAGAAGAAGGCACTCTTCTGCTTTCCTTGTTTGCTGTTTGATGGCAGTGGTGGAGATGTTACTTGGTCGAGGACACAAGGGGATACAAGGATTTAAAACACCTCTCTGAGAGGATAACCAAACATGAGAGCAGCTATAGTCATCTGGATAATGCTATGAAATTGGGTCTTTTTTGGACGGGTGAACATCGTTGTCCAGATTTACAGTGCTTACCGGCGCGGCATTGATGAGTATAACAGGCAAGTGGAGGAAAACAGGTATGTACTCAGTCGGATCATCACTTGTATTACACTGTGTGGGAAATGTGAGACAGCACTGCGGGGTCACGACGAGTCGGCGGAATCTCTGAATCCAGGGAAATTCCGGTTTTTAGAGTTTGTCGAAGTTAAGGACAAAACTGGTGTCGGCCTTTGCAATAGCATCAAGGTTGTTCTGGAGCCACTGAAGCTCAGAGAAAAGCTTATCGCTCAGACCTACGATGGTGCGGCCGTAATGAGCTGAAATGTGCGTGGGATGCAGACGCTGATGAAGGAGACCTACTCAAATGCTCAGTTGTTTCACTGCTACGCCCACCAACTGAACCTGACATTGCAGCAACTGTGTTCAGCTAGGATCAGCATCCTAAAGGTGTTTTTTGCGGATCTGAATGCTTTTGCCACGTTTTGCTCCGGTGCTCCAAAACATTTTGCAGCTCTTTCAGAGGCAACACAGAGACGCATCCCAAGGCCACCAGCTGTCCGATGGAATTTTAAAAGTCTGACTGTGAATGCCGCACTGCTCCAGTGTATGGAGGCCATTCGCACACAACCAGGATGGGATGAGATCATCATAAGTTAGGCATACGGCCTGTCAAAGAAACTCCAGGACAGAGCCTTTTTGCAGCTGCTGTCATTTTTTTCACTGCTCATGCCAGAAGTGGATGTGTTATACATGCACTGGCCCATTTCAAGGAAAATGTCCAGAAAATGTGGCAGAAAGCTGATAATTTGGCTGCCACCTCTCATGATGGACAGACGATCCAGGCAGACGAGTTACCAACACAGCGCAGGTGATGATGGAGGCCTGTGACACAGTCGTCTCTCAGGTAGAACAGCGTTTTGCACAGAGTGACCACTTGATTGCTGCAAAGCTGGTTGACAGCTCATTCTTCCCCCAGTTTGTGCTGTTATTCCCTACATCAGAGCTGTATTGTGCTGTGAAACTGTGGCCTTCTGATAACAAAGAAAAGTTAAAGTCTGAGCTGATCACGCTGTACCGCCATAGTGAGCTTCACACCGGTAAGACGGCCCTGTCACTGTTAAAATGCATTTACCAGAACAACCTAGAGGAGGCTTTTGCTGAGACCGTTATTCTGCTGAAAATCATTGCAACAACACCAATGACGACAGCTGAGTCAGAGAGGAATTTTTACACGTTAAAGAGGATAACAACCTTCACCCGCAACACCATGGGACAGCCGCGGCTCAACACATTGGCCATGCTCTCAATTGAAAGCCAGCTGATCCAGCAGCTACAGGCCTTCATTCCCAAAGTCATCGAAACGTTTTCCCAGAGGAAGGACCGCCGTGCCACCTTTCACTTCAAATAAGCACTTTTGGTGAGTATTATTATGGTGAATCAACCCACTAGGGCGGAGGGCTCAAACCTCCAACCTGACCGCCTATTTGTGCAGGACCCACTCCCAGGATAATTTCAGTTGGAGCCCGCATGAACGGGGCCCAATTGTCCAGAAAATGTACTTAGAACCTGCTTGTACGGGGCCTAAGTATCTAAAGAAGCACTCGACAACCAAACCAACTCCCAGGATGAAAGTGAACTTAGAGCCTGCTTGTACAGGTCCTAAGTATCTAAAGAAGCACTCGACAACATAACCAACTCCTAAGTACATAATATGCAACCTCCCAGGTTCACTTAAAGGGTTCTACATGTTCTTGACAAAAAAAAAAAATATATATATATATATAAACAAAATCACAAAAAAATGATCATTTTATAATATTATCTGCATGATCATCTTATTCCTTCCAGTTCAGCGTTGTTCTTGTCAATTTTCAAAGCCTTCACAGATAATGTTGCATGATTTTTTCTAACATTTATTTCACAATACAGGCATGTCGTGAGCCTGGCTGGGTGAGAGGCAGCAGTTCAGCGAGGCAGTTGCCACACAGCAGTCTGTCGCATATAATGTGAACTAGAGATAGACCGATATGGTTTTTTCAGGGCCGATACGATACTGATTTTAAGTAGTCAAGGGGGCCGATAACCGATATTTGGAGCCGATATTAATTTACAGAAAAGGGGGAAATATTGGCGTCAAAATTTTGAATAATGCAAACTCCAACACTTAACTTAATTTAAATGCCTTTAAGCATATGGTTAATAAACACAACAGCTTCTCATGTGGCTTACACACACACACACACCCACACCCCCCCCCCCCACACGCACACACACACGCACATACACACACACACACACACACACTATTCTCTAGCCATCCCCTCATCGTGCTTCCCTGCAATAAAACAAACTGAATTTTACTCTCCCTCTCTCTCTTACACACACACACACACACACACACACTTCTTACTTTTATCACTGACTATTTCCACATCAATATTATCAGCAACCTTGTTTCAAGTGATTAAACCGTTAAAAAACACAAAATAGCCTACAGCATCTTCTCTTTATTATTCAGTGTTTGTCATAGGAACAGACAGCTGCTGCTAACGGATTGGGCCTCACAAGCTGCGTTCCTCCAATTCACAAAAAAGTTTATCCACTCACTTGAGGTGGTTTTTGAGAAATGCGAAAGAGTAAAAGCGCAAAATGGGAGATGGAAAGACACTTTTCAACTGTTTAAGATTCCTGCTTAGCACATGCATTTTAAACATGGCCTATTTAAGATACATGCATAATGCATGTTTTTAAAACATGACTTGTTTAAGTATATTCCATACATTTGCTGGCTTGGCCTGGGTTGATAATACGTTCAAATGTTGTTTTCCTTCTCTTGGCACTAGTTGGAATGGTCTGTGAAGTCCGAACTTGTCTGCTCTGTAAGGCGATGGTGAAGCGATGGTGAAGCAAAGCTGGTCTCCCCTCATCCACAGCCCTTACAGTCTCCCATATCAAGAGGACATTTATACCCACAAAGCCCGGGATGCAGGCCCTTTGAATGGCTTCTGCAAGGGAATGTTTTTTCTTGAACATCAGTGAAATATAAAACTCAAAGATGTTGGTGTTATCTTGGAGAAAAACTTGCTCCTCTTTGCATTTTGAGGAGAATCACTTTTAGTTTAGTCTGACAGATACTTGCATCATTCGTTTATGCAAATTATTCATCCAACTTTCTTATAAACTACTCCCATCTGTTTCCTGATGATAACATACGTTTAATCGTATACTGAAATACACTTAAGTCTCAAATATATAAACACCAGATGTATTAAAAAACACATTACAGAATTACAGAAAAAAGGAAACTAAACAGACATCTGTGTTGTGAGGTAATGAACCACCGCCTCAGATATGAAGCTCTGAAGACCCAGGGCTCCAGCCTCACTTACAGGCTGACCATCCTGAGGGCTCCAGGATGGTCCAGCCTACCACCCTCCTCCACATCGCTGGTGACGGAGCTCTCTTTCCTCTGTATTTGTCTAGAGGTTGCCTTTGCAGGCGGACACTCAATGACAACATAACATTAGTGAATGTGTGAGGGGGATGCTGCCCCTCTGTCCCCGCTGCAGCATCAGCAGCAAGGATTGACAGTGACAGAAACAGAAGATGAAATTAAAGCCTTTGTCGGAGGAGCAGGCTTGGGAGGGTGGAAAAGTTTTTTACACCGTTCTGAACTGGAGTGACTTCTTCAGCAGAGCGACAGGGTTTCACATAAACACACGTGCTGTTTCGGTACACCGACAACACAATGCTACATGTGAGGATATATGATGCAACTCGGAGCACATCATCCTAGTTCAGATTTCCTATATTGTTGTCGTAACTTTTGCCCGTGTCAGTGTTGAGGAGTGAAAAAACAAAATGATCTAATGCTGTGCAATGGGTGTTGCAGATGGTCAAGATTCAAGAGTGAGGAGTGCTAAGCAGCTGCGATGTGTGCAGTGAACAAAGGAGTTGATGGGAGGATATAGACCAAAAGGCTACTCTGCACACTGAACTCAGAACGCTCACAAGACCTGATCAGGGACATGATATGATCCTTGAGCATGGACTCGTTTCCCTCATCTGTCATTAAGTCGAGAGGGTGATTGACTTGCAAAGATTTTACTTGCATTTTGCATTCTCATCATTAAGTTACTTGCGAGGCTGAAAGAATCTGGGTTTTTGGTTGTGTTTGACTGTTATCTCTTTGTTTTGAACTATGGATCCGCATCCGTCACTAATATTATATTGAATGTCGAGAAGCATTTCTTACATTCATTTGATGGTATAATTGATATTAAACAATTGTTTATACCTCCAATCATCTTAGTAGAGGATCAGTACACTTCTGCTAACACTGATTGATTTGGCTTAATTGTTTGAGCTGCCTCATCATCGTGATTCTAAGTCAAATATATGTACAGCTAGAAGAGAATTAAAAGAAGAGGCATATAATTCAAATATATTCCCACCGTAACACTGGCATGCTGCCAATAGAAAACCATGTTTAACTTATTGAAGCAACAGTGCGATCTGAACGATTCACTTAATAGTCAAGGCACTGCTGCAATAGGCATCTAGTTAATATAGATACCTCCCTTCTTACCCCCTCCTCCCTTACTCTTGACAAAAAAACTCGCAGCTATTGTATGTTTGTACGTCCTGGCACTTTATTTATGCACTTATTGTATGTTTGTACGTCCTGAAACTTAAGTATAGTGCTGAGCATCGTGTAGCATCTTATCCTAGCTATCTTTGTTGTACACGGAGAAGGCACAGAATGCTTTAGTCTTTATAGTCCCTTACAGATTCGGTGCTATAGCTGGCATCAAAACAGAATAAACTTAGACCTGAGGTTAGTTAATAGGTTCACACTGCAACCTCACATAAGAACTTGTTTGTTCATAATGGGATTTGCCTCTCGAACCACAGAAATATATGAAAGCAATAAGCCATGGCTCACTACAAATGTTAAATCACTATCAAATTGAAAGAATTGATGACCCATGACCGGCTAAAACAAATTCAATTGCCATTAAGTTGTGCTGTCAGTTTAACGGCGTTGGTTTGCGTTAACGCCGTTATTAACGGCGTTAACGCAAACCAATTTTAACAGCGTTAATTTTTTTCTTGCACGATTAACGCTCTTTTTTGCTTGGCAAACGTTGTAGTTTTTTCACCTGCTGTCTAGCAACAACTAGTCACGTTAGAAAAACTACAACACCATACCGGATCTAGCTACACCGGAAACAAAACAATAAGCACGCCGCACAAACTTGTTGGGGCAAGCAAGGATACGGAGCGGGTGAAAAACTCCTTAAAAGTGTGTGTGTGTGTTTTTGTCTCACTCTGTTCGAGCCTGCACAGAGTTCAATGTTGTCATTAGCTGTTACGTCTTTCTGACCAATCGCAGTTCAAGGCCCACCTGGGCTGTACCACTTCGGGAGGGGCTGCTCAGTTACTGCCCTCTAGACAAAATCGACTAGGTTGCAACATTGACAGTTTGTTAGTTTTGCGTCTGTTGACTGAGTGAGAGGTTGCGGGCTCACAGCTCAGGCTGCCAAACTTTTATAAACGCAAAATTATTATCGCGCAGTAATTAGCCCGACAGCCCCGAAACGCTAACGGCCCACCGGGAATTCTCCCGACTCTCCCGATTACCACTCCGCCACCCTGTGTGTGTGTGTGTGTGTGTGTGTGTGTGTGTGTGTGTGTGTGTGTGTGTGTGTGTGTGTGTGTGTGTATGTGTGTGTAGGCGTTATTCGATAGCCTGGTAATGTGTATAGGCCTACGTACGGTAGGAATATTCATACTGGTTTAAATAATTAATGTTATAGTATTTCCCATCGTTGCTGAGCAAGAGTTCTGTTCGAAAGTTCAGTGATTGAAACAAATAAAAGCCTGGGTTATTGAAGTTTTATGGTAGGCCTACCACTGTCATAGTAGAAGATGTAGTAGTAGTAGTAGCTGAAGTAGTAGAAGCTGAAGCAGTCGTAGTAGTAGCTGAAGTAGTAGTAGCTGAAGTAGTAGTAGTAGTTGCTGAAGTAGTTATAGCTGGAGTAGTAGTAGTAGCTGAAGTAGTAGTAGAAGATGAAGTTGTAGTAGTGGCTGAAGTAGTAGAAGCTGAAGTAGTAGTAGAAGATGAAGTTGTAGTAGTGGCTGAAGTAGTAGAAGCTGAAGTAGTAGTAGTAGCTGAAGTAGTAGTAGTAGTAGCTGAAGTAGTAGTAGTAGCTGAAGTAGTAGGTAGTAGCTGAAGTAATAGTAGCAGCTGAAATAGTCGGAGTAGCTGAAGTAGTAGGTAGTAGCTGAAGTAGTAGTAGTGGCTGAAGTAGTAGGTAGTAAATGAAGTAGTATTAGTAGCTGAAGTAGTAGGTAGTAGCTGAAGTAGTAGTAGTAGCTGAAGTAGTAGGTAGTAGCTGAAGTAAAAGTAGTAGTTAAAGTAGTAGGCAGTAGCTGAAGTAGTAGTAGTAGCAGCTGGAGTAGTAGGTAGTAGCTGAAGTATTAGTAGCTGAAGTAGTAGTTGTAGCTAAGTTAGTATGTAGTAGCTGAAGTAGTGGTAGTAGCTGAAGTAGTAGTAATAGCTGAGGTAGTAGTAGTAGCTGAAGTAGTAGGTAGTAGCTGATGTGGTAGTAGTAGCTGAAGTAGTAGGTAGTAGCAGAAGTAGTAGTAGTAACTGAAGTAGTAGTAGTAATTGTAGTAGTTGTATTGGTAGGAGTAGTAGTAATGGTAGGAGTAGTAATGGTGGTAGTAGTAGTAGTATTGGTAGGAGTAGTAGTAGTAGTGGTAGTAGTAGTAGTAGTAGGCAGTAGAAATGTTGAATAGGTTTAATCAAGTGAGAGATTTGAACAGAGTTCAAAATGTTAAAATCGAATTGGTATAAAGCTGTGTGTATGTGTGTGTGTGTGGGTGTGTATGTGTGTGTGTGTGTGTGTGTGTGTGTGTGTGTGTGTGTGTGTGTGTGTGTGTGTGTGTGTGTGTGTGTGTGTGTGTGTGCGTGTCTCTTTATGAGAATTGCGGAGCTATTGCGTGCTTGTGTGTCAACGGAAATCATTGAGAGCAACTGAAAATTATTACGGTTTGAAACTAAAACTGTGATTCTAAAAAAAGGATAAATGCTATCGAAATTTCGTTAGGAATTGGTATTCCTTGGTATTCCGTTTGTATTCAATATACAAACGTGTAGATTTCTTTAATGGTTTGAACGATGGTAAACGGTTGAAATTTGACGGAGTTACGATGTCTTCAGTAATTTAAGTGTCAGAATGGGCAGACTGCTTTAATGGGACCAACTGTAGAATATGACATTTTGAAACTAAAACTGCGATTCTGAATAAAGTATAAATGATATTGAAATTCCGTTTTGATATTATTGAAGATACGAGTGGGTTGATTTGTTAAATGGTTTGAAGGAAGGTAAACGGTTAAAAAATTGATTTAGTTATGTCTTAAACAGTTGAAGTTCCAGATGAAATGGGAGGACATTGACTCCCATGTTAAAAATAAGTGGAAAAAGCTAAATAGTTAAAAAAGTTGAAAGAGTTGAAAAATGCTGAATAATAGCCATCATGTCGTTAAAGAGCTCAATGTTTTGATAGTTTAATGGTTTCTGTAGCTGAAATTATGGCGGAGGAGCTGAAGACCAAAAAACAGGTATGGCGGTGTGAATGCTGACGCTGAAATGATCCCTTACACTGCTGAAGCTCAACGTTGAATAATCATTATACTGAATCTAGGAAATCTGCGTAACATTTTGAATGTAGAATGAAGTCTGTAGGATGACGTATGAATGAGTTGAATGGTTTTGAAGTCATACTGCTAATGTCTGCTGACGCTGAAATGCTCCGCTACACTGCTGAAGCTGAACGTTGAAGAATCATTACACTGAATCTAGGAAATCTGCTGAATATTTTGAAAGCAGAATGAAGTCTGTAGAATGAAGTATGAATGAGTTGAAGGGTTTTGCAGTCATACTGCTAACGTCTGCTGACGCTAAAATGCTCCGCTACACTGCTGAAGCTGAAGGTTGAATCATTACACTGAATCTAGGAAATCTGCTGAACATATTCAAGGTAGAATAAAACCTGTAGAATGAAGTATAAATGAGTGGAATAGAGTTCCAAACGTTACGTGTGTGTGTGTGTGTGTGTGCGTGTGTGTGTGCATGTGTGTGTGTATGTGTGTGTGTGTGTGTGTGTGTGTGTGTGTGTGTGTTAAGAGAATGGAGGAGCCATTGCGTGTTCTAGCGCTCGAGCTGCTAGGACCTCCCCGTGGGTTTAGTTCTCTGGCGATAACGTAGAGGCTCCCACGTGCTCTCTCTGTTGCGCAACACACACACACGCGCACGCAGCACCGTGCGACTTATTCCGCCGCTAATAACAACTGGTGGCGCAGACTCTGGAGTGTCAAGGTCGACACTCGCCTCTGATAGATTGAAGTCTTTGGAGACTTACGCTTCACACGCACACGCACTCTCACACAAACAGGCAGGCAGACAGACAGACAGACAGACAGACAGACAGACAGACAGACAGACAGACAGACACACAGACACACAGACAGACACACACACACACACCACTCCATCGCTGTCAACGCCAACCGGTGATCCGGTAAAAAAATAGTAACGCACAGTGACTTTGATGAGTAATTTTAATCTGATTACTGGTTTGGAAATAGTAACGCGTTAGATTACTCGTTACTGAAAAAAGTGGTCCGATGCCAGTAACGCATTACTAAGTAACGCGTTACTGGCATCACTGGTACCATGTTGCTATTATTTTCTGCATTCATATTATTCATAATTCCCGAGATATTCAAGGTAACTATTTCCAAACCAGTAATCGGATTAAAGTTACTCATCAAAGTCACTGTGCGTTACTATTTTTTTATTTTTTTACCGGATCACCGATTGGCGTTGAGTGTGTGTGTGTGTCTGTCTGTCTGTCTGCCTGTCTGTCTGTTTGTGTGAGAGTGCGTGTACAAGAGGTATACGCACTCTGGGCCCTGTATACAAGAGGTACTGATGGGCCCCCCCGAATTCCCCCTCCCAGCCCCCTGCGCAGAATTGTTGACGGGGGGGGGGGGAAGACCAGTTGTTGACTGGGGGGAGGAAGTGGCGGAATAATACAATTAAATATGTAGCATTTCTAAGATGTGAATTCTGTAAGCATTCACACCAATGAAGATTTCAATAGCTAGAGTAATAATAATAATGAATTCATAATGAGCTCAGACATCCATGTTATACACCTTTATGAGTTAAAGGTGCACATGAGTGCACATAGTTGAGTGAAATCAATAGCTCTCAATTAAGTCCCCATACTGAAGCACAGTGTACAGTGGGGGATGCCAACGGGAAGGGCTGCCCCCCCCCCCCGCCCCAACCTCATAATGAAGCACAGTGTATGGTGGAGGATGCTAACTTCAAGGGCGGAAGTTAGCATCCCCCCCATAATGAAGCACAGTGTGCAGTGGGGGATGCTAACTGGAAAAGCTACCCCCCCCCCATTCATATTGAAGCACAGTGTACTGTGGGGGATGACCCCCCCCCCCCCCCCCCCCCCCCCCCCCCCTTACTGAAGCACTCCAGTTTTCATGACTGAATGAAATGTAGGATTCAACCCTGACGACCAAAACACTTTCTTTAAAACTTGCTGCTGTGAGACAATCTTGTGACCCGGAAACTTGAATTTGGAATAATAATAGAAACATCTATTCAAATATTAAATTGGAAATCTTAAATCAATCTCTCAAGATTGAACAAAAGGCTTGAATAAAATAATTAAACCATCAAAACTATGATGGTGTTTCAAAAAACAAACAAAAGAGTAATAGCTATTAACTGAATATATGTGCAAAGGGCGCTGATGAAGCCAAAACAGCACTTCTTATTCAGACATTCTGTGGTTGCCATGCCAACTGGAGGGAGCAGGTTAGCGATCCAGCTAGTCATGTTCCATCTCTTTACTGTCTCTGTTGTCATAGACAGAGAGAGAGAGAGAGAGAGAGAGAGAGAGAGAGAGAGAGAGAGAGAGAGAGAGAGAGAGAGAGAGAGTGGGAGGGACGGAGAGAGAGAAGGAGAAGGAGGGAGAGAGAGAGAGAGAGAGAGAGAGAGAGAGAGACAGCGAAGGAGAGAGAGAGAACGAGAGGGAGAGAGAGAGAGGAGGCAGGCTCTTGCACTATCATCAGCACCATTGCATCACTCTATACACACAACTCTAGGTACTCCGTACTTGAGTTAATTAGCTGCACGGACAGAAGTGAGGAGCACGTCTGTCTATTCAGGGAACATATGGCACATCATCTTTATCTAACTTTAAAAAAGTAGCATTTAGCAAACTTTTATGTGATTAATGTGGGTTTGTATGTCCTCACCGGCTTACTACATGGCTGAAAAGAACATCACACACAGACAGACCATGGTTGAGCATGTGGTAACTACCCCTCCTACCTCAGACGCCCATTCACCCAAATCGGTGCTCCTCTGCGATCAGACATTGGATGAGTGTGATTTGTGAGACGACATCACAGGAAAACGAAAGTGAAACAGCCGGCAGCCCTGTCTCATAAAACCACCCATAGAGGAACAGAGCTAGCTGTGTGCTAGCTGTGCTCGCAGGGTCTACTGCTTAGCATCGCCTCACACATGCTGTGATGGACAGCTCCATGCTGCAGCGGCTCTGCAGTATCCAACTGGCGCAACCAAAGGGCTGCGATGGATGCCTGCGATGGACGCCTGGGCTGCGCAGCGTCCAGCGTCCAGTGAGCATCCAGCAAGTTCCGCCGGGGCAGGAAGGCGAGCTGGAGAGCACCCACACACACAAATTGTTCAACTGGCACACACAAGCACACACACACACACACACACACACACACACACACACACACACACACACACACACACACACACACACACACACACACACACACACACATTGTTCAATAGGCACGCATACACATACACACACACCAGTGGCGGCTGGTGGTTTTTAAAGTGAGGGAGGAAGGACTGCGCGCTTGGTTGCCATTGGCCTGCTCGCACTGTTGGTGTATGGTGGCATAAGAATATGAGACTCAAGTTGTTTCAGGGTGTTTTGGTGAACTACAAAATAGTTGGGAGGGATAGTTATGTGAATACAATTGATACAAAGCCACCAGTGGCATCACTGTAATTTGAAAGCAGGTGGGCAGCATGTCTTTGAAATGGACTACAAGGGCAGAAGGAAAGGATGCAAAGCCCATTAGTCAAATCAGGCCTACTCTTGATTTGTAAAAGTTAAACAAAAAATCTGGGCCTATTTTTACCCTCAATGACTGAAGTTATTGGTTGTAATTTAGCTATGTTTATTTTCAGTTATAATTGTTTTAAGAAAAGACAAAAGACCAAAAGTGTTGCCATTTAAAATGCATCATGCTCTGAATCATTCACCCTTTCCACAATATCAAACAGAACGGTCAGAGTAACAAACTAGTAAAAGAACGAGAACATTATTTCAAACAACCTGATCTATAGGCATGGTGCCTAGCAAGGAATGTCGCATAGCACCACCAACATGAACTTGACACTTGGCATTTGGTTTTTCACATCAGTGAAACCATGAACAGCCCACGTTGGAGATTTGCCCTTATTCATTAGCAAACAGGGCCAGCAATACAGTCGATTGCTGTTTCCAATGTTTCCATTGTTCACTTTATTCGCAAATGTTAGAATCTCGTTATCCTTCAGATGATTTCACCTGCTTTGCGTCTCTTAGACTGAGCGGCAGTGCAGGCAGAGCGGGTTTGTTATCAACAGCTTTGCTAGATTGGGCAGATTTCCTGCCCAATGATAATTTTTCCAGCATAACGTGGTTAAAAGTAGCCCAATTGGGTGGGAAATCCCAATCTGGCAACACTGCTCACCAGCCAGGGATCCTGCTTATTGGTTCATAGCGCAGCCCGAATAGATCTTTGCGCGAATCAGACGCCTTAAGGTCACACCCACTCAGAGGAGGACTTTCCTCCTCTCTCCCATTGAAACCCATGTTATTCACCGGCCGCCAGTACTTTCAGGGAAATGAATGGGAGTCAACGGAGGCTGAGGGAGGACTTTCCTCCCTGAAATAATTGTCAATAGGCGATAGGGGGTGCTAATGTCCCTTTACCCAGGGAAACAAACATTATATATTCAAAGGCATTAAAGTAGTCATATTTAAGGGCATTAATTCATTACAGTAGTCTGGGCAATCTACATTTTATATTCTCAACAATGTTAGGGAGGATCTTCCTCCCTCTCCTCAATGGAGAAGCCTCCATTGACACACACACACACACACACACACACACACACACACACACATTGTTTAACAGGCACGCACACACAAGCACACACACAAACACACATACATTGTTCAACAGGCATGCCCACACACACACACATTGTTCAACAGGCCCACACAAACACACAAGCACAGACAGTGTTCAACATGCACACACAAACACACGCATGGTCCTACACACATCCACATAGAAATTGTCCCCCCTCCACACACACACACACACACACACACACACATACACAGATGCGTGCACAAACATGCACACACACTTCCCCATGTCAATGGAAGAAAGCTGGCTGGGGCTGTGTTTCTTTGTAAATGTAGGCATGTGTGTGTGAGGCCATAATTGTGTATGAGTGTGTGTTTCCATAATTGGAAACATTTGTGTTTGTATTAGTGTGTGTGTGTGTGTGTGTGTGTGCGTGCGTGCGTGTGTGTGTGTGTGTGCATGTGGAGGACAAGGGTGTGTGTATTTAAAGGTCCCATGGCATGAAAATCTCACTTTATGAGGTTTTCTAACATAAATATGAGTTCC
Source organism: Pollachius pollachius (assembly GCF_949987615.1). NCBI lineage: Eukaryota > Metazoa > Chordata > Actinopteri > Gadiformes > Gadidae > Pollachius > Pollachius pollachius. Next base: position 26,191,333 of record NC_136935.1, read on the forward strand.
CCTAGCATGCCTATGGTCCCCCAGTGGCTAAAACTTGCGTTCGGTGTAAAACGAGCACTAGCTGTTCTGCTCGCCTTTGAAAAAACGGACGCTCAAGCCTCCGTTTTTTCAAAAGACCGTGCAAGCGCCACAGTGTGTGTGTGTGTGTGTGTGATTACACACACTGTAATGCAAGTGTTTGCTGTTGGTGTTATGGTGCATAACACGTCGGTTCTTTGAAGTCTCTTGTATTTCCACAACGAGACTGTAGTTGGGGTTATCTTAGCCATGGTTGAGAAGGAATTGGGGGAAAGGAACTTTGGCTTTGACTCCCTGAAGTATGAACTTCGACATGCCGCCGGTTGCCGCGAGGCACCACCGCCGCGAAGCACCACCACCCGGCAGCGGGCAGCTGGCAGCAGGCAGCGCGCGGGTCAGTCTACTTCAGATTGATGTGGAAGTGGAAGAACCAGAGACGTCGGAGAACCCGACAAAGTCGTTTGTGATTCATAATATCGTCTGGTGGCGCACACAGCTTTTGGCCATGATAATATGTATTATATGATATAGATATCTATGCATTATATGATATTATTTGGATATAGAGCTCAAGGACTGTAACGCAAATGTTATACACTTCCTTGTTATTTGGATAACCGTTCTGCTGTTGGTGTTATGGCGCATAACACGTCAGACTCTCGTCTCTGGTATTTCCACAACAAGATTCGTAGTGGGGGATATCTCAGCCATGGTTGAGAATGAATTGGGGGAAATGGAACTTTGGCTTTGACTCCCTGAAGTACATAAACCACGACATGGAGGAGAAAGGCATTGTTGGCCGCGAATGTCTCCCGCTTGAGCGCCGCTTCCCGCTGCCGAGGTACCACCGCCTCGGCGATGCAGGAGGCGGTGGTGCCTAAGCGCTGACCGCTGCCGAGGCGGCAGTCGCTCAGCAGCGAGGCTCTGGCGAGAGACAACCGCAGTCAATAATCGCGGGTAACAATCCCTTTCTCCTCCATGTCGTGGTTCAGTCTACTTCAGATTGATGTGGTCGTGGAATAACCAGAGACGTCGGAGAACCCGACGCGGTCGTTTGAGATTCATAATATCGTCTGGAGGCTCACACAGCTTTTGGCCATGATAATATATATTGTATGATATAGATATCTATGTGAAATATGATATTATTAAGATATAAAGCTCCAGGAGTGTGTTCTAGAATATTTACAGAACACGGCTAAAGATACACACCCACTGTAAACAGAGCGCATGGTACTGTGGCTGCAAGCTGCTCAGGGACACACCCCCACACTCCTCCTTGACCCACCTCTCCTCCTCCTTATTTGCATTAAAGCTACAGACACCGAAACGGCGCATTTAGGGAAAGCTCAATGTGCGACTGGCTCGTAGTGGCTGTAATTTTGCACCACGGCTGAATTTCGGGAACGTCTTCAAATACTGTGTTTGGGGCCTACTAATATCTATATTAAAGCATCCATAAAGTAGCATGCTATGGGACCTTTAAAGATTCAGTATTTTGCTAGTCATTGCTATTTAAAACAGCTCCCTGGGGTCTTTACAAGGGTCCATATAAAAATCTATCCTGAAACCAGCTTCTGTACTGTGTGTTACAGAGTCTCGTTTTCTACATTCTCGAAAACAGGCTCTTAAGGGTGTGGTGTTATGCTAATGAGCAATGCTCTGATTGGCCGCCTTGTTGCGAGGTTTGGCAGAGGCAGGACCAGAGATCACAAAGCTTGAGGCGGTATTTTACTGTAAAATATCGGCCGCTCCAGAACCGACAGGGAACGTCATCTTACATTGAAGAAGATTATCTCAGCCAACTCTTAGTTTTCAAACAGGGAAACTAAAAAAAATTAACGTCTCAAAAGCACGTTGGAGATATTGCTTTGAACACTCACCTCTGATGGTTGAATGAACACCAACCTCTCACTTCAGATCTTTTGCTCTACTAAAGTCCTGTTTAACGTGAGGAACAAGCGAAAGGCCAGGAATAAGCCATTCTCCATGATACATCCTCTTTAGGTATGTATTTCCAGAGCAGCAGGGGGTCTTAAGGTCAGAGGTAGACCTCATAACCCTCAACATAGATCCATATGAGGTTGTGCCTCATTTGAAATTAAAAATGTAAAGAAATATTCCTCGTTTGGGTTGCTCCGTTCTCCTTTAAAGGGGCGACAACAATAACGCAAGCTAAGAGGCACAGTGACCTTGAGGTAAATATCGCTGACGCATCAATTAGAACCGAGCTGGCCGCTAATTCACGGCAATGGACCGCAAAGGATGCTCCCCTTAAGCCAAGAGATGGCGCTCATCTGGCCACACTCATCACCGTTTAGCCCTATCATGGCCTTCTAAAGCCCGGGACGTTAATCTGACAAGAGCGACAGCTGAGGAGACCGTACAAGACAAGCCATCTACAGGAACACCCCAAGACTCACAGAGCAAATGACAGAAGAAATTATTCACTTTTCATTCATGATGCGTTAGTCATATACTATTATTATTATTATTATTATTATTATTATTATTATTATTATTATTATTATTATTATTATGTTCCCAGCCGCTTTAGCGGAGACATTAGCTCCAGCCTGGAGGGAGGCCTCTGTCTGGGTTCCTCCCAACGTATCTCCCCCCTTCCCTGGTCATGAGGCTTTTTGAGCTCTTTGAGACTGTAACTGGGAGTTAGGGCTTCATAAAAGAAACAGACTTGACGAGAAATAGGGCATTACGGAATCAGTACTGTACTACATTTACATTTACATTTAGGGCATTTAGCAGACGCTTTTATCCAAAGCGACTTACAATAAGTGCATTTGTTACAATAAGTACATTTGTCATAAGAAGTGAAACAATATATCGCTGTCGGTACAGTAAAGACGTTCATAGAACCAAGTGCAAGTATTACAATTGCTAGGCTAACCCATTCCCTGTGTAAAGCAGCGATAGCAGCTACTGTAGATGCTACACAATTAAGTACCTTGAATAAGTGCAATGTACAAGTGCCAGGACGTACAACATTCAGTGGTGGCTGTGCATTGGTTTCTATGCAGAGTCGAGATGAACTCTGAACAGGTGAGTTTTGAGTCTTTTGCGGAAGCTGGTGAGCGACTCTGCGGTCCTGACATCGGTAGGGAGCTCGTTCCACCACTGAGGTCCCAAAACAGAGAAAAGTTGTGACTTTGCTGATCGACCTTTGCTTGCTCTTAGCGATGGCGGTACCAGACGTCCAGCTGAGGTACTTGAGCAGAGGGATCGAGCTGGGGTGTGTGGCTTTACTAAGACACTGGATCAGGGCCTCGTGTCCCGATAACGATCTTCGCTCGTACGATCATTCTCACGATGGATCTTGCGAACCATTGTGAATTTATTTGGAGCGTTTCCCGAAACTCCTCTTAACATGAACACGCGCGTTCACTGCACTCACAACATTCGTAGGATTGCAACTGTCCATCGACACAGTGCTGAAACGGGCTATGTAGGAAGGGGGTACGCAGGAATGTCGCAGGAAAATGGGGTTAAAAAGGGTTAAAATATCTCCCCATCAAGGCCAACAGCAGAGTAGCCTACAAAAAAAATAGACTGCAATAATATGAATGCTAAAGATATTAAAACACAATTGATTAGGCCTAGGCCGACATATGCTATATCAGCCCTAGTCCTGAACGCACTGTGCATACACTTTTTCACGACATTTCCCCCCCTGAAATAATTCCATATTACAAAAATCCAAAAAAGATCGTGTGACAACTTCATTTATCTTAATGTGCTGATTTCTGAAACATGCTTTGCGCAGCAAAGAGAGCCGACTTTATCTGATTCCGCATAAGATTTCATTGATTGGCGGACACTCTCTAGTCTTGAATATTTGTAGACATTAAAAATGCAATGTTCCATTCATTCATTATCATTCAAACGCAGAGGCTAGGCATTGACACACAGCTATTGCTGACCCGATTAGGAGAACTTGGTCTAGATCCTGCCCATATTGTTGGGCATGATGAAGTAGGCTATAGGTCTTTTTACACTGCCAAGCCGGTTTGGTTGCGGCTTGGCACGCCCGGCGATTTCTATTTCTATCTATTATATACTCCCGAATGTTTTAATTTTTTTATGAATGAAGACACCCGCATGCAATAATGAGTTCACGTCCGAGTGTAGACTACAAACGCGATTAACTATGTTCAGGGATATTCGTTACTGTCTAGACAGTAACGGCTCCTTGTCCAAACCTTGCACGCTTGATACAGGTGTCCCTCAAGGCTCGGTGCTGGGGCCTCTTCTGTTCTCCCTCTACACCAGATCTCTGGGCTCTGTAATTACATCCCACCGCTATTCCTATCACTGCTATGCTGACGACACTCAGCTATTTCTCTCCTTTCCCTCATCTGACAAAGCCCTGATTGCAACACGCATATCTGAATGTCTGGCAGAAGTCAGCGCCTGGACAACTGCCCATCACCTGAGGCTTAACCTCAACAAGACTGAGCTCCTCCTAATACCAGGGAAAGATTGCCCACACATGGACTTACTGGTCACTGTTGAGAACATCACTGTATCTCCTTCTCCAACTGCCAAAAACCTTGGTGTAGTGTTGGACAATCAGTTGTGCTGCACCGCAAACATCACTGCGGTGGCCCGGTCCTGCAGATTTGCACTTTACAACATCCGCAGGATCCGGCCCTTCCTCACAAGGGAAGCAGCTCAGCTTCTAGTCCAATCACTGGTCATCTCCCGCCTCGACTACTGCAACTCGCTCCTGGCTGGACTCCCTGCCTCTGCGATTAAACCGTTGCAGCGCATCCAGAATGCGGCAGCGCGCCTCGTGTTCAACCTACCAAAGTTCTTACATGTAATTCCCCTCTTCCGAGACCTCCACTGGCTCCCTGTAATAGCTCGCATCAGATTCAAGATGATGGTACTGGGATACAAGGCAGTCGATGGAACTGCCCCTGCCTTCCTCCAAGCATTAGTAATGCCACACACCCCAGCTCGATCCCTCCGCTCAACTACCTCAGCTGGACGTCTGGTACCGCCATCGCTAAGAGCAAGCAAAGGTCGATCAGCAAAGTCACAACTTTTCTCTGTTTTGGGACCTCAGTGGTGTAACGAGCTCCCTACCGATGTCAGGACCGCAGAGTCGCTCACCAGCTTCCGCAAAAGACTCAAAACTCACCTGTTCAGAGTTCATCTCGACTCTGCTTAGAAACCAATGCACAGCCACCATTGAATGTTGTACGTCCTGGCACTTGTACATTGCACTTATTCAAGGTACTTATTTGTGTAGCATCTACAGTAGCTGCTATCGCTGCTTTGCACGGGGAATGGGTTAGCCTAGCGATTGTAATACTTGCACTTGGTTCTATGAACGTCTTTACTGTACCGACAGCGATATATTGTTTCACTTCTTATGACAAATGTACTTATTGTAACAAATGCACTTATTGTAAGTCGCTTTGGAAAAAAGCGTCTGCTAAATGCCCTAAATGTAAATGTAAATGTAGACAGGGTCCAATAAATAGTGAACTTCATCACAGCCTCACATTAGCGCCTACAGTGCTTAATGCAAGAAATCGCAACAAAAAACGCCTGCAGAAATTCTCCGACACCCGCTGGTCTCAGCATGATGCATGTCTACAGTAGCCTATGTCTTCTGTCATTGATCAATATGAGGACATTTTAACCCTGATGGTTGAATTAAAATCAGAGGGAGACAGCAAGTGCAGCTCGAAAGCGATCTCTCACACAGGAGCAATGGAATCATTTGATTTTATTATATGCCTTGTGACGTGGCGTTTGATCGGTACATTTCGGCTGTGCATGTATTTTTGGAATTTTAAATTGCTGCAATAAAATGTTGCAATAAAATGTTATTGTTGACTTCTAACATGTCTCTATCTTTGCTGTTTAAATCTAACAGTAGTCTATGGGTAATATATCGGCAGTAACCATTGTTTTTGGTTGCGAAATTAGGCCAGCTGGGCATTCCCCGGCATTGGATGTGTTTAAATAAAACGCATCCAACACACGGAGTGTCCTCTGGTGACGCCACTGAGGCTATAGTAGGCTAACGATGCTCTTAGCATCCTACTAGTAATCCCTGGAGTCCTCGTAAGCTACGAGCGTTTTCACGGCGTTCGTTACCAATGCTTTTGGGAAACGGTGTGAAAACTGTACGATGCTCGTACGACGTACTTCACGATCCACTTAGGCTAACGATTCTTTCAGGAAACGGGGCCCAGGAATGTATCGAAGTATTTAACAATCATAATCAATTTTATCACAAGAAAAGTTATACCTAGATTTTTAAGATGTGTTGGTGACATTTGCAGTTATTTTGAATCCAAACTGTCATCCCTTTGATTACGTCAGACAAATCCCTGGAGAGTCATGTATTCATGTGTTCAGTAAAACGCTGATCTAAAAACGTTAAAAATGTTCTTATTTGTGTTGTGGGCACTAGCGTAGGGTGTTTGATGGCCAGCCAAACATTGAGAGTTTTTACTGTTATTCAGGGCTGAAAACGGCATTGACAATTAAAAATGCAAGGCAACTACTATTGGTTAGTTGAAAATAATAATCTACAGTCAAACATAGCATACACCAACACAGTCTCACTCCAAGAACGTCAAATACCGACTGTGGGCAAGGGCACTTTAGCGTCGGTCGCTGACGGGAAAGGTACCCTTCGGCGTCGTCTGCAGACGGAGAGGGGGTTCAATTCACTACAATGTAATGCCATCGCCGGCGATGTTTGACGATCAGAGCGGGTGCTCCAGCAGCCCATTCACTCCTGTATTAACCCGACTACGGCTGTAATACACTGTAAACCCAGGTTTTGATTAAACTCAACAGACTGATTTAATATGACTTAAATGTGTCTAATTTATTGACATTACTTGTTAATTCTGATTAAGCTGAACTTTTCCATGTCCCTTTTTATTGTAATTGCGTTTTTAAGTCCAATCTGTAGTTTCTACTGAAACAAACTGAGTTTGTATTACTTAAACATGTGTTATTTCTTCACATTAATTATGAATTCTGAGTAAACTGTACTTTTTAATGGCCTATCTTGTTGTAATTATGTGTTTGAGCTCAAACAACTCAATATCATCAAGTTTTGTTACGCAACGCATTGACGTCACCCATGCAACCGCCAAAAATCTAGTTTATACCAGTTTAGACAGCGTGGTATTGTGACTCTGAACTTGAGACAGAACAGAGACGAAACAGAACAAAGACGAAACAACATTTTTGACAACTTCAGCAAGCAAATTGTTGGACCCGCGTTTGAAGCCTTCGGTGAATGAACCGAGTTCAGCCACAAAATGGTTAGGTCGAACCTGGCACTGGTTGCATGCCATTGCAGTCCCGACTGCTAGCTGAGGTAATTTAGCTAGCAGTATATAACTTAAGTGAGACACCCCTCACATTTTTGCAAATATTTTATTATATATTTTAATGGGGACAACACAACAACCGGTAACATACACGTTGCATATACACGGCTTTGCTAGCTAGTAGTCTGAGGTATAAAACGAAGCGCGCTAAACTAAGCTCGGAGTGGGACCATTTCCTCCAGGAAGGCAACAAAGTAAAATGTAAATAGTGTGATGCTGCTCTTCAGTTAAGTAGTGGTACTAGCAATATGCTGTACCACATTAAGAACCAGCAACCAGGTGCCGTGTCCGAGGATCGCTCTCACCCGAAGACCACGTCGCCACTAGCTGGGGAGAAAGTGTCGCTTACCGGTCCGAGGCCATCACCCAGTCGGTGTGCCGATGATTAGAACATGTGGACATGTTGGATATGTTGTTACAACATGTTGATCTTCCTCAACACAAAAACGTCAATTCGAATCGAATTGCTGTTTTGTTGTTAAGAATAAGTAAAGCTTATAAAAAGCAATTCATTGTCCGCATGTCAGAAGCGCCGCAGCAGAGCACCAGTAATTTGACCACTATGCAGTTCTAACATTCAGGGCTCCACACTAACTTTTTTTCACTAGGAGCACTGTGGCCCCCAACTGAAAATTATAGGGGCAAAACCAGAAATTTTAGGGGCACACATCGTAAATCAACATGGCAATGTGATTTTCTATTTTTTCTTCAATGTATTACTAATGCATATTTTGATAATGAATGCAGAAATTACAATGTGCGGTTTCATATTCAGTGTTACATTTTATTATGATTCTCATCTATACCAACTGTTTCCACGTGTGCGTGCATGCGTTCGACGAGTACGGAAGCGACAGTTTCACGGGAGTGCGCCCGCTTGTCATGCCGCAGGCTGCAGCTCCTCCTCTCTGCCTGCTCACCTCTCCATTGAGAATGCATTAGCAGGCACCTCCCTTTATGGCACATGAAGTCCTGACTGGGTTTGGATACCCGCTGGTTCCCGTCAGGTGACCCGCACAATTTGGATGAAACGGGTGAAACATAATGTGTCGGACACGGGTGCGGGGACGCCTGAACAGCGCGGGTCGGACCGGGTTTGGACCGACCCGCGTCGGTCCAAACCCGGTGCTGGATATGTAATTCAGGAGCGGAGGAGTCAACTAAAACCGTCACCAGTGGATGATGTGCTTTTGTTGCACAGCAATCTAAAGCACCAGGCCAAACATCACTTCGGGTGCGGGTCGGGCGTCGATATCAATTTATAGCAGGTCGGGGGCGTAATGTAATTTGCGCTACCGTCGGAACACGGGTCAAATGCGGTTTTAAGTATTGGGGGTGCAGGTTTGCAAAATAAGACACGTGCAGGACTCTGGCACTGGCATCGCCGCAGGTTGGAAGAATGAGTCAATAGTTTGTGTATTGTTCAAACACATGTAGCAGGTTGTGAAATCTTTCTCCTTCTCACAGAGACTTTTACGCGCGCTCGATACTTAATCCCTAGGACCCTCCCCCTCCATAAATTAGCCACGAACAGTGGCAATTCCCTATCTTTCTCACACTCATTGGACTGCCACAGATTCCGGATTCGTTGACGCGCCCCTTCCCCGTTTAATGTGTACAAATTTAAAAATAAAAAAGGGCAAACATGTGCGACAAGAGGCAAAATTCTGTCGCACACTCTCAAATTTTGGTCACAAAATGAAACCATTTGGTCGCAGTCTGGAGCCCTGACATTGTGCAATTCGTAGGCCTAGGTTATTTTTTTGCATATTGATTTACGAAATGGCAATTCAATAGTTAATTTATTGAATTGGGGTGGGAATTGGGGTGGGGGGACGTTGCACGTCCCCCCACCTTTTGTGGGGGGACGTGCAACGTCTGGCCTGCAGGGGGAGTATGGACAGGTTGGGAGCGCACGGGATTGGCCGGGGGGATTGGACCTGGTGGTGAGCAGGTGTCTGCACTCAGGTCAATCAGGGAGGGTGTACTTATGTGCCTGCTTTCTGTTATAGTAGGAGAAGGAAAACCCGGAGCACGGACCCCCGAGATCCCGCAAGAGGGAAACCCACACGAGTCCAGCCAGAGAGAGAAATTGTGGGACCGAACCCCTTTGTCGTTACCATTTCGAGTTTTGTGTTCTCGTTTAAAAACAATAAAAGAGACCTCCCGCTGAGGGACAGCAACCTTGCCTGCTCGCCTTTGTGCATTTGTGGACCTGCTACACCTTTATTTTATGGAATCATTGACAACGCATTCTCTTTTGCAACGATGAAAAAATGCGGCAATGAACTTCAGAAAAGCCAACAGAAACTACAGGAATGTCGTGCTTACACTTGCTGTGAAACACCAGAAAGCAGTCAGCTATCATTTGGACTCAAGCTCATTTTTCAAACCTTCAGTTGAGATGGTGAAGGTCACTACAGTCTCGGTATCATCTTTATATCATCTTATCATCTTTCGCTGTTAACGTCTAGAGCAGTGGTTCCCAAACTTTTCACAGCCACGTACCCCTTTAGACATCTGACCTCCAGCCATGTACCCCCTACTACCGCACACACAAAAAACCTGTCTGTAAGTCCCCCCACCACCATCACCACGCGCACGCACGCACGCACGCACGCACGCACACACGCACATACACACACACACACACACACACACACACACACACACACACACACACACACACATTTCTATACATTTCTATATTATTTTATTTTTCACCAAATGGATCAATTCTTATCAGCATTTTTAGTGTGCAACACCAGTTCACTTTTGAAAAAAGTAATCTACCAAACATTTCTACATTTCTAGAACATATTCAATTATAAACCGCTTGAAACTAAATTACAAACTCACCGCAGCTTTAATGAGAAGGGTGTGCATGAGAGGATGCGCATAGGTCTGCAATATCTGGCTCAATTTGAGAAAGTCTGAGTCTTAAATTGTTCTCCACACAAAATCTTGCTCTGTATTTTGTTTTTATACTTGTCAGAGCTGAGAATCCACTCTCACACATGTACGTGGTGGCAAAGGGCATCAAAGTCTTAACAGCGCGTTTGGCCAGCACGGGGTATTCTGTGCACAGTCCGATCCAGAAATCCGACAGTGGCTTCTGATTAAATTCCATTTTCAGGGAACCATCTGTTGTGATCTCAATGAGACTATCCTGTTCAGATGTTGATAAGAAAGCAGGCACATCTGTAAACGGATGACGTATCCAACTGTCTGAGCTGTCAGATTCGGGGAAATACCTGCGCAGCTGTGCAGCCAGCTCACGGAGGTGCGCGGTTATCTCGTGTTTCATTTTGTCTGTCAGGCAGAGTTCATTTGCACATAAAAATTCATGCAACGTGGGAAAGACCTCTGTGTTGTTGTTCTCCGTGCAGTTTAACCAGAGGTTCAACTTTTTTATCATGGCTTCAATTTTATCTCGCACGTTGAATATGGTTGCTGAAACCCCTTGTAATCCAAGATTAAGTTCGTTCAGACGAGAAAAAATATCGGACAGATAACCCAGGCGTGTAAGAAACTTTTCATCGTGCAGATGCTCAGACAAATGAAAGTTGTGATCACTGAAGAAAATCTTAAGTTCATCTTTGAGTTCAAAGAAACGTGTTAATACTTTGCCTCTTGATAACCAGCGCACCTCTGTATGAAGTAGCAACGTCTCATGATCGCTGCCCATTTCACTGCATAATGCAGAAAAAATGCGAGAGTTCAGGGGCCTGGCCTTCACAAAGTTCACCATTTTCACTGTTGTGTCCAAAACATTTTTCAGACTGGCAGACATTCCCTTGACAGCAAGAGCCTCTCGGTGGATGCTGCAGTGAATCCAAGTGGCATCAGGAGCAACCGCTTGCACGCGCGTTACTACTCCGCTGTGTCTCCCGGACATGGCCCGTGCGCCATCGGTACAGATACCAACACATTGTGTCCACATAAGTCCGTTTGATGTCACAAAGGTGTCCAGCATTATGAAAATGTCCTCTCCAGTTGCCCTTTTTTCCAGAGATTTGCAGAAAAGCATGTCCTCCTTAATTGTCCCTTCATGAATGTATCGCACATATACCAGGACATGTGCCAGGCCGGCTACATCTGTCGACTCATCCAGCTGTAGCGCGTAAAATTCACTGGCTCGTACACGACGTAGTAGTTGTTTTAACACGTCCTCGGCCATGTCACTGATTCTCCGAGAAACAGTGTTATTGGATGAAGGCATGGTCTGTATAGTTTTTTTGGCTTTTTCCCCCAGCATCGTCCCGACCATATCCATGGCAGCAGGGACAATTAAGTCCTCGACAATAGTGTGTGGTTTGCCAGTTTTAGCCACTCTGTAACTCACCATGTAAGATGATTGTAGCCCGCTCCTATTAACGGTATCTGTCTCCCGTATGCAAGTCTTACTGGTAGAAAGTCCTCTCAATTCTCGCTCAAAAAACTCCCGTGGCTTATTTCTCAAATGAGCATGTTTTGTTTCTAAATGTCTGCGCAACAGTGACGGTTTCATTGAGTTGTGAGACAGTACTTTTGCACATATAACACACTGTGGCCGAGTAAATCCACCAGTATTAATCTTAGTGAACCCCAAAGCAATATAGTTTTCATCATATTTTCGCCTTTTTGACGAGGTTGTTCCTTTGCCCGTTGCTGCATGCTTTCCCGCATCAGGAGGCTCTGCATCGGACTCCTCACCACTGTCCGTGGCTATGCTCTCAGCGTGACCAGCCACAGGTGCATCGCTATCATCCCGGTCAAAGGTAGACGACGTTGAAGGTGACGAATAATGTGGGTTGTTGTCGCTGGAAAGTGCACCTTCGACTGTTAGCTGACTGGTGGCAGCAGTGGATGTCCCTCTGGAAGGGCAATTTATCCTTTTTAGCCATTTATCCATTTACGGCAGTTAGCCGGGCGGCGGGCAACGTGTTTGTTTCGGCAGTGCAATTAATTCACTGACCACCAGAGGGTAGCCTATACATGTCTATGCATGACAGTGAGTGAACAGGCGCTTATTAATCCGCCGGTTTAAACATGTAATGACGCTCTTTACAAACGATGTTTTTTATTTTTTTTCTTTTGCATTTTTTCGCGTACCCCCTGTGTCACGTGGCGTACCCCTGGGGGTACGCGTACCACAGTTTGGGAACCACTGGTCTAGAGGGTACTCAGTCAGAAAATCCACAAGCCAGCAGCAGTTCTTGCAGCATCATCCATTTGTTTAGAAGGAGTTACATACAAGGCAGATATGGTAGTCTCTGCTGGATCCTGCTCAGGTCTCACTGAGTTTAGGCAGATCACACAGATTGTTGCAGTTCATACAGAAATCATGTTTGTGTTCAGAGTAATGAGTGCGTGTACCATGAGCACCTTAGATCGTACAACGTTATATTCTGTGCTGAACAATCTCTCTTTCTCCCCATGGCGCTGCAACAGAGAATGCTTGTGAGAGTTATCTTCACTGAAGCAGACATAAGGAAGGTCGAACTGACGACAAAACCTGATACAGTTGACCTTTTAATTGGCTCCTGTGGCGGGGCTACACACAGAAGACTGAGTGTGAATATTGCCTGTGGGTTCGTCTTGTTTGTTTATGTATTCCGTTACCTTCATACTGTTTTAAAATCATTCATCTACCATGTCATTTATCATACGCACTACGACAGTTCAATACAATCTTGCAAGTACCATCATTACAACGTTTCTTTCTGCTTGTTTCCATTTACCATTAACGTCACCTGTTTTGTCGCAATAACCACTCGTCTTATGTTTATATGAGGGTTGGAGCACCGCGTCTCCAGGGTTTATATCTACGTCAAATCTTCCGGGTAAACCGGAAGTGACCCTGAGTTATTATTTTTATTTTATTGCTGTCTTTTTACATTTTGGCTATGCCAAAATATAGCAATGGTGCACAGTTTATAAGGTTAATTGTTTCTCGCTAGTTGAGGATAGAACGGAAGCTGTTTTAAAGCTGTTGTGTAACTGCTCTGGTAAACACCCCTGACGCAACGGAAAAATTGGTATGCACCAATTAGCAGTGGGGGTTAGGCCTACTTAGGCCGACGTTCAACAGTGGTTCGGGGGATCTGATGGAGAGAGGACTTATGCCTGAATATCGCTCTCCTGTATTGGACTTGTTTAAAGGTCCGGTTTCTTGAAGTTTTGACTTATGTTTTTTTATGGTGACTCTCAAGCCTATTTGATATGCTGAGTCAACCTTATGTATATATATAGATTTTTTTTATGTTTTTGTTTTTTTGTTAATTTTTTTCCTATTTTTTTATCGCCTTAAGGGCCTTAAATTGGGATAAATAAAAGATCCCATCCTATCCATCACTCCTCGTCTGCTCCTGAGTGTTTTTTCATCTCGTTCAAGGCGCTCCAACACATCTCCCCCTGACAATTTGGTGGCAGTGGTTTCCGGGTACCAGTAGTCACGAGCGGCACTCAGTGAGGCAAGATGGAGGACAAAGGCAGAGGTACGGCACCCCCTGGAGATGGCTCAGCGATGGGGACCAGGCCAAAAGCACCGACGTCCAAGCCTCCCACTCCAGTGGTAGAAGACCGGACGGATCGCCTTGAGAAGATCGTGAAGTCGATGGTGGAGTATCAGAGGCGGCAACATGACCAGGCCGAGGAGGAGTCCTTTCGTCAGGAACAGAGGTGGAAAGCCATGGAGCATCAGTTCCAGCTGCTTCAGAGGTTGGCGAGAGAGCCGGCGACAACGCCGGCAACAGGGCAGTCACTTTCCGATTCGCAGCACGTGCACCCGCCCAGCTCCCGCCCTTCTACAGCCTCGGATCCACTCTCCAACATGCCCTTTCTGGACATACCAACTCCTCTCCCACGTCCAGGGCAACAACCAACGCCCGGGATGCACAGTTCACGCAACTCCACTTCTCTTGGCCTTGCCACCTCTCCAAACCTCCATAGGGGCTGGAGACCCCCTAAGATGGCTCCTTTTGAAGAGCATGAAGATATTGAACATTACCTGACCACCTTTGAAAGACTCGCGACAGCGTGTCAGTGGCCCCTGGAGACTTGGGTATTGTACTTGGGTATACAGAACTGCCTATGTGGCAATGACTTTTGATGACAGCCAGGATTATGCAAAAGTAAAGCAGGCCATTTTGGATAAGTTCAACATAAAAGCAGAGACTTACCGCCAACGTTTCCGTTCGAAGACCATGCTGGAGGATGAGACGGCGAAGGAGTTGCAGGCTCGGCTGAAGGACTTGTTCGGAAAATGGATTGCGCCTGAGACACTGACCAAGGACCAGATTTGCGACCAGATGGTTCTGGAACAGATCCTGGGCATGCTGAACACCGACCTACAGGTGTGGGTGAGAGAACACACCCCTCGCTCATAAGCTGAAGCAGCAGACCTTGTGGAAACCTTTGTGACTGCCAGGCCTTCCAGAAGGAAGTACTTCCTGGGCCCACCACAACATGACTGGAGAAGACCATACCAAGCCGCCCAGCAAGAGCCGGAAAATACATCTGCTGGTAAGCCTGCGGGTGATAGTGGTCGTGTGGTTAAGCTCTCCTACAGCCCCAATAGCCCCAGTGTTAGCTCCACTCCAGCTAGAACACCTAGAGGCATTATTTGTCATGGTTGTGGTCAACAAGGTCACATTAGGCCCAATTGTACGGCAAAGAAAATGTCTGATTCTAGACTGTGTTACCTACCTGGTCCTAGCAAGCACACGCATAGGACCTCCGCTGACGTGATTGTCCCAGTGAAAGTGAAAGTTGATTCAGGAAGCAGTCAGTCTTTCATCCTCAAGTCTTGTTTAGAGTCTGATTTCCAACCCCGGGGCAAAATTAAAGTCTGCTGCATCCATGGCGACGAGTCTGAGCACCAGACCAGCGAGGTTCTCTGTGAGATTAGTGGCCAAAAGTATCTGTTAACCATGGGGGTTCTAGATAAAGGTCCATATCCCGTGATCCTGGGCCAGGATGTGCCAGTGCTGGTGGACCTATTGCAGACTGTTAACACAGTGAAGGCATATGTGACAACTAGAGCTCAGACTAGAGAGAAAGCAAATGATTTGTGGTCTGAGTTACCATATGACTGTTGCCCTGGTGGCAAAGTTAAGAAGTCCAAGGCAGAGAAAAAGTGACAGGTACCTCAGTGCAGGAAAGTATGCCCTCCCCACCACTAGAGCACAATAAAGTGTTGGTAGAAGATTTTGCAAAGCTGCAACTAGAGGATCCTACACTTAGTTCCTGTTTCTCCGCTGTCAAAAACCCAGATGAGGCTAGGGAAGCATTGGAAGAGGGTAATACATGTTTTGTCAAGAATAATGAGAAGCTTTACAGAGTGGCTGTAGACACCGAGCAGTTGGTAGTTCCGGAAGTTCTCCGGGCCAAAGTTCTACATCTGGGTCATACTATTCCTTGGGCAGGCCATCTAGGTATGGAAAAGACAGAGAACAGGATCCTGAACCGATTTTACTGGCCAGGGTTCCATAAGGATATTGCTGAATACTGCAGGTCTTGTCCAGAATGCCAACTGTCAGCTCGCTCCAGGAGAGGGTTAAAAGTTCCCCTGATTAGCCTTCCCATTATTGTCGTTCCACTCAGTCGCGTTGCCATGGATGTGGTAGGTCCCCTGGAGAGAAGTAGGGCAGGTCACCGCTACATTCTAGTCATCTGCGACTATGCAACACGGTACCCAGAGGCATTCCCCCTCAGAAACACCAAAGCTAGACAAGTTGCCAACTGTTTGATCCAGCTTTTCTCCCGGGTGGGGGTCCCGAAAGAGATCCTAACAGATCAGGGTAGTAACTTTACCAGCAAGTCACTGAGACAGGTATACTCCCTGTTAGGAATCCGGGGCATCAAAACCACACCCTATCACCTGCAGACTTACGGCTTGGTCGAGAGGTTTAACCAGACCTTGAAGTCGATGCTGCGGAAGTTTGTGTCTGAGTCAGGAACTGACTGGGATCAGTGGCTCCCATATCTGCTATTCTCCTACAGAGAAGTACTGCAGGCATCCACCGGGTTCTCCCCCTTCGAGCTCCTGTATGGACGGGAGGTGAGAGGCCCGCTTGACATTCTCCGTGAGAGCTGGGAGGGGGACGCCTCTCATCAGCCAACCAACCTGGCGGGCTATGTCATCAAGATGACGGAGAAGCTGGACCAGCTGAGCTCCATGGCACACGAACAACTGGCCAAGGCCCAGACATGGCAGAAGACATGGTACGACCGGACAGCACGTAGCCGCACCTTTATTTCCGGACAGAAGGTGTTGCTGTTGTTGCCGTCAACCGAGAGCAGTCTGCTGGCGAAGTGGCAAGGTCCGTTCGAGGTGCTTCGCCGAGTTGGCGAGGTGACCTATGAAATTGCCACGCCAGGCAGACGCCGCTCGAAACAGACTTTCCATGTCAATCTTCTGAAAGAATGGAGAGACCGACCATCGTCTGACATCCAGGACCAATTGTGGGCGCGGACCGTGGAAGAGGAAGAGGAGCCATCAGAGCAGTACTTTCCTACTGCAGGCAGTGAATCGACCTACCCCTCCGTCACCCATCTGACACCTGATCAGCAGGAGGACCTGATGAACATCATTCCCCGAGGCCTGTTCAGAGCCCTGCCAGGACGAACCGATGTCATTACCCATGACATCCGCCTGACAGCTCCAGGTCCCATCCGGCAGACCAACACCAGGGTTCCGGCGCGACTGATCCCCGCGCTAAAACAGGAAGTAAAGGCGATGCTGGAAATGGGGGTGATCGAGCCGTCACACAGCGAATGGTGCAGTCCCGTGGTCCTTGTGCCCAAAAAGGACGGGGAGCTCCGCTTCTGTGTCGACTACTCTAAGCTGAATAGCATCTCTGCATTTGACCCGTATCCCATGCCCCGTGTGGACGAGCTGGTGGAGCGTCTGGGGAAGGCTGAGTTCCTCAGCACCCTCGACCTGTGTAAGGGGTACTGGCAGGTACCA
The DNA here is from genome assembly GCF_949987615.1 of Pollachius pollachius. NCBI lineage: Eukaryota > Metazoa > Chordata > Actinopteri > Gadiformes > Gadidae > Pollachius > Pollachius pollachius. The sequence goes on from NC_136935.1 coordinate 26,208,688, forward strand.
CTCTCCCCCCAAGCACAGGAGCTGCCAGCCTTCAGAGCTCCATCCGGCCTATTCCAGTTCTGGGTCATGCCTTTTGGCCTACACGGCGCAGCAGCGAGCTTCCAGCGCATGATGGACGAGGTGCTTAACGGCGCTGAAGAATACGCTGCGGCGTACATCGATGACGTGGTCATCCACAGCAGTTCCTGGGAGGCCCACCTTCAACACCTGAGCGACATCTTCCAGCGGATCCATCGGGCCGGGCTGGTAGTCAACGCCAGTAAATGCCAGCTGGCCCGATCTGAAGTGTGCTACCTGGGCTATGTCCTGGGTGGTGGCACCATTTGTCTTCAGGTCAGCAAGGTGGAGGCCATCCACGGCTGCCAACCGCCTACAACCTAAAAGGGCGTGAGATCCTTCTTGGGGCTGGTTGGCTGGTATAGGCATTTCATCCCCAACTTCTCCAGCCGAGCTGCGTGTTTGACTGACCTCACTCGGAAAACCAGTCCCAACAAGGTGGTCTGGACTCCCGAGTGTGAGGTATGTGCTCCCGCATGTGTCCCGCATGTGCTCTGAGCCGGTGCTGCAGAGCCCTGACTTTTCCTTGCCCTTCACAGTGCAGACGGACGCTTCAGGCCTAGGCCTAGGGGCTGTGTTGCTGCAAGGTGACGGGGAGAACAAGATGCCCGTACAGTATGTGAGCCGCAAGCTTTTCCCTCGCGAGACTCGATACTCCACCATCGAGAAGGAGGGTCTCGCCATTAAATGGGCCCTTGATACTCTTAAGTACTATTTAGTGGGGAAAGAGTTTGTTCTAGAGACAGACCACAGGCCCTTGCAGTGGCTGCATCGCATGCGGGACTCTAACTCCAGGATTACTCGCTGGCACCTGTCTTTGCAGCCCTACAAATTCACGGTGAAGTACAGGGCTGGTAAAGACAATGTGATTGCAGACTTTCTGTCGCGTCGTGAGACGGACGCTCCTTCTTAAGGGGGGGGGTGTGTGACGGGGCGCATAGCTACCGTCACGGTAGCGATACGCTACACACAGGAGACTGAGTGTGAATATTGCCTGTGGGTTTGTCTTGTTTGTTTATGTATTCCGTTACCTTAATACTGTTTTAAAATAATTCATCTACCATGTCATTTATCATACGCACTACGACAGTTTAATACAATCTTGCAAGTACCATCATTACAACTTTCTGTTTCTTTCTGCTTGTTTCCATTTACCATTAACGTCACCTGTTTTGTCGCAATAACCACTCGTCTTATGTTTATATGAGGGTTGGTGCACCACGTCACCAGGGTTTATATCTACGTCAAATCTTCCGGGTAAACCGGAAGTGACCCAGAGTTACTATTTTTATTTTATTGCTGTCTTTTTACATTTTGGCTATGCCAAAATATAGCAATGGTGCACAGTTTATAAGGTTAATTGTTTCTCGCTAGTTGAGGATAGAACGGAAGCTGTTTTAAAGCTGTTGTGTAACTGCTCTGGTAAACACCCCTGACGCAACGGGAAAATTGGTATGCACCAAATAGCAGTGGGGGTTAGGCCTACTTAGGCCGACGTTCAACAGTGGTTCGGGGGAGCTGATGGAGAGAGGACTTATGCCTGAATATTGCTCTCCTGTATTGGACTTGTTTAAAGGTCCAGTTTCTTTAAGTTTTGACTTATGTTTTTTTTTGGTGACTCTCAAGCCTATTTGATATGCTGAGTCAACCTTATGTATACATATAGATTTTTTTTATGTTTAGGTAATGTTGTTTTTTTGTTAATTTTTGTTCTATTTTTTTATCGCCTTAAGGGCCTTAAATTGGGATAAATAAAAGATCCCATCCTATCCATCACTCCTCGTCTGCTCCTGAGTGTTTTTTCATCTCGTTCAAGTCGCTCCAACACATCTACCCCTGACAGCTCCCTTAAAGATATTCTTCAAATAAACTATGCCTTCAGCTTACAGTTTAAAGATCCCAACTTCGACTTCAATCTAACAGAAATATCAGAGATGCCTGAGCGACCTACCCTTAAAATCATTCCAATCCTTACTCTTGGGTGCCCATCCCACGGTCAACATCAAGGGAACTAAGCGACACACCCAGCCAGGCAGACACGGACATCCTCTCCAACTCCTTTGAGGAAAGACAACGCCAGTGGCCAGAGGTATTTGATATGTATATACCGAAATTCTCAGTTGATGTGGAATATAGACTGCGTCAAGCAAACCTGCTCCATCTCAGGGGTGGAACACACCTCATTCCGTCAAAGGAGCTCAAACACGACATTGAGAGGCTGGCGGAGACCATATATGCCTTGAAAGCATATCCAACAAATGCAGAATTTGAAGCTGTTGCCTCAGCACTGGTGCGAGCACACCCATGTCTCAAAGAACAAGGATCAGTGTCCGGCCGGAGCAGTTGGAAAAACAGCTTGACATTCAAGATGGGGAATCACCGAACAAAAATGCGTCAGCGGTGTCAAGGTGATGTCACCTTGAACGGCGGTAAACATGGAAAGTACTATCCTTGTGGAGAGCCACTTAACAAGAGAATCAAGAAGGCAAAGAGAGAAGAAGTCAATTACTTAACAGATTATCCAGATGGACAGGATGACTCCAGCCTTGAAGATGCTCGACAGCTCATGGTGGATGAAATGTTAAAGAAAACCCCAAATGGAGCCCTCATCAAGCAGAATATGGATCTGACATTCGCCCTTCGAAGAGATGAAGTTGTGAAGGACAAGCCTGACATTACCCAGATATGTCAACGTTGGCCAGCTCTCTTTACTGAACACCAGGTAGGCTTATAGATTTGTCTCATATGCTGTATTCTACGGAGCCCCTCTGCTGGCACCAGAGGGGCTTCGAAGAGTAATACATGCTGAGTTGTTGCATAAAAAGATCACATCATGGTGTCAACTCATTTGAACATGAGCATGTTTTTTTTTTACATGTTTCAGGTGTGTCTGGAGTTCAGCAGGGTGGTTGGTAAGAGCCTGAGACAGGAGTTCTACGAGGCCCTTGACCATCACAGTCCCAGGCTCATGGAAATCTTAAAGGCAAAGAGGGGCCTCACAGGGTAGGTCTTGGCTGACCTGATGCGACAAACAAAGGTTAGTTGATTTTCAACTCTATATTTACGTCTTAGAAAATAGTCTGATACATTATTGAGCTTGAAAGAACTCACAAGTGGTGTAAATAAATGTACTGGTAATGTGAGCTATCCTGTTGATAGACGCTTTCTTCTCTTTAACTTTGAGTAGCCTATGTGTAATGGAGTTCAATTGGCTAAAGTAACTCCTCAGAGTAATTACCTACCACTCATTACATTAGTTTGCCAGGTTTTGCTAGTTGATCTGTAAATGAGGTATGCAAATAACTACCTGTATGCATAATGTCAAGAACACTGTGTGTTATTTAACAGGTGGGGTCCAGTACCAGGGGCGTAGGAATGAGTTTAACATTGGGGGAGACACATATCGGAAACCTGACAGATCCGGTATAATTTTTAGGTGGGACAAATGCGCCTGTCTCTGATATTGGAGGGGACACGTCCCCTCCGTCCCCCCCCGGTTCCTATGCCCTTGTCCAGTACGTAAATGGCTCTGCTGTGTATTATTGATTATGTGTGTGCACATAGTGTTCAGGGTAACATATGGACCCTATTTTAAGTGTGTGATGTCCTCTCTGCACCCTCAATCCACCAGGCATCGGATGTGACAGAAGTCAGATGCCTTGTCCTCAGGGGGCTTCCTGTCATTCTTGGCGATAATTCATCCACCTTCTTCAAGGCCTGCTTTGTAAGCAACTTTGATTTTTCTCTACCTCCCTTTACCCCCCCCCCACCCTCCCTTGCTCCCCCTGTTCTCTACCTCCCCTCCTCTCTCCCTACTAGGGGTGTGAACGGGTACAAAAAATTGTAAACGGTTACATGACCCCTTTTTGGTGTACACGGTTAACCATTTTTTTATTAATTAATGAAATTTTCTTTTTTTTTAAAGTGGTCCACAGACGCGCTATAGGGGGATAATTTGTTCATCAACACGGCGGATGCGCTCGCAGAATGATCGCAAAAAGAAAATTTGTTTGACTGGTTGCCATGGTTATCTCCGTGTGGTTAATTTGCAGTTGCGGTGTTAATTAGCGATGTTGTCAGCTTACTGTTACATTAAACTGTAAACGCGGTTATATGCTATAGTATCTGTGGTATAAAGGCTGGGATGAATTTCGAATTATAAATATGTCAACTTTATGTTGAAAGTATAGCGCGTCGTGATTCCCATTGAAACGAATGGCACGGTGATTTAATTAATTTTCTTTACGGTTTTCATTTACAGATTTTTCCTGAACGGTTATGATTTTCTAACCGGTTACACGTGTACCCGTGCACACCCCTACTCCCTACCATACATATTATTTGAAGGTGTGCATGTGTTAATAGTTTAATTTTTATTGTTATTGTTTGAAAAATAAAACTTCTTTGGAGGAGGTATACTCCAAAATTGTGACCTGTGTTCACCCCAGATCATTTGTGGATGCTTCTTGCACCTGTCCTGAGGGATTTTCTGTAGCGGTCGCTGCACTGGGCAGTGGATGGACACTGGATAGGGCAGACATGTGGGCTGTGTACCTATAGAGGCTGTTTGTAGCACTATGTTGTCATGTTGATGTGATCATGCCCTGTTCCTTTTTTCAGGACGTTGATGGTGAGGAAGGTTCATACAATGATGTGCCTGTGGGGATCCTCTGCCATGAACAGGAAAACATCACTCCACACATGCAGTCCATTCACCACAATGTATCCTCAGTGGGAATCATCTTGGAGGGAAACATTGTGATGGATGTTGAGAGCCTGCCCCAGGCCTTGTACATTGTCTTCGGACTTACCTATGCACTGTATCTCAACTACCCTAAGTACATGAAGAACACTTTTGATTTTTTTCAACAGGTACTTCTGAACTTAGGTAAGACCATTTTGACACCTAAACTTCAAACACTCAAGAATCAGCTTGCAATGTAAGATCCAGCATCTCCTCTTCCCAAGTCGTCAAATGTGAGTTGTTGTTTTTTTTTAATAATAATTGGTAGCTGTGGAGGGTGTGTGGAGTGTGTGGTGTTGATAGCTGGTTTACAGCCTCACCTGGCCTGAGTCAGACTGATTAGACTCTGGCTGGGTGGGGCTGCACACCTGTGGTGCAGAGCAACCATTGCATCCAGGATAAACCAGCTATCACCACATACACTCAGGAGGGAGCTACTACTCTGATGGCAGCTTGTAACATCAGCTCGGCGAATACCACCTGCCACCTTAAATAAAGGTGTATATAATCCAACATCTACCCGTGTCCTGTGTCGGAGGGCCCTAGGAAAAGCCACTTAGTTGGCGTGTGGCAGAGGTAAACTGCCATACTGGCGCCCAACGTAGGGCTCCTCTGACCAGGAAGGGACACGGAAGGACTGCCCAAACCCGCACTGGAGCTACCAGCCGCGGTAGCGGACAGCCACCTCAACGCAGGGCCTCCTGAACGGCAGTGACGGCCAGTGGAGAAGCGGGGAGGCAGTGCAGCTACCGCCACCGGCAACCGTCTGCTGCTAGCCTCCCCTTGATCCAGCCTGGAGCAGCCCAGGCCAGCCGCCCCTCTGCCAGAGGAACCAGGAGTCCAAGGCCCCATGCTCCAGGAGGAGATGGGGGATCGTGCACCGGTGTTCCAGGCCCTCCGAGGAGGGCTGCCGTTCAGGAGGGCCGGCGTTGAGGTGGCTGTCCGCTACCGCGGCTGTTGGCTCCAGTGCGGGTTTGGGCAGCCCTTCCGTGTCCCTTCGTGGTCAGACGAGCCCCACATTGAGCGCCAGTGTGGCAGGGTCGCTCCTGACCACACGCCACCTAAGTGGCTTTTCCTGGGGCCCTCCGACACAGGACACGGGTAGATGTTGTTTCCATATGCTTTTATTGCACCACAGGTGTGCAGCCCCACCCAGCTAGAGTCTAATCAGTCTGACTCAGGCCAGGTGAGGCTGTAAACCAGCTATCAACACACAATCCACACACACCCTCCACAGTAGTAAAGTGAAGAGAGAGAGGGTAAGGAGAGAAGGACACACTAAAGAAAATGTTACATGGGGGATGGAGAAAGCATGGGGGATTGTGAGGAGGGGAGACAGAGGGAGGAGGAGGGGTGAGTATGGGCAGTTTTATTTTTCACCCTTATTCTGTCTCACGCATGCTTTTTTGTTTTATCCAGAGAAACATTTGTTGTTAATGATCGAGTTCACAATTGCCAAGATGGAGGAGTGAAGTAGAGAGAGGAAAGGGGGGAGAGAGAAAGGGAGGTAGACGTGGAGGGGAGAGTGTGGGCTCTGCATACAGGTGTTATTTTTTTCACCCTCCCTTCTCTTTCATTCTCACACACTTTCTTTGTTTTTCCATGGACATTTGTTATGTGTAAATGTTAACATGCCAGTGTTCCGCATGGCTGAGTTTTATTTGGCCAGTTTGCCAGCCAGTTTATTGTAATTTTAATTACAATATTTATTTTTTTTAATTATCCAATATTATAATATTGTAATGATTGGAGGTAAAGATGCCATCACTGAGGAAACTCCACACTAGAAGCCTATTAGGCCATGGCTCTGTTTCTTATGTTGCTGAAAAAGACATGGTCAATAAAAAAAAATTGGATCATGGTAATGTAGCAGTTGTATTTATGTATTTTACGCGGCTCTATTGATTGAAAGACATATTTTGAGTTTCAGGAACTAAAAATGTTAAGTTGGGTCAGTTAGAATATACAATTTAGTTGAATTGGTAATGGAGTAATGCTGACTTAACAAGGTGAGTTAAATAAATGGGTGGGGAATGATTGTTTAAACTAAGTATCTTCAGTTACTGTAACTCGGGTTATTAGGACATTCAACTTAAATGTTCTGTTCCATTACATTATGGGCTTAAGTACATTGAACGTAGTCCACTTCACTTATTCAACTAATGCTTCAGTACTTAAAAATTTGAAGGCAACGAGTTACCTTACCTTTTTTTAACTAGATTCTACTTATCCGGGTTTACAGTGTAGACGCTGTGAGCATCTTTCCTATAGAATGTTTTTTAGGATATTTTTCTGTGAAAAGGGTGGACATACTTTTTATTCTGTGGAAAATATGATATTTTAGTATAGTTACACCATTAAAAGTGTTTATGCAAACATTTTTAGCGAGAAATGTGCATTTTACTTTCATAATCTTCGCTCGGTGAATGTGAAGGATGTTTTGTTTTATAGTTATGACGAAGAATATTTCAGGTCTCGACAGAAATACAATAACATGGTTGCTATGGACGCTGAAACCAGCAGCTTGCATGCCGTTTAAATCATGGCTATAAACCATATTTTTTGCTGGCTATGTTATTTTATGTAATCGGGTAATGATGTTATTTTACTTAAGAACTTAAAAAATCTTTAAGCAGGTCATTATCGGGAAAGTTGTAAGCCCTGACAGGGCGAACAGGACACCAACGCGAAGCAGACTTGCTTCGCCCTGAAGGAAAAAATAATTCACAGACGGAAGTCAGGAAGGCCCATGGAAGTGAAGGGAGCGTTCCACAGCATTGAGAAGAACTTTGTTATATATATATATTTTAATTAATTTATTATATGCAGAGACCACCAGACTTCCTCGAAGCAATGAGAATGGTCTATTCAAGATGGGTGTGTGAGAATAAGGATATAGTGCCATACCATCAATATGAATTTCATTCATAGAATTTCTGAGAGGATGGTCAATGGTCAGATACAGATCTTGTTATAATGATAATTGAATAAAAGCTATGGCCTAGTTACAATATTATAACTAAATAATTGTATATTTATATATATATATGTATAATATATATTTTAATATTTAATTAATTAAATACAATAACGGCACTAAACATGTGACATGCATGCGTTTTTTCTTTTCAATCGGCCTGGGTCAACGTCACGTGACTCTCATGGTTGCTATGGTGGTTGCCATCGACCGCCCCATCTGCTCCTTACATGGCTCCAAACCACGTTGGTTAAGGGCGGTAACGGAGCTGCCGTCATTTGTGTTGTTTTTGTCGTAAACTAGGGTCCGCTGGTTAGGTAATAGAGAGATATTCCAAGGTTTCCTTCAAAAGGCACCTTGGAATATGTTTCTATTTTCCACAGTTTAGACTTGTAATTAAAAAATATAAAATAATAAAGTGTATTAAGTTTAATGAACTTGACTCGTTTTTTTTATAACGAGTATAGTATAGTATTATAGTGACACAGCCTATAACCTATTCTTGAAAGCAAAACACCAAGCTCATTCATTTAACGAGGCAGGGTTATTTGAAACAATTAATTAAATATCTGTGAGAAGTAATTTTCCTCCTGAGTGTGCTTCCTATTTATGTCCAGAGTACACCCCTACTGTCCACAAGCATCCGTGTCATTCCAGAATTGGAGGACAATTTAGGCATCAACACTTTTGAAAAATTGACCCTTTATTTTATAATTTTCTGTTATGTATTTAAGAAAAACAGGTAATAAACCATCAAATAATTTGATTCGTCCAGCTCAGGCATCAAAGGTACACTTTTTATGAGATGTTTTATTTGTTGTGTGCTATGCTTGGCGCAACCCTGTTACGAATACTCAGGAACCTGAAAAAAGTATATTTTAAAATATTGTTTAATAAATCCTTTACCATTAAGTTAAGTCACATTCACATTGAATACTCATTTAATTTCAGATAAGGGTTGACTTATATTAATTTAAGCAACTTTTGAAATCTATCTTGCCCAACTTTTCAATAGTCACATGTTTCATTTTTGACTAATTTCATCTTTTATTTTCAAATATTTGCTCAAATACATTATGCATATAATCATTCAAACTATTAAAAGGACAATAGGTTAAACCCTTGTGAGCTGAGAAAATAATTTAAGATTATTTTAATAAATATGATATGGTAACAGGGTTGAAATTAGGGTAACAGGGTTGCGCAAAGTAACGGTTGAATGGATACATTCATTTTGATTGTAGATCATGACATAAATGTGACAAATAAATACTCAGGACCACAGGAATGTTGTTTAATAATATTTTATATATCGTTTCGATGAAGGATCAACAGGATTAGTAGGAATGATAAAAAAAAAATAAACATGTCAACAAGACCACAAACTGGATCTGATCAAATATTCAATGGACAAACATAAAAAAATAGTCATATTAAAGTAGGCTCCATTTCCCCACAACGTCTGGACTGTGCCACTCCTCCTCTTCTGGTATGCTGTATATGGGGTCTTCTGTGTGGTCATCTATGGGATTAAAACTGAAGCACTTTGTTTTTTGGCAATCACACTCCAGATTCCCTGTTGCCGAACACATTTTCCCAGGTGAAAGAGTGACCACCTGGTGGAGCCTCATTGTGGACGGTACAGCTGGAAGGTCAGCTGGCATTTCTTTTACTGCATCCTCCACAGCTTGCTCCTGAATGTGAAACAATTTCAGCTTTGATTGTCCCTCACTCAGAGCTTGGTACATGGACAATGCCATGGGAATATCAACTCCTTTGCTGACAAGCCTGTCGGTCCTACTCTTCAATGTGCCACCCACTCCATCTGGGGCACCTTTGTCATGGCTGGCTTCGAAGTAGATCCAGGTTCCTCTTGTAAACCCCTTTTTGAACGTATCAGTACAAAAGGGGTAAAAATTACCACGCTGCTTGTACTGTGTGCAGGGGCCGTCACTAAAAAAATGGATGGTTGTCACATCCGGGAATCTCTCTCGGATTTCCCTCAGGATGGGCTCCAGGTGTTGCCATATGGCAGGTGGTCCCTTCAGTCTGGATGCAGATACAGTGCAAAAGGAGGTAGGGGCAGATGTCCCCCCCCCCCCCCCCCACATAGTAAACCCCAGTGTGCAAAGTGGCCTGTTGGTGTGATGCACCAAAATGGACAGCTTGTACTTCAGCGCTGTACTTGCAGCCGTAGTTCTCTGAGAAGTCAATATGGACTGCACATTCATTTGCAGGGAGGTTCAGCTTCAGGGCCCGTGAGAAAGCAGCCTGATGTTAAAGAGATGGCGCCTGAACTTCTGGAGCAAAATGACAAAAGTTTCCACCAGCTCTTCTTGGGAGCATTCAAATTATTTTTTTCAAAATGATCTTTGAGGCTGCTCCAGGATCATTTTTGTGCTCTTTTTCCACAGTGGCCCACTGAATGTAGGAGACACGATCGGTGGCTCTGTAGTGGCTTGTGAGTGCATAGGTCTTATTGCTGCATTCCTCACATTCCCCATACATACATTGCTTGCTTTTGGTGTCACACTTGTGGTGGCTTGTGTCAGACACTCCAAATTGGATGTGTCGATGACGTGCATCTGGTGAAGCTTTTTGGCAATAAAGCCTAGATTTTCATGCTGTTTGCACATGCATGTTTCACGATCTGCAAATGTTGGATGCACAACCCAGTAGGGGCTAAGTGTGCAGAACAGTGAGTATGTTAGACGGAGGATGCTCTGCTCAGCCAGGAACTTCAAATGGAGGTTCTTCATTGAATCCACCAGTAATCTTTTCTGCATTTTCTTCTTTTCGTTTGTCACCGTTTGCTGATGATGATCATCTAATTACATTTGTCTAATTACATTTGTCTTATTTTGCTAAATTATACATACACAATTATACATATACAATTATACAATTTTACTATAGATAATAGAATGTCCCTTCTGAGTGAACTGAAGGGGATGCAACCCTGTTACTGTAATGCAACCCTGTTACTCTAATTACAGTAACAGGGTTGCAAGTAACAGGGTTGCAAATCAATGCTAATGTTAGCTTTTTCTCAGGAATAGATGCTACCTGTGGAATGTGATGTAACTGTCTAGGTCAAGGACAAACTTAGTTATATAAATAAAGAAAGAAAACTTGAAATTCATTTGTCTTATTTTGATAATATGATTAACAGGGTTGCGTTGGTCAGAGTGACACACTCAATCAAGGTTGAAAAGATTGGAAAAATATGAAAAATATAAGAAATTACATAACTTTGGTCTACCCATGGTGCTAGCAAATGGTGTAATGATGTAATTTCCTCTGTGTCATGTGACTTACTGTTTTTTCTCTTCCACTATCAGGCTAAATTGGTTTAGGTAACAGGGTTGCACGAATGTTGTGGGACACAACTTCAGTGCATAATTACTATTATTTAAATTATGTTGATGATTAAACAAATTACTTTAACAATTACAAAAGACATATATCAACAAAATCATACCAAAAAAAGTAGATTTAAAACTTATTGTAACTGTTACATTTGACATGCAAGTTGGTCATCAAGAAGGTGGGACAAAAGAAAAATGCCATTTTAGGGGGTGCTCGAGAGCTATTTGGTATTTTAAGTAATATTTTGGAACCACTTTTTCTACAACTATATTTACATTTTGTCTCAGGACAAGTATAATTTACACAACAAGTGCATGTTTTAGTATTTTGTGCATGTGTAACCCAGGTTACTAGGCCTTTATCAGAAGTCCAGTTTACCAGTTAATTGATGAATAAATTAATATTCCTTATGTGGCAGATAAATGAATAAATAGGGTTTGATTTAAAATAATCTTCCATAAAATTAATAAATAGGATTTATGAATTAAATCTTAAATATGTCAATAAATAGATTAATATACACAAGTTCATTTTTATCTGTTAAAAAGAGTATTTTGTTTATTTCAAGTGTGATGATGTGCCTTTCTCAAAGTGTACCAAGATTCGGGTGACATGAGGAGTTCACGTAAGGCAACATAGCTTAACCAATCAGACGCCGTCAAGGTGTACGTGCCGTTCCTCTCTCTCTCTGCTGGACCGTTGTCGAGGTGGCAGCATGCAAACTTTTTGTTAAAGGGGACATATCATACCACCAGGTGTGAGTGTGATTAGCCATTACAAGCCGTTTTCAAAATGTGCAGCATTGTGACATCACAGGTGGGCGTGTCTATCTAGATGTGTGACGGATAGATGGACACGCCAACCTGTGATGTCACAATGCTGCACATTTTCAAACCTGCTTGTAATGGCTAATCACACTCACACCTGGTGGTATGATATGTCCCCTTTAAAAGAATATTATTATTTGTGTGAGACCCAGATATATTCCGACGTTGAGTTATTGTCGGCGGCACAGAGAGCGAAGTTGCCGTGGGTTGATTGGCGGACCTTGTGTTTGTGACGGAAGCGAAGGAGAACGTGAGTTGTTTATTAGCGTTAGCTCACGCCATTAGCCACATGTACTTACATATTACTGAACTCCCGTGTCCAAAGCGGAACCTGGACTGATCTGAGCGGTGTATTCTACCTTGTACCCGGAGTGTATGTGTATGTGATGCTTGAGCCTCTGGTGAGTGACTTTATTGATGTTCGTCTGATGAACAGAGTTGTGTGCATCTGTTAATGTTAATGTGGATTAACGGGGCATTAATTTCATGTATGTTGTTTTAAAAATGTTCTATATTACTTTGTTTTATTTACATTACCCCCACTCTGTGTGTTTAATCTGAGTGAGCAGCGGTAGAAAAAGGAAAAGTATGTTAATGTTGAGAAATGTGTTTATTTACATTTAAAAGTATATTTTAATTATAAGAATATTATAGTAACCCTCTTTTTGGCCTTTATAGTCTGGGTCTTTTGCTTTGGTTGGATTGACACCTGGTTGACATCTGCATGAAGATTCTTCTTCCGCTGGGATTTCTCCCATCTCTTTAGAGGTAGTGGGGAACCTCAGTGGTAGTGGCGAGCTGCCCGAACCAAAGACTTTTATTTTGTTACAAAGATTTTCTGATTTTCCCATATGCTGGATGTATTGAGAAACTTTGATTGATATCTCATGTTTTTGTTTGTGTTTTTGATTTATTTCTTTAAAGGGGACATATCATACCACCAGGTGTGAGTGTAATTAGCCATTACAAGCCGTTTTCAAAATGTGCAGCATTGTGACATCACAGGTGGGCGTGTCCACCTAGATGTGTGACAGAGAGATGAGCAGTGTTTGCTAGTCTACTGGGTAGGCTGGTAGACTGATCTATCCAGCACACATCTAGATGGACACGCCCACCTGTGATGTCACAATGCTGCACATTTTCAAACCTGCTTGCAATGGCTAATCACACTCACACCTGGTGGTATGATATGTCCCCTTTAAATCCACACAATATACCATATTTAAAACTTTACTTGTTGATTGTGTGAGTCCTTTCACTCTGTCACTCAATGCACATTGCAATACCCCTTTCTCCTATAGCGATCTAGATTCTTCTGATTTTTCTGGCCCATGAGTTAATGCACTGATAAATATATAACTGTATCTCCCAGTCCTACCATTGAAGGTTAGAGCTGATGATGTTTACACATGGATTATTGGAAATTTCATGGGTGGGACAGAAAATGTCCTCCAATTCTGGAATGTCCCATCCCCCCCACTCCCCATAAGGATATGGAGAATTGTTGCCACGTCCCAGTGTTGGTGGTGTCATATATATGAAAGAGGGCAATCAAATATACTACAATGATCAATTAGGAGGACCAGTGGACCCTAGTTCACGTGGCGTTGTGTCACGTGACGTTGACGCAAGTCCATTAAAAAGAAAAGGCCAAAAAAAACGTAGGCATGTCACATGTTAAAAGCCGTTATTGTATTTTATTAATTAAATATTAAAGTATAGATTATATATATTAATATACAATTATTTAGTTACAATATAAGTAGACCATAGCTTTTATTTAATTATCGTTATAACAAGATCTACAAGATTTAATAGACCATTCTCGTTGCTTCGAGGAAGTCTGGTGGTCTGCCGTATATAATAAATAAAAAAAATAATATATATATATTCATTACACGGTGTCGCTGCCTTTGTCCTGACGTGCGGTGTGTGTGTGTTTGTGAGTGTGTGTGTGTGTGTGTGTGTGGTTGCTTTTCCATGTATGTTCGTGCCCATGTGCGTGTGTGTATGCGGTGTGTATGTGCGTGCTTGCGGTGTATGAATGCGTTCGCGCGTGCTGTGTGTGTGTGTGAGCTGCAGGCTGCTTGGCACATGTGCACATGAGAAACTTGAGTAACTGGTGCACAAGGCCTGCTATTATAGTAGTGAGATTTATAAATAGGCAATGCAAGGATAATTCCTTTGGATTTCATCACAAATACATAATTGCTAATTCATTCAAAAAAGTGTAGTTAAATCGTAACCATTGATATATTTAATCTCTACAATTGCAATTTTAATGTTAAAGCCATTGAGGACGTTTTGAAACGTTAGACGTATCGTGTTGGTTAACGTTTTAGTTAAGCTTGTGTTAAGGGTAGGTACTTTGTAAATAAAATATTGACCAAACCATTGCTCTGTAGAGCAGTTGTCGTTATTTTCAAACCTGTCCAATGCGTGGGGCAGCCACTAAACATTATCTAAAAAAAATAATTTACTTTAAACAACAATGAAACCTGGGGAGTGAAAGCATAAAGTGATAAAAAAAATGGGACTACTCACCAACCACAAAACTACGTTGGCCAAGGGCCCTGCGACGAAGCCAAGTTCCCCACGACTAAGCCAAGGGCCCCGCGACTAAGCCAAGGGCCCCACGACTAAGCCATTACCCCGCAACTAAGAAGTCGTCGGGTGCACCTGGAGGCCCAGCGCTGGTAGAGAGACAACGTGTTTGCTTGAGGCAGCCGTCCATTCATGGCTCTGGTTTGGAGGGACTTATCAACCAGCTATGAGATACAAGACATACTATAAGGGAGATTTATAACATAATATAAGATCATCCTGACTCATGATGCCATGCTCCTTGGCCAAATGTGGCCCAAATTAGTCAAAGAGTTGGAGGATGGGAGCAGGGAGAGCGTAGAGAGGCTGGTAGTCAGGAGGAGAGAGAGAACATGAAGAGTGACACAGAGACACTGTAGCAGCTCCAGTGTGGGCTCTGCAGCGTACATCAGGGCCAGTGACCCGTTCCTCAACGTCCAGGGCCGACTCCAGAGGCTGCCCTGAGACGCTTGGAGGAGAAAGAGTTCAGGAATGACATGAAGAAATAAGAAAGAATGAGATGAAGAGTGAAAGAAAATAGAAAGGTCATATGGAAAAGTTAAGAAGTTGTAGAAGGGTAAATAAATGAATGCAGATCTGAAACATCGTACGTATTCCTCATGAGAATGAGGGCAAATGAGAGAGCGTGCGGTGCTATGGCCAGGCCAGCAGTGTGACAACAGAAGGCCAGCAGTGTGTGAGTACAAGGCGATCAGTGTTTGAGCAGAAGGCCAGTAGTGTGTGAGCAGAAGGCCCACAGTGAGAGAAAGAGGTTCCCTTCCTGAGGTGGAAGCAGAGAGCCAAACCCAGGCTCCTCCACAAACCATAAGATACGTGTCCTCAACTAGCAAGGGCCCCGCAATGTCCCCCCTCTCTCTCTAATCAGAGGAAATCTCAGTCAGAGAAGATGCTGGGGGGGGCGGGTGTTAACTGCACACCGAAGCACATTTCTTGTTCCATCTGCTTCTGGGTTCACCACGGGTGGGACTGTAAGATTTTCAGGATGATTCATGAACACACAGGTACACAAAGGACTCTAATTGACTAAATGAGTTCTAATACACACTCTATAAATGACTGGAGTTGTGATGTGTACTTTGAATGATTAGAGTCGTAGTGTAGTGCCCCTTAATGTCTTCATAAGCACCACAGTCTGCACTGTGATTATTGAGCATCGGAGCACAGAATGCACATAACTAAGAGGGCGAGTTGTTTGAATGGGTTGAGAGGGTTTAACAAGTTAAACTTTCTTTCTGTACAGCACATTGCTTGAAAAAGTCAGGTATATATACTAATCTACAGTATGTAGCCGTGTTAGTGACTCACTGATATGATATTTAACCTGCCATAGTCAGGTTCAGGTATAAATAGAAATCTACAGTATGTAGCTATGTTAGTGAATCACTGATATTAAACTGCAATCGGCCAACCTTTACTGCAGGATGTTTCCAGTGACCTTTCACAGTTTGAAAATAAACATTATGACGCATACTTTCCTGTTTGAATGTATCGCTTATACTTTGGAGGATATTCAAGTTGAAACACATTCACTCCAGTCCCTGTAGCATTAGGCCAGAGCTTTATATAAGAAAATACACTTTTTTTGCAGTCTGCGCTGAAAGCAAGTCGCAGAGGAGCAGAGCAGCATCTGCTGTGGCGCACAACACACTGAAGCATTTAGGGTCTCTGGTGGTCCGGCCTGGGCCTCCTCCTGGAGAGTGAATCAGAGGCACCAGTCAGGGTGGGGGTCTCTCGTTTCAAATCAATGTCAACGGCTCACCAAAGCCAAATGTCTGGTTGAATAGGGCAGTAGGTATGCAGGGTATGCAACGCACATTATGATGATGTACTAGGAACGGCGTCCTTCCACTTTAAAGGGAGAACAGGCAGATTGCACTTCAATGCGTGTCTTCACACTGCACTTCTACTCCCACATTCGGTTCTGCTGGTTAGGATCTGATATGGCTGGCAAGCGGATCCTAGCATATAATTGCCAAGGGGGAATTACCTGAACTAACTCCATGGATGGTATTCTGCAGTGTGGAGGCTGACCTTCATGGAACACGCCTGCAGCAACAATGAAAGAGATGCAGACAGCAGTGTGTGTTGTCGTCCCATTAATCCTCTGTCCAGAGCATTTATATACTAAATAGCACGTGGGCTCACTGGTGCAGAAGACCTGGTGCGTATTGGGGCATAATTATTCATATATGAACAAGCAATGAAGACGAGTATGTTCCTTGAAGCGGAAGACAGCTTTATAATGTAGTCAGAACAGCATGAGGCCAATTAGCCTCTGAGGCTGTTAGCATACTATTATGAGGACACATGACAATAAAGGCACTTTATCCATGACTTTATTGGCCTGTCGATGGCCCCTTAAGCACATTCTATACCTGGTATGGCTCTTGTGTGTTCTTAATTGCCTCATTAAAAACATGGATTTGCTCAGAGAGGGACAGGAATCAATGTGATTGGTCAGAAAGAAGCCACATGGGATGAGGAGGGGTTAGTGTCCTTGTAGACCTACAGAACTCTGGATACCTGATACGATAAAGAGCAACATGCTCAAAGTCTGATCCCAAAACAACATGTTACCAGGAACCCAACATCCACCCTGCCTATTTAATTAACTGCTGCTAGAAAGAGTTGAGTCCGAGGGGCTGTATGAGGTTTTATTTAATGTTTATAACGAGTTTATATCACTTCAAGCTTACTTTTATCTTCTTTGTCTTAAATGAGCCTTTTGAACATGGCCTCTTTAAGATACAAGGGGTTGAGTGCAAATTAGGTGAGTGATGGGGCTGAAGATAAAAGGCGAGATAATTAGCAAAATAAGGTGTGGATAAGGGGGGATAAACGCTCAACGGACGCGTAAGCTCTGAACAACCTAACAAGGTCAGCGGGGAATTCTACACATTAATGAGGATGAGAGGGTTTGATGAAAACCGCAGTGTGATCACCAAAGAAGGGAAGGGAAAGCAGTTTGTACTGTGTGTGTAGAAATATGAGGAAGATTACTTTGTGATTAGGACCTTTACCTTTACATGCTATGTTTCAATGACTTGGATGTCCACACAGACTGAAGATGTCTCTACTTTAGGAAGCCCCAATTTTAGGCACCGGATCCAGAACCGGATCCATGGTGACTCACAACACAGTGACTCCTCTTGTAACTGTGTTGTCGAGGGTGACTCACAACACAGGGACTGCTCTTGTAAGTGTGTTGTCGATGGTGACTCACAACACAATGACCCGTCTTGTAACTGTGTTGTCGATAGTGGTGACTCCTTTCAGACTCTACTGACACAGATGACCCCAATATTGCGGCAAGACCTCAGATACATCGCTATCAGGAGGACTGCAAGCTTACTTGCAGAACAATAAGTCAATAAATGGCCGTACTTTCAGTTGCATAAAGCTGTGACACACAGTGATCTGGTATGAAGTGGTTCTCCTTGCCTCGCTGGCAGAACAGGCCCACGCACACACGTCTGGGTCTGTATGCGTCTACGTTTGGGTCTAAATATGTGTATATTTCTATATTGACTGTGGAATGGTAGCTTCATCTGCAGTAATATTATGGGATAGCGATCCCTGCTGATGTCAGTGCAGTCTCCATTAAATCATTGTTTTCCAGCATAGGAGAAGCTCTGGGTAAAAATCAGAAAGAAAGTTTCATATCATTCCGACAGCTTTGCACATTTTCAATTGTCTCTCATATCAAGATATCAAGAACTGAATATCGGCCTCGAAAAACACCAAGAGATTTCTCCGTACTGCTAGCCCTCTGCATTCTGAAAGCATTGTGGTTTTAAGAGGACTTAAAGGAGGATGTTCTGGACAAATTTTCGCTCAATGATCAAATGCATCACACACATCTCAACTTTTGAATTGCTCACTGATCTGCAAGTGAAGTCTTTGGTATTTCTTGCCTATGCAAGACCTGTTTCATTATGGAAGCACAGTTCACATTCATAAAACGTGAGGATAACGCATGACTTGACCTGGTAAACCACCTGCCCCCTGCTATGTATCCACCTCAGGGAACTGGGTGTGATTATACTGTACAAGCAGACCTTCTGCTTCTACCCTACCTCACTAGTGGCTAAGTGCAGAAGGATGTCAGGTAGTCTCTGGCTGCTGAGCCCGGGTCAGAGGTCATAGTCCACCAGGCTGACGGCTGCTCCGCTGCTCCCCAGCAGTGTTTACAGGGACTTTGGAGAGGCGGAGAGGCAGCCCATGTTTAGGGAGCTTGGTACTATCTTCTTATTGCAGATGTACTTCTAATGCCTTGAGGAATAGAGCCCTTCAATGTGCGCAGAAACTGACACACACACACACACACACACACACACACACACACACACACACACACACACAATCGCACACACATACACACACACAAACACACACACACACACACACACACACACACACACACACACACACACACACACACAAACACAAACCCACCGAGTTGTTCCCTCACAGGGAAGTGGCTTCAATGAGCTTTCACACTAGGGGGTCCACAGCAGGGATTTCAAACTTTCAAAGTGTCAAAAGTTCTGCACACACACGTCTGTGTGTCGGTGCGTATGTTTCTGTGAAATACAGTCACTCTTCATGAATGGCCATGGTTAGGATTGCAAAATTGACTGGAAACACTTTATGATAAGGAGACTTTAATTAATATCATTAACTATGCACAAAAAGCATTAACTAACAATAAACTAGCAGTTAATTGACAATTAACTTTACAAGTTGACTTTACAAATGCTGTCTAGGTTTACTTGTGATCATGTTAACTAAGGTATTAATTGAATCATTATTTAATAGGGTTAACCCTGACCCTAATAATGCTTATCACAACATTAACTTATGTATATTCATGTTTGCTATACATTAGTTTACTGTTATTTACTCAGTTAATGCTTACTACAGCATTAATGATCAATAAATTACTGGTAAACTTGTGACTTGTAAACTACAACCACTGCCCTGCCTCTGTCTGACTCCCAGAGCGAGGTGGCTGTTCTCACTCTGAAAGCTTGTTCATCTGCCCTCCCAGTGATACTATCCACAAGACCACGGCATAACCAGTACAGCAGCCCCTCCCAGTTTGCCAAAGTAGCGCACAATACTTATAAAGAACTCACACACAATCTCCAACAAAAGGAAGCCTGGTATCAAAACCACTGCGCCTGCATCGCAGATCGTGCTATTTCTCTGTTCCTTCATATTTGCATTCACATGAAGGTGTGTGCGTGTGTGTGTGTGTGTGTGTGCCTCTTACCAATGGTGAGCTGACCAGTCACTTGTCCCAGGTTGTTTCTGGCGTTCACTGTCACATTCCTGTCTGACTGCAGGATCAACGGGCTGTCCTGGGGGCAAAACAAACAGAAAAGAGTTTACTTCAAGCTGTCCATCAACCCCTCCATCCCTATCTGGCCCAAAAAGTAGTTCCCTTTAATGAAGAGTCAGATGCACAAACTATTCATTATCCTTTTTTTTCCTTCTCGAAGATTTGTGCTGCATGAAAAGACAGACAGACACACAAACACGCACACACACACACACACACACACACACCCCCCCCCCCACACACACACACACACGCACACACACACACACACACAGAATGAAGCAATTACATTTTGAACAGTTTCTAATTAGCAGTTAAACAAAGGCCTATCACATGATAACTCCTCATTAATTCAAAACAAATTAATAAATGAAATCAAAAGTTCTGCAAACTCCTTTGTGTAAATTGCACAATTTGTCGAACATCACCGTCCAAATGCCTTATCCAATAGCAGTCTTATTAAACACCAGCCTCATTCACTACCAGCCTTATTAAACCCCACCCTCATCCAATACCAGCCTTATTAAATAGCAGCCTTAAACAATAACAGTCATATTGAATAGCAGCCTAATCTTATACCAGCCTTATCCAACACCAGCCTCATTAAACACCAGCATCATTAAACACCAGCCTCATTAAAGATCAGCCTCTTATTATACCGGCCTGATTAAAAAACAGCCTCATCCAACACCAGCCTCATCCAACACCAGCCTCATCCAACACCAGCCTCATTCAACACCAGCCTCATTTAAAAAAAAACAGCCTCATTTAACACCAGCCTCATTTATTGCCAACCTTATTAAACACCAGCCTCATTAAAAACTGGCCTCCAGTACCAGCCTCATTAAACACCAGCCTCATCAAAAACTGGCCTCATCCAACACCAGCCTCCAGTACCAACCTCATTTAACACCAGCCTCATTGAACACTGGTTACATCTTTTACCAACCTTATTAAATAGCAGCCTAATCCACTACCAGCCTCCAACAGCCTCCTTTGTTAAAAAGTGAGGGTGCCGTTGTAATGGCCACAGATAAAACGATAGGGAATTCCCTCCAAAACACCTCAGGGGCCGTTCTGTCTGCCCTTTAACGAGGAGGAAGTTAAAGTTCATTGTTCCAATACGATGATGTTTGTTATTCTTAAAGCGGAAATCATATAGACTGGCTCCGCCCTCCTATGTAATTCCGCTAAATTTTCATTTCCCTTCAGTACTACGTCTGGGTTTGCGGTATATTCGCAGGTTTTTTCCGGCCAAATTTTGCCGGTCCAATCAGCGAACAGAGGGAGTGGCTGAGAACAATCACGTTGAGGTTGTGTGCAAGTTTGAGATGTAGTCAAACGTTAGCGATTGGTTATGGCAGATCCAGAATGGCACTGGGCAGATCCAATAGTTTTAAACTCCAACAGACAACCGCCTTCAAGTGGGGCCAGACTCTCTGTGCAAATTAAATGAAGTACGAGAGTCTGGTAGGAACAGGCTAGAACTCATACAAGAGAGCTCATATTCCTGTTGTGAGATAAACGTAGATGTCTACAACGTTTTTTTCTAAATCGCACAAATGGAGGACGCAAGACCTTCATCAATGATGTCTATGGTTCTCCAAAACCTTTTCATGCAATAGCAGAGCTGACACCAGTAGACGGCCATTTTCATGATAGGTATATGAACCAGTACTCTCCTATATTAGAAAACAGCTGAGCATAAAGTGTCTTCTTCAATCAGCGTCCGTATCCTCTCATATTGCAACAGAGGCTGCTGGATCTCCTCCTCTCTATCATTTTGGATTTCACACTTTTATCCAGATTATTGCTATAATAATCTATCTCCCTGTCTGCTTCCCTGTTCCTCTCCTCCTCCTCCTCCTCCTCCTCCTCCTCCTCCTCCTCCTCCTCCTCCCTCCCCAGTGCCACCACACTCCTCTCCTCCTCCTCCTCCTTCCCCCCCAGTGCCACCACGCTCCTCTCCGCCTCCTCCCTCCCCAGAGCCAGCATGCTCCTTTCCTCCTCCCCCTCTTCCTCCTCCTTCCTCTGCAGTGCCACCACACTCCTCTCCTCCTCCTGGTCTTGGTCTCATGATCTGGCTGTGTGGGGCCCTGCCTTCTGTTGATGCGCCCTAGTGGCCCTGCCTCCTGTTGATGCTCCGTGGTGGCCCTGCCTGGACGGGGTTCCTCCCAAGTGCTCTGAGACCTTCTCCTGGTTGGCCTGGCTGTGTTGGGGTATGTACTTTAAAACCCTACGGGCGTAGTCCTGGGACTTAAATGGTGACGTCATCCCAACACCGACCAGGCCACAATTAGAGGAATGAGTCCTCCTGCATTACACCGGCAAACAGACGGTGTGTGTCTGTGTGTGCGCGTTTGGTTTGTGTGTTTGTTTACGTGAGAAAGACAAATGGCCCTTATTAAAATAGGACAAATGCATTGACATTTATTGTGTTCTTGTTAATGAGTCAATGATTTTCTGAAGGCTGTTTCTGCTCTAAGGCAATGTTATGCTTGGTGATGCGTGAGCTTTGGTCTCCAGAACTCAGGTAGTGTATTGTCCTATCTTTGTAGATACTCTCTCCCTATTTCTAATAGCTTTTGCTTGTTGTGGAATGAAGTGCTGACAGGTAACCACGTTTCTTTGTTGATTTCTCCAAATCAATATTGTGCTACATTCTGGAATGACTTCCAAATGGAAATTGGTCAAGTTGAAGATTCCCCCCCACACACAATACCTCGCTTTATCTTTCCAACGCACTCTCTGCGGATATTTGTTGTTGGTCTGTTTATGGGAACCGAACCAAATTCATAATATTACGACTGCCTGCTCTCTATACAAACACACACATACACACACACACACACACACACACACACACACACACACACATACACACTAAACACACTCACATACACCCCCCCTACACACACACACACAGGGACACACATCTAAACACAGAGAATGACCAGGAGTGCAACTGAAAAGTCTTTAAAGTCGATACACACAAACAAACACACACACCAATACACCAATGCACACACACCAACACACTAACACACACACGCATACACATACACACACACACACACACACACACACACACCACACACACGCACACACAACAACAGAGACCCAGAAACAACTCAAATAATTAAATGGCACCTGTGCTTTATTTTCTCATCTCCTGTCACTTGTGTTTCTTAACGTGCATACCACAGATTAATTATTTCCAGCGATGCGTGTGATGGCCTTCAGTACATTATTTTCCACTCTGTTTAGAGTGATAGGCGCTTTGTAAAGCATGACAGATGTAATGTTCCTCCAGTTATTCCAACTCAGTAGACCCCTGGTCCCTTTCACTTAGTTCAGCACTCCGTCACTCGGAAACTTCCGCCGCTGGCTGCCGGCCGCCTCTATCCACCATCTCATCTATGAATGGCTGGGGAGGCTGTAAATAAGTGGTGCATATTAAGCAGGTGTTAATGTGTCTGTTTGTAAAAGCGAACCGGTTGTTAAAACCCGAGCTGTTTCCACAGTTCTTTTATGTGTCCTGCAGGATGGAAGATGGCCCCATACAATGTCTTAATTAAAGCAAGTGGGGAGGGTCTGATGGTACTTAAACCAGGACCAGATATCTGGACCGTATTCTGACACACAGGCACCACACATGGCTGAGATTTAGTGGAAAACTCTCTGGTCTGAGATTTCCTGTCCGCTATTAATAAAGTTATCTTAATCTGCAGCTTTATATCACAAATAGATTCCTCCAGCACTGTGGACACTTTTCGGCCTGTGATTGACAGGCTGGATTGATTCCCTGAATCAATCACTGAAGGAAGGCCCTAATTGGTCAGAAACGTGCAGGGAGCAGTCTGAAATGTCTCATACAGGCATACATACATCTCATGCAGACGCAGTCATCTCAAAACGATCACATCTTGCTTACCGACGGAGGGCAATGGTGTTTCTTGATAATTACTCTTGAATAATAGCTTACTGGATTCAACCAGATACAAGTGCAGGACAGATTTCACCCTGAAAGGAAATGCAGTTTTCTAACAGGTTATATATTGTCACATTTGATAAGCACACTGTTTAGTAGACATAGTATGTAGTGTGTACAGTGTGGAGGATTCACGGCTGCTCTAACCTACCCAAGGACACAGATTAGGGCGGATCTGGGGGGAGACGGCTCCGCTGCGGGCCCCGCTGTGACATGAATATTAATCTGCTGGCGTTATCGGCAAACGCTCCCACAGTGTATACCGATGCCATGCACAAACCCGCTGAAAGGCGAGGGAAGGCTGCAGGAACCTGGAGGCTGGTATTAACCAGGATATCAACGTAAAACTGCAGCAGCACGGCTGTCTTAAAGAGGTGCATTCTGTGGAGACAGTCGAGCCTGGGGGGGTCTTCTTATGGACGCACTTCCAGCACAATTGATATAAAGTAACTTGCATAATGTGTCAACATACGTAGCAGACGTAATAGAGCAGTTTGCAATTATTATGCCTATACACACATTACGATGAAATATACAATGAACATTAAGATGAACATGCAAGCATGCACACACACGCACACAGGCAAATGCTCAAGCACACACACACACACACACACACACACACACACACACACACACACACACACACACACACACACACACACACACACTACAAAAAACTGATAATTTTCCAAAATCCAAAAATCCAAAATCTACTAAAGTGAGGCCTATCTTATTGTTCCAACTTTCTTTCCTCCCTCAGTTCTTGTGCGTGCTGTTGGTAGTGATAGACAGGTGATGTTGCTGCATGGTTTCATTGGCGTGAGGGTCCTAGGAAATGACGGGAGAGGCTTCCACTGGTGCCATTGTTTAATGTTCACAGCCTCTGGTGCAGATCTTGTTACATGAGAAGGTTGATTGATCTAAGGATTGAACCATTTCGATGCAGTTATTTTATGTTTTAATGCTGTCCTTGATATAAGCAATGATATGGTTGATTGATGCAGCTTTGATGCCTGACTGTTGTTTTTCATTAATTAATCTTCTCATTTGATGTTGTATATTGATTCTTTCATTTTCTGAGGGACTATAGTTCTCTTACATTCCTTAAAGCGTGCATGCAGTGTTATGGGAGATACATCGACATATGCTACTTTGAAATCAATATTCTGTGTCCATATATATATATGATAGTACTGTAACCCTCTCCTCTCCCTTCTCTCTCCTCTCCCTTCTCTCTCTCTCTCCCTACTCTCTTCTCTCCCTTCTCTCTCCTCTCCTCTCTTTTCTCTCCTCCTCTTACTCTCTTCCACCTCTCTTTGTAACATAACATCTGTATATTGCAGGTAATAGTTACATTTTGCTTTGATTATTATACAGACACTCGTGCCCTGGGCTAGCCGAGCTGCTGATGTAATTAGTAAGGTAATAATAATGTGTGGATGGGTGTCTGATCAGCGTAGCCTGGGGTCACCCACCACCAGATGGGCCCTGATAATATCTCCAGCTCCTCTCCCCAACTGCCTGGTGACTTACCTTATTATTCAACCTTGTATCACGCGATTTCGTGCTCATATGCACGAACGTTAATCTATTGAATCGTGTCCCAGAGCACGATTGTCCCACTTTTTTCGTGCTACACAGAGCAAAATGTAAACCAATGCATTTTGAATGGGAGTGTTTTTCAGATGAGAGAGAGAGAGAGAGAGAGAGTGGAGACAGTACAGTGCACCCTCTAGTAACGTTATATGTATGTCAATATTTCCGGTCAGTACCGGAAATATTGACATTTAACGTTGACAATTAACGTGCTCAACAAAACGAAACGAGAGAGAGAGAAGGAGAGAGAGGGAGAGAACGGCTTCAGAAGGGGGTTCGCAGATAGTACAGTGCACCCTCTAGTTATATATATGTCAATATTTCCATTTTTGAAGCAGATCTCCTCAAAAACTGAAAAAATAAATAAATGAAATGAACCGTGCTCCACAGAACGAGATGTTATCCAATGCATTTTTAATGGGAGCGTTTCAGTCAATTTTCGTGCTCCACAAAACGAAACGATAGAGAGAGGGAGGGAGAGAGAGAGAGAGGCTTCAGAAGGGGTGTGGGTACTTATGTTTGTGTCAAAACAATAAATGCATCAAAGGGTAAATGTAGTGTACTAGGGTTACTCTGGTTTCCCCGTTTTTTACAGCAGACCACCTCAAAAACATTTCGCTCTCATGCTCACGAAAAGAAATCTATTGAATCGTGCCCCAGAGCACGATTGTCTGACTTATTTCGCGCTACACAGAACGAAATACAAACCATTGCCTTTCAATTGGGATATTTTCTTCGACCACAGAAGGAGTGTGCAAATAGTACAGTGCACGCTCTACTTATGTATGTGTCAAAACAGCAAATGCATCAAAGGGTAAATGTAGTGTATTTGGGATACTCTGATTTCCCCGTTTTTTACAGCCTCAAGAACCTTATGTTCCCACGCTCACGAAAAGTAATCTATTGAACCGTGTCCCAGAGCACGATTGTCCCACATTATTCATACTGCACAGAACGAAATGTAAACCCATGCATTTTGGATTGGAGCCTTTCTCAGAATATACACAGGTTTATATAGATATATACATATCTATATATTGGTGCTGTCAGTTTAACGCGTCATTAACGGCGTTAACGCAAACTAATTTAAACTGCGTTAATTTTCTTATCGCGCGATAAACGCACTTTTGTCTTAGCAAACGTTGTAGTTTTTTCACCTGCTGTTTAGCAACAACTAGTCACGTTAGAAAAACTACAACACCATACCGGATCTACACCGAAAACAAAACAAAAAGCACACCGCACAAACTTGTTGGGGCAAGCAAGGATACAGAGCTGGTGAAAAACTGTGTGTGTGTTTGTGTGTCACTCTGTTTGAGCCTGGGCTTCGTTTCCCGATAACGATGGATCTTCGCTCATACGATCATTCTCACGATGATTCTTGCGGAACCATCGTGAACTTCTTTGGAGCGTTTCCTGAAACTCCTCTTAACATGAACGCGCGTTCACTGCACTCACGACGTTCGTAGGAATGTACCTGGCCACTGACATGGTGCTGAAACGGGCTATGACGCAGGGGGAGACGCAGGAATGTCACAGGAAAATGGGGTTATATTGTCTTCCCATCAAGACCAACAGCAGAGTAGCCTACGAAAAGCATAGACTGCAATAATATGAATGCTAAAGATATGAAACCACAATTGATTAGGCCTAGGCCGACATATGCTATATCAGTCCTAATCCTGAACGCACTGTGCATACATTTTTTCACGGCATTTCCCCCCCTGAAATAATTCCATATTACAAAAATCCTAAATAGCTTGTGTGACAACTGCATTTATCTTAATGTGCTGATTTCTGAAACACACTTTGCGCAGCAAAGAGAGCCGACTTTATCTGATTCCGCATAAGGTTTCATTGATTGGCTCTCTAGTCTAGAATATTTGTAGACATTAAAAATGCAACATTCCATTCATTCATTATCATTGAAACGCAGAGGCTAGGCATTGACACACGGCTATTGCTGAACTGATTGGTCTAGATCTTGCCCATATTGTTGGGCAGGATGAAGTATAGGCAGGGTTCGAGTAATGATTCCATCTCTGTTGGGGTCACTTAAAGTTGTTGAAGGGGGAGGTGGTGGGGGGGGGGGGGGGGGACCGTACCGGCCTTGCGCTGAGTTGTTGATAGGGGTGTCTTCACAAGGTGTCTTATAATTAATTGTATAAGACACCTTGTGAAGTTATTTTTTCGTTGGGCAAGTAGCCGCTCATTATCGAAAATAAGCCCCTTCAGGTCGAAGCAAGACACCTCCGTTTCGCGTTGGTGTCCGTTTCGCCCTGTCTGGGCTTATTTTTCCG
This sequence comes from Pollachius pollachius, assembly GCF_949987615.1. Classification (NCBI taxonomy): domain Eukaryota; kingdom Metazoa; phylum Chordata; class Actinopteri; order Gadiformes; family Gadidae; genus Pollachius; species Pollachius pollachius. The sequence goes on from NC_136935.1 coordinate 26,236,500, forward strand.
ATAATGACCGGCGTTCTAATATTCCTTACTTAACGTCAATAATACTCTGCATGTGGAAGGGAATATAGCTTTATTTGTAATTACAATATTATGCTGCTGTATTTTCAGAGACCCCCACAGATATTTGAGTTTGCTGCTTTCATGGGAGCCAGACCTCTCTCTATTGGAGCTCAGCTCCCACTGGCTCCCACCTAACTCGAACCCTGGCTATAGGTCTTTTAACACTGCCAAGCCGGTTCGGTCGCAGCTTGTGTTTAATGTTAAAAAAAAATTATGAATGAATAATGAGTTCACGTCTGAGTGTAGACTACAAACGCGATTAACTATGGTTAATCTAGGGATGTTCCGTCTAGACACGGTCCATCACAGCCTCACCGAAGCGCCTACAGTGCTTGATGCAAACAATCGCAGCAAAAAACGTCTGCAGAAATTATCCGACACCCGCTGGTCTCAACATGATCCCTATCTACAGTAGCCTATGTCTTCTGCCATTGGTCAATATGAGGACATTTTAACCACGATGGTTGAATAAAAATCAGACGGAGACAGCAAGTGCAGCTCGAAAGCGACCTCCCACAAAAGAGCAATGGAATCATTATTATATGCCTTGTGACGTGGCATTTGATACATCGGTACATTTTGGCTGCGCATGTATTTTTGGAAATTTAAATTGCTGCAATAAATTATGTTGTTGTTGACTTCTAACATGTCTCTATCTTTGCTGTTTAAATCTAACAGTAGTCTATGAGTAATATATCGGCAGTAACCACTGTTTTTGGTTGCGAAATTGTGCCAGCTGGGCGTTCCGTGGTATTGGATGTGTTTTAATAAAACACATCCAATATACGGAATGTCCGCTGGTGACGCCACTGAGGCTATAGTAGGCTAACGATGCTCTTAGCATCCTACGAGTACCCCTGGAGTCCTCGTTAGCTACGAGCGTTTTCCCGACGTTCGTTACCAACGATGCTTTTAGGAAACGGTGTGAAAACTGTACGATGTTCGTACGACGCACTTCACGATCCACTTAGGCTAACGACGCTTTCGGGAAACTGGGCCCTGCACGAAAGTTTAATGTTGTAATTAGCTGTTATGTTTTTCTGACCAATCGCAGTTCAAGGCCCACCTGGGCTGTACCACTTCGGGAGGGGCCGCTCAGTTACTCCCCTCTGGACAAAATTGACTTGGTTGCGACGCGGACAGTTTGAGTGTTGCATCTTTTGATTGAGTAACAGGTTGCAGGCGCACAGCTCAGGCTGCTGGACGGCGCTTAAAGGAACTTTTCTAAACGCAATATTGTTATCCCGCAGTAATCAGCCCGACAGCCCCGAAACGCTTACGGCCCAACGGGAATTCTACCGACTCTCCCGATTACCACACCGCCACCGTCTGTGTGTGTGTGTGTGTGTGTGTGTGTGTGTGTGTGTGTGTGTGTGTGTGTGCGCGTGTGCGTGTGTGTGTGTGTGTGTGTGTGTGTGTGTGTGTGTGTGTGTGTGTGTGTGTGTGTTTAGGCGTTATTCGACAGCCTGGTAATGTGTATAGGCCTACGTACCGTAGGAATATTCATACTGGTTTAAATAATAAATGTTATAGTATTTCCCATCTTTGCTGAACAAGAGTTTTGTTCGAAAGTTCAGTGATTGAAACAAATAAAAGCCTGGGCTATCGAAGTTTTACGGTTGGCCTACCACTGTCATGCACCTACCCGTTGTCAAGTGGACCGGGTTGAATTCCCTGCGGGTCTCTCTTCTTACTGTCCTTCTCAACACTCTGATCTCACTAAAAGGCTAGCAGCACGAAATCAAGGGATATTTAGAATAGAAAAAAATGTGTGGTTAATCGCGATTAATTGTGAGTTAACTATGACATTAATGCGATTAATCGCGATTAAATATTTTAATAGCTGTACAGCACTAATATATATTCATTATATACGGAGAGGCCCTCTTAAGCCCATCAGTTACTTGGCTCCGCAGTGCATCAGTGTCCCCCTCTATGGCTCCCTCTCTCTCTTTTCCACTGTGTTTCGAGAATTTATGTCAACATAACAACAAAGGTAATGATAACGGCAAGAAAATAAAGGTTTCATGTCATAATAATTTAAACATAATTAAATTAAAGCGTGTAACGAGGAAATGAGACGATCTAGTTGTGTGCCAGCAGAGGCTGAATTTTAACCGAATTCGGCCCATTACCTTATTTTTTACATTGTTTTTATATTATGAATATTTTTATATTTTCTGGTATACCTGAACAACATTTACACATTGGTGGAAGTGGATTTTCAACAGTCAAATAGCCTACAGATCTTGTTATAACGATAATTGAATAAAAGCTACATGCTCTACTTATAATATTATAAGTAAATAATTGTATATATATATATATATATAATATACATTTTAATATTAAATTAATTCATATATATATTAATTCATATAATATTGAATAAAAGCTACATGGTTTATTTATGATATTACACCTAAATAATTTGATATTTATATATATAATATACATTTTAATATTTAATTAATTCAATATTAAACCAATGCATTTCAATCGGGAGATTTTTTTCGACTTCAGAAGGGGGGGCGGGCTGCGCAGTGCAGGCTCTAGCATACAGATCTTGTTAAAACGATAATTGAATAAAAGCTACATGTCTACTTATAATATTCTAACTTAATCATTTAAAAAAAAATATATATATATATAATATATATTTTAATATTTAATTAATTCAATATTAAACCAATGCATTTCAATCTGGATATTTTTTTCGACTTTAGAAGGGCGGCACAGTGCACGCTCTATATCGTATTGTTCTACTTTCGACAGTTTAGACTTGTAATTGATAAATTTATTTTGTAATCAACGTGACTCATTTTTTTTTATCACTGTCTGGTGGCTAGTAGGCTATAACGTCACTCTGAGAGATGTGTACGGACACATTTAACGAGGCATGGTTATTTGAAATAATTCAATAAGTTATTGGTCCCTATTTTAACGGTCTGAAACGCAAGTGAGAAGTGCTAAGCGCAAGTAGCTTTGTGGGCGGTTCTATGGCGATGTCACTATTTTACCGGCACAAAAATGACTCTTGCGCCCGGCGCAAATTTAAAAAGGGTTGGTCTGAAGTAGCCTAATTACCCGTAGGTGTGGTTCTGGCATAACTGCAGTCTCCGATGAGACAGATGCACATGACTTTCAAACTTCAAATGGCTCAATTGTGTTGTGTTCCTAATATGCATGTGTCCCCCCGTTAATATACATTGCCATGGACTGTGTTATGCGTTACGTGTTTAATTTGTGTGAGTTTAAATTGATGGACGCACACACGTGCGCCCGCATTCATTAATTCTTTTACACATACACACACGCGCGCCCACATTCATTCATTCTTTTTAACAGTCACTTACGGTTAAACAACGTTTTCTCACAATCAAATACTCATCAATCCTAAAAGTTATGGGCATGTACACGATGTCTGTGTCAAGAAAATATGTGTTTGCTGTACAGTGTTTGCAGATGCATTGATTTAAAAGTACAACTTATTACCGCTGTATCAGCTCTTCTTTCCCAAATAATTTACCAAGAATGTGTGGCTAGGTAGATAAGAGAAGCAAAGTATATGCGCGAGGTGCACAAGCAACATTATGCATGCGCCCTTAAAATAGCATCTGAACAACGCGCCACTGACTTTAAACCAGGTATTTCCTGGTTTGTGGCGCAAGTGGTTTCTGAAACTGCAAAATAGCACCAGGGAACGTTTGTGCCAGAACACACCTCCTCCTTTCGCCGAACCGCCCCTTGGGGAGCAAGATCATTCCCTAATTTACCGACGCGTGGCGCAGGAGGGAAAAGAACGCCCTGCGCCAGTTGCAAACTAGCAACGACACATGCGCCAGTGATTAAGTCAATTGCGCCGGATGCAAGATAGGGCCCATTATGTGTGAGAGGTCAATCCTCCTCCTGAGTGTGTACTGGGTGTGTATTGACAACACCAGTGTTGTGCCTGAACGCGTTCACTGAACGAAAGTACATGAACTCATCATATTTTGGGCGAACGTGAACTGAACGTACTGTATTACTGCCTGATGAACGTTACTGTGAACTCGTTCATTCTGGTGTCTGTGAACGGCACGCTCACTCGGTTTAACTTCGTTCAATGTGGGGGTTATTTCTCTATCAACACGGCGGATGCGCGCGCAGATCGCCCTATAGTATCTGTCATATAAAGGCTGGGACGAATTTGATATTATAAATATGTACACTTTATTTTGAAAGTATAGACCAGCGCGATTCCCATTGAAACGAATGGCGCGGTGATTATAAAACGAGAGCTGTTAAATTGTGGAAAATGAATTAAAATGTAATCAGACAAAGCGGTTATATGCTATAGACCCTAGAGTATTTGTGGTATAAAGGCTCAGACGAATTTCGAATTATAAATATGTACAATCCATAACGTTAGCTCTCTGGCTCATAGCTCAGCGGAGTAGAATACCTCCTAGAATCATTGCTTGTTGGCCGGAAACGGAAAGGGGGGCTGTTCACGTTTGGTTGTAGTCTTTTCGCTCGGTTCTCCGTCTCATCAGTAGGGCTAGAACCGAGCGACAAGACTACAATCAAACGTGAACACCCCCCCTTTCCGTTTCCGCCAACGAGCAATGAGTCTTCCAACTGTTACGGGTGCTGCCTCCTTGTTCCTGGTAGGAGGTGACTGGGCGTTACCTTGCAGTGACTAATTGAAAAGGCCGGCCCTCCCAAGAATATAAGCCTGCCTACTTCTAAGTTGGCGCTCTCTTTTTCTCTCACACCCTCGACATGGCAGGCGCTGGCTGGTCGCACTTTATCTTTTTTTAAACCAGAACCCTTTTGTTCAAATCCGTATGTATTATTGTTGATCTTGGATCTGTTGTTTTATGGGGGGAGCGGTTGCTTTCTTTTCTGTTTTTGTGGCAACCCTCTCATTCTGTCCGATATACGGAAAAGAAATAAACCAAAACGTTTTCTTTCCAGAAAATCCGTTTCTTTGAGTTATTATGTTAGTTGTTCACACGATTTTAATGTGGGCGCGTAACATAAATGGGGGCTTGTCCGGGATTTGAACATGTTTTGCGTGTTTATCCCAAGGATTGCGCATCTAAATTGTCTTTTTTTGGGGGAAACGTTTTTTACTGCGTCCGCGCATTTGTTTACCCTTTTGACGCGTTATGGGGATTGCGTTTGTGACCCAGTATTTCGATTTTTCCCAGTGTGCCAGGCTACCAGCACTGTCTTTCATTTTTCTCGCTTTTTGTGAATTTTTTACCGGTTTTGTCTGCTGCTTCTTTGGCTGTTTTTTCGCCATGTTCGATTTAGACGAGTTTATTAAATCTCCCACTCCCGACGCCTTCTCTGCCGCGACTCGCGATGATCTGGTGAGAGTTGCCGGTCATTATAAAATAGAGGTACGGGGTAGTCCATCTAAAGCAGAGCTGTTAGATTGTCTTACGGAAGCTTTGGGCCGTCTCGGTATATTTACATTCGGAGTCAAGGTGCCACCCGTAACACCCCCGGCTGCTCCTGATCCTGCAATCACACCTATGATCACCAAAGCGGCACTCGATCTCCGTGACCAAGCCCGATAGCTTTCCGTTACCACGCATGGACGATTGCGTAGATCGCCTTGGCTCAGCTGTTTACGTGAGTAAGATTGACCTTCTAAAAGGTTATTGGCAAATTCCTCTGACTGAGCGTGCTAAAGAAATAGCCGCATTCGTTACACCAGACAGTTTTTTACAATACACTGTCATGGCGTTTGGTCTTAGGAATGCACCAGCTACGTTTCAACGGTTGGTCAACCACATTCTTGCTGGATTGTCTAACTGTGAGGCGTACCTCGACAACTTGGTGTATAGCGCCACCTGGGGTTCTCACGTTAGCCACCTGAGAGACGTGTTTGAAAGATTGTCCGCTGCTAATGTGACAATAAATCTGGCAAAATGCGAGTTTGGCCAAGCCAAGGTTGTTTATTTGGGCAAAGTGGTTGGTGGCAGTGAAGTGCGCCCGGTGCACTCGAAGGTTGAGGCCATTCTTAAATATCCTGCCCCCACAACTCGTCGTGAACTTAGACGCTTCCTTGGTATGGTCGGCTATTACAGGTCGTTCTGCAAAAAATTCTCCGTAGTAGCCGCCCCTCTGACTGACCTCCTCAGCACCAAACGGTCTTTTGTATGGACCGAGGAGAGTCGTGTCTCTTTTAATTTAATCAAAGCGTTGCTCACAACGGCCCCTGTGCTCGCCGCTCCTAACTTTACTGTCCCTTTTGTTCTTGCAGTAGATGCAAGTGATCTAGGAGCCGGTGCAGTACTTATGCAGGGTGGTAATGACGGACTGGAACATCCCGTTTGTTTTTTTTCTAGAAAGTTTAGCTGCCATCAACGCGCTTATTCCACTATAGAAAAAGAGGCCCTTGCCCTCGTGTTGGCGCTCCAGCACTTTGAAGTTTACGTTGGTGGTGCTGCGCATCCGGTGACTGTTTATACAGATCACAACCCACTAACTTTCCTGGACCGGATGCGCAATCACAACCAACGGCTAATGCGCTGGTGCTTAATATTGCAAGCTTTCAATATTAACATCCAACACATCCGTGGTCGCGAAAATATCGTGGCAGATGCCCTTTCACGTGCATAGGTCTTGTAGGCCTATTGAAAAATTTGTGTAAATAAATTGGATGGTTTTCTTTTTTTTCTTTTCTTTCCTCATTCATCCACTGATGTAAATATTACCTGTAACATGTGTTTTTTTTTCCTTGTGAAAAATTGAAAAATTCTACCCCAATTTATTTCTTTAAGGGTGGGGGTGTTACGGGTGCTGCCTCCTTGTTCCTGGTAGGAGGAGACTGGGCGTTACCTTGCAGTGACTAATTGAAAAGGCCGGCCCTCCCAAGTATATAAGCCTGCCTACTTCTAAGTTGGCTCTCTCTTTTTCTCTCACACCCTCGACATGGCAGGCGCTGGCTGGTCGCACTTTATCTTTTGTTAAAGCAGAACCCTTTTGTTCAAATCCGTATGTATTATTGTTGATCTTGGATCTTTTGTTTTATGGGGGGAGCGGTTGCTTTCTTTTCTGTTTTTGTGGCAACCCTCTCATTCTGTCCGATATATGGAAAAGAAATAAACCAAAACGTTTTCTTTCCAGAAAATCCGTTTCTTTGAGTTATTATGTTAGTTGTTCACACGATTTTAATGTGGGCTCGTAACACAACAGAAATCAATGGGATTTACAAAATGCGCTAAATGTGCAATAAAACACGATAGAAACTGTAGTTCGCTACGATACTTGATTCAACCACTCTATATCATCCTAGACAAACCACAAAGGGGGCTCAATGTTCAAAATACCGGAAAAAATGAAAAGCTCACAGCAACATATTGAAAAAAAGAACTATGAACTAGTTCATTTCTTGGAACTTTGAACTTAGTTCAAAATTTTGAATTATGAACGTTTAACTGAACTAGTTCATTTTAAAATTTGTGAACTGAACTTTGAACTAGCTCACTCCAAGAACGTCAGATACCGGCTGTTGGCAAGGGCACTTTAGCGTCGGTTGCTGAGGGAAAGGTACCCTTCGGCGTCGTCTGCAGACGGAGAGGGGTTCAATTCACTACAATAATGTGCCATCCCCGGCGATGTTTGACGTTCAGAGCGGGTGCTCCAGCAGCCCATTCACTCCTGTATTAACCCGACTACGGCTCTAATAGACGCTGTGAGCATATTCAATTTTGGATAGTTTTTAGGGTATTTATTTATTATAGGCTATACAGAGACCACCAGACTTCCTCTAAGCAACGAGAATGGTCTATTAAATTCAAGATGGGTGTGCGAGAATAGGGATATAGTGCCATAGTCTACCGTCAATATGAATTTCATTCAGGATGGTCAATGGTCAGATACAAATCTTGTAACGATAATTGAATAAAAGCTATGGATACTTATTATATTATAACTAAATAATTGTATATTTATGCATAATATATATTTTATTATTTAATTAATTTAATACAATAACGTCTTTAAACATGTGACATGCCTACGTTTTCTGGCCTTTTCTTTTCAATGGTCCTGCGTCAACGTCACGTGACTCTCATGGTTGCTATGGTTACATGGCTCCAAAAACCATGTTGGTTAAGGGCGGAAACGGAGCTGCAGTCTATTGTGTTGTTTTTGTCGTAAACTAGGATTCGCTGGTAAGGAAATAGACGGATATTCCAAGGCGTCCATCAAAGGCACCTTGAATGTTTCTATTTTCCGCAGTTTAGACGTGCAATTAAATATACTTTTTTAATTAACTTGACTCGTGTGTTTTTTTTTATCTTTGTCTGGTGGCTTGTTACATCACTCTGAGAGACGCGCATGGACAGATTTTATAGTGACAAAGTCTATTACCTATTCTTGATTTAACGAGGCAGGGTTATTTGAAAAAAAAAAAAATATATGTATGAGAGTTCATTCCTTCTCTTGAGCGTGCTTCCTATGTATGTCTAGTGTACACCCTTACTGTCCACAAGCACACCCCCCCCCCCTTCCCCTTCCCATATGGATATGGAGAATTGTTGCCACGTCCCAGTGGTGGTGGTGTCATATGAAAGAGGGCATTCAAATATACTACAATGATCAATCAGGAGGCCGAAGCCCTAAAGGAAGTGATGCAATAGATGACTGAGTCATCTAAGGGTGTCTCAAAGGATGCATACGATGATCATCTTGTGGCTCCAGCCCTACAGGAAATGACTCAGCAAGTGCTCCATCTCGTTGCACCTCACCCAGCGGCTCGCTTGCAAGATTTTGGCCTGAAGTTCTTCCCAGACCTACACCCTAGCCATCCAACATGCATATCTGAGAATCAGGCCTCTCTTTAATAATGACAAAAAGTTATTAGAGAAATGCACATTAACTTTTTGTTATCACATAAGGGCTGTGGTGCTGGCTCCTTTTGACCTTTTGACCCCATACTTCAAAAACTTGGCCAGAGGCCAGCTGTGTCTACACACCTTAAGCCACAAATGTACACATCCATCCCACAAAAAATGGGGACTAGAAACTAACCTCTGTCTTATGTACATTTACTCTACTGTTGGGGTTCATTCCCCTTTTCCCGCCTTTTCGAGATAGATAGAGATGCCAAAATATATCCACACATTTCCTGGGGTCCCGAGAACGACATATCCGAGATTTGGAGTTCTAGCCCTTAGAGAAAAACTGTTTTCCCAAATGGACTGTTTTTTGGACAAAGCCTCTCAGAAGTGTTGCCTGCAAGACCTAGTGGTTCAGACTGGGGTGGAAAGACAGTTTTTGAGATAGGAAGGTCCTTCCCCCTTGAAATTTGAATACCTTATTCTAGGGCCTAACTGGGACCCCCACACCGAAACTTGGCCCTGTCGGAACCCGAGGGCAGGGAGGGGGGGTCTGAGGTTTCGGGTTAGGGTTAGGGCCGGCACCCTGGTTGAAGGTTTAATGGACAAGTTTCTATCACTTGTCAACTAATTTAGGTTAATTTCTAGCAACGGCTTGTTGCCAATGCCTTTCATTGGAGCATTTGATGATGCTGTCTGAGCCTTTCCTGTAGGGCTGGAGCCCACAAGTTGATCATCGTATGCGTCCTTTGAGAGCCCCTTTGATATATGAGACCCCAGGTCTATAGCTATATTGTAAATGTCCTCGACTTAGTCACCTATTGCATCACTTCCTTTAGGGCTTCGGCCTCCTAATTGATCATTGTAGCACCACCACTGGGACGTGGCAACAATTCTCCATATCCATATGGGGAGGGGTGGGGGGGGTGCTTGTGGACAGTAGGGGTGTACACTAGACATAAATAGGAAGCACATTCAGGAGGAGGAATGACCTCTCACACATATTTAATTAATTGTTTCAAATAACCCTGCCTCGTTAAATCAATGAGCTTGGTGTTTTGCTTTCAATAATAGGTTATAGACTGCGTGTCACTATAAAATCTGTCCATGCGCGTCTATCAGAGTGACGTAAAAAGTCTAAACTGCGGAAAATAGAAACATCCAAGGTGCCTTTCGAAGGAAACTTTGGAATATCTGTGTATTTCCTAACCAGCAGACCCTAGTTGACGACAAAAACAATACAATTGACGGCAGCTCCGTTGCCGCCCTTAACCAACATGGTTTGGAGCCATGGGGGGCGACAACCACCATAGCAACCATGAGAGTCACGTGACGTTGACCCAGGCCCATTGAAAAGAAAAGGACAAAAAATATAGGCATGTCACATGTTTAAAGCCGTTATTGTATTTAATTGATTAAATATTAAAATATATATTATATATATATATAAATATACAATCATTTAGTTATAATATTATAAGTAGACCATAGCTTTTATTCAATTATCATTATAACAAGATCTGTAGCCTACCTGACCGTTGAAAATCCACTTCCACCAATGTGTAAGTGTGGTTCAGGTATACCAGACAATGTTAAAATATTCAAAAACTATAATTTAAAAACTACTTCTTACAAAATATGCAATTTGTTCTTGTCTTGTGCACTCATGCTTAATAATTGCTTTCAAGTGAAGCCACTTTTTCTCTGAATGAAGAAGTCTGCTGCTGGAGTGGCTCTGGCTCAGCTAAAGATGATTCAACCATCACTCTACGATGGAAACAAGCCAGGCACCACATCAAACACAACTGTATATACAAACCCTTAACCCCCTTTACTAACACACACATATATACATAGACATTAAATCAAACACTACTGTATAAAACAACTGTATATACAAACCCTTAACCCCCTTTACTAACACACATATATATATATATATATATATATATATATATATATATATATATATATATATACACAGTGGGGCAAAAAAATATTTAGTCAGCCACCAATTGTGCAAGTTCTCCCACTTAAAAAGATGAGAGAGGCCTGTAATTTTCATCATAGGTAAACCTCAGCTATGAGAGACAAAATCAAAAAAAAATCCAGAAAATCACATTTTTTGAGAATTTATTTGCAAATTATGGTGGAAAATAAGTATTTGGTCACCTACAAACCAGCAAGATTTCTGGCTGTCACAGACCTGTAACTTCTTCTTTAAGAGGCTCCTCTGTCCTCCACTCGTTACCTGTATTAATGGCACCTGTTTGAACTCCTTATCAGTATTAAAGACACCTGTCCACAACCTCAAACAGTCACACTCCAAACTCCACTATAGTCAAGACCAAAGAGCTGTCAAAGGACACCAGAAACACAATTGTAGACCTGCACCAGGCTGGGAAGTCTGAATCTGCAATAGGTAAGCAGCTTGGTGTGAAGAAATCAACTGTGGGAGTAATTATTAGGAAATGGAATACATACAAGACCACTGATAATCTCCCTCGATCTGGGGCTCCACGCAAGATCTCACCCTGTGGGGTCAAAATGATCACAAGAACGGTAAACAAAAATCCCAGAACCACACGGGGGGACCTAGTGAATGACCTCCAGAGAGCTGGGACCAAAGTATCAAAGGCTACCATCACTAACACACTACGCCGCCAGGGAGTCAAATCCTGCAGTGCCAGACGTGTCCCCCTGCTAAAGCCAGTTCATGTCCGGGCCCGTTTGAAGTTTGCTAGAGAGCATTTGGATGATCCAGAACAGGATTGGGAGAATGTCATATGGTCAGATGAAACCAAAATAGAACTTTTTGGTAAAAACTCAACTCGTCGTGTTTGGAGGAGAAAGAATGCTGAGTTGCATCCAAAGAACACCATACCTACAGTGAAACATGGGGGTGGAAACATCATGCATTGGGGCTGTTTTTCTGCCAAGGGACCAGGACGTCTGATCCGTGTGACGGAAAGAATGAATGGGGCCATGTATCGTGAGATTTTGAGTGAAAACCTACTTCCATCAGCAAGGGCACTGAAGATGAAACGTGGCTGGGTCTTTCAGCATGACAATGACCCCAAACACACCGCCCGGGCAACGAAGGAGTGGCTTCATAAGAAGCATTTCAAGGTCCTGGAGTGGCCTAGCCAGTCTCCAGATCTCAACCCCATAGAAAATCTTTGGAGGGAGTTGAATGTCCGAGTTGACCAGCGAAGGCCCCATGTGATTTTCTCTTTTATTTTATTTTTTTTCATTTTGGCTCTCATAGCTGAGGTATACCTATGATGAAAATTACAGGCCTCTCTCATCTTTTTAAGTGGGAGAACTTGCACAATTGGTGGCTGACTAAATAATTTTTTGCCCCACTGTATATATATATGTAAAATGCCTGCCTCACATTGTCATATCGCACTCGGTAAAAACTACACTAGGTTTGGTTAAGCAGTGTACCGTACTGTTAAACTAGGTTTGGTTAAGCAGTGTACCGTACTGTTAAACTAGGTTTGGTTAAGCTGTGCACCATACTTTTAAACTAGGTTTGGTTAAGTAGTGTTCCATACTGTTAAACTAGGTTTGGTTGGTTAAGCAGTTTACAGTACTGTTAAACTAGGTTTGGTTAAGCAGTCTACCATACTGTTAAACTACGTTTGGTTAAGCAGTCTACCATACTGTTAAACTAGGTTTGGTTGGTTAAGCAGTGTACCGTACTGTTAAACTTGGTTTGGTTGGTTAAGCAGTATACCTTACTGTTAAATTAGGTTTGGTTAAGTAGTGCACCATACTGTTAAACTAGGTTTGGGTGGTTAAGCACTGTACCGTACTGTTAAACTAGGGTTGGTTATGTAGTGTACCGTACTGTTAAACTAGGGTTGGTTGTGTAAACAGTTCACCATGGGCTCCTGATTCCAGCTATGGTGTATATTTCATTCTTATTGACATTTAATATTATTTTATTCACTGTATTTATTACTTACTTACTTGAAATCCCAGGACCATTAACAAGCTCATAATGTAACCTGAACATGGAGTTTATTAGGTAAATACTTTACGGCATTTTAATAGTGTTTGCTGGTGACCTGCTGTTATTGTTTCCTGTGTCCTTGCTGTTTTGATTGGCTGATGATGGACGGGTCAGTGTCTTCTCAGGAGACACTAGGTACCCACCACTTGGGCGAGCCCAGTTGTGCATGACAACGCAACCTTTTAAACCCTTTTATTTTCTATCTGCATACCTTTCCTTGCATAGTCACTGGACACATTTGACTCTTGCATGTAATGGTATAAGACCTCTTTTTTGAAAGAAAAATACTGTGTACCCACTAACAAACCAATCCCAAGGTCCAGCAGGAATCTGCAGCGAACACAGCTTACGCCTTTTGCTTTGTTCTGATTGGCTCAAAGGTCTGCAAACCGAATCGTATGTGACTTGATTTCAAGGGAGTCACCAACATTAGTGAAGGTTGAGAAGAGGAGAACCGTGGTCGGTCCCAATCGGACTAATAATCCACCAGAAATGGGATTCTGACATAGAGATTGACGATGCGACCCGCAGGAAGCCTCCAACATGGACTTCATGGGCTCAAAGAGTGTGATGGGTCCTCTAAGGCCAGCAGGAACTGCATGGGCTCTAAGGATGTGACGGGTCCTCTAAGGCCATCAGGGACTGCATGGGCTATAAGGGTGTGATGGGTCCTCTAAGGCCAGCGGGGACTGCATGGGCTATAAGGGTGTGATGGGTCCTCTAATGCTGCCAACAGGGACTGCATGGGCTCTAAGGGTGTCATGGGTCCTTTAAGGCCAGCAGGGACTGCATTGGCTCTAAGGGTGTGATGGGTCCTCTAAGGCCAGCAGGGACTGCATGGGCTCTATGGGTGTGATGGGTCCTCTAAGGCAAGCAGGGACTGCATGGGCTCTATGGTTTTGAAGGGGCCTCTTAAGGCCTGAATGGTTCCCTGCTATGGAAACCCAACTGTTCAACCAAATATTATATATATTTGATATCCCCCCCACACACCCTGTACGCTGGAAGCACTTCTCTTTCAGTTTGACCTTTGTTGAGTGGTGTGCTGTTTGCTTTAAGTGTTGTGTCATGTAATGTCGTTTTTGTGACAAATGTAGCCTTTCGTAATAGTACTGAAGTGCTAGCACTGTATAAGAGGTCGATAGAGAGAGCAGTTTATAGTCACGACTGTGTACGTGCGTGCGTGTGTGTGTGGTTGTGAACTGAGATTAAACAGTGTGTGATGAAGTGCCAACAGTATCTTTAATTTTCCCTCTCTTGCCTTTAATTTAAGCTAATTAGCAAAGGCCTGTTAAATGTGTTTGTTGGTGAGCTGCGCTCATTTGTTGTGTTCACCCCCATGGCCATAAAACAGAATAAATAATTACTGATTGCAAGATAATTCTCATGAGCATTGGACGTATTTTGTTTAAGGTCCTCTCACATGTAAGGGGTCTAATTAGCCACTCGGCAACGTGTCCATATTTATATTGTTGTATGCAGGGGCGTCTCTAGCTGGAAGAGTCCTAAGGGACTGCCTAGGGCCTCAATACAACAGGCTAACTCAACCATTCAGATCTCTGAGGTAGCTGTACTGAGGCAACAAAACCTGTTCATACCACCAAATGCTGAGCTTTCTTATAAAAGACTATGTTGTAATCAACCACAATCACAGGACAACAGCCCAGTCAAAACAAGGACGCATAATGCTTCCAACGGTGGAAGAACAAGAGCATCAATTTGTAGCGTGCACCAGCAACACAGGAAACAACACAGAAGATACAGCCAGGTCCAACTTCTAGACTTCTAATTGCCCTATTGCCATCCTGATTGCAATGTCAACAATAATACATGGCGATAGCATCTTCTTTGCACTGTAAATTTTTTCCGTGCTGTTTATTTGCGGGGATGTGGAATTGGCCCACGGAAAGCTTGTCTAATAAACCCGCTGTGTTGGTAAATATGAGTTGGCTTTTGTTTGTGTGTTCATGTTCTGCATGCCATTACCGCTCTCCGTTCAAGTGTCCTCTTTTTTTACAGCACCCAATCACTGAGGGGTGTGTGTGTGTGTGTGTGTCTGTTTGTGTGTGTGTGTGTGTGTTTGTGCGTTTACACCTCAGCGGGCTCCAGGTGTGTGTTACTTCTAATGCTCTAGATGCCAAATTGAGACAATCTCAATGATTAATCCAGCCTCCCTGCCGGGGGAGAGTAAATCAGTGTTTTTCTGTGCACCTGCCAGACTATATCTCTTCATATTTCATCTCAAAACACAAACACTCCCTGAACACAATGCCAAACCATATAAAACCGTCTCCAAGCAGCCTCCTTCATCCTGCATTAATTGTTCCATGGAAACTCTCCCTATATTCCCACAACGGATCCTGGTTATTTCTGCTCTGCAAACAAAGGAGATACAGTTGAACCACACTGCCACCAAGGAGCATGAGGTCTTGTAGAGCAGTGGTTCTCAAACTTTTCCCCTGGCGACCCCCCAAAATTCCCTGGTGACGCCTGGCGACCCCCTTTTTATTTTTTTACTTTTTATTTTATTTTATTTTAAAGCCTGTCCTGTTCATCACATGTTCCCACAATTGTACAAACTGAAAGGAAAATAATCAAATAAACAGTTCTATCAAAGAAAAAATGACAAGATGCCTAGTTTATTTTTAACAAGAATTTAAACATGACGGAACGGTGCATCTGCTGATAGATCTAGGCCTGAACAAGTCGCATGAACGATAAACCTCCTCCTCAAAAAAATAATCCAATTCAAGCCAAGAACATGCATCAGATCTAAATGAACTGAGAGTATTTTCGTTTGTATTTTATTTATTTTCTACACTAATGTGAAGGATGGGCCTGCTTTTTCGAACATAGTAAGTTCACTGTTGGGCTGATGCCGCACATGGCAAGACAGAGATTTTTCTCCACGCTGCTCAGCCGACATCTGTACTTGTGTACTTTTCACACATATATGTCAACCCAAAGGGTGTCCATAGCGACCGCAGGCAATGCAGGGTACTCCCGCACAACTGAAAGCCAAAATTCATCCCTGGCCTGGTATTGTAGCTGTTTAAGCAGGCTGTGGACGGGTCCCTCGATACAAGGGGCCCAGAAGTAGACATCTCCGTTCACTCCAATACGAGTGAGGAACAGGAACGTGTCTCCGCAAAAAAAGTCTGGATATCAATCAAAGGCTCATAATTATCTTTATACCATGTACTAATAAAATGTAAGTTTTCTCTTTTCAAAACGCCACCTCAACCGTTTACTAGCCGTTTTAATTATTTATTTTTTGCAGGAGAAGGAGGGGTGGGCAGCTGAAAGGAGTCGTTGTGAAACAAACGTTGTTTCGGCCCGGCATCCGAGAGGGATCAGTGCACGGCGCCGTTAACTTCTCGTGATGACATGAATGACATTTTTAATCCGCTGTCCTTTCTTTAATAGGTCCATGATTATTATCAACCGGGAATTGTTTTGAGTTTGCGTAGTGGGAGCGACGCGATACATTGTTTCTGTCGGGTTTGCGGTCTGCGAAAGCTTGTCTGTGAGGAATAAAGGACACGTTTAGGCCTACACTAGAGCCCTAGAGTTTTAATGTAGACTTTATTTTTTGTTGCATGGTTTCTGACTTAAAAAAAAAAAAAAAATTAAATCATCTCGCCCCTAGACATTTTTAATGACCCCCGGAAAACTTTTCACAACCCCCACTTTGAGAACGACTGGTGTAGAGGGAATTATTGACTGGATCTATAACAACCAGTCCACCTGGCTCCGCCCTCTCACCCTTCCTTGGAGCCAGTAGACAGGCAGCATAAGGAAGGTTGTTGGTTCACCTCGGACACTTCAGATGAAGGCTAATCAAGAATTTACGGTCCAACTATTGAACTTTGTATTCCCCTTTGGGATAAGTGTTTTAGCATTGTTTCTATTAAATGCTGTTTCCAAGGGGCCCCTAGGCCCGGTGTTAGACCAGCGACTCTGACATAAAGCAGGCCAAAGGTCCAGGAAACCACCAGAGAGATGGAAGCGTTCATACTGCTGGTTCCTCTTCTGGCCCCTGGTGTGGTGAGGCTCCAGGCTGCAGGGCCCAGCGAGGCTCATTACTCTGGCTGAGGGGCGCGCAACCGCACAATGGATCAGGACCAGGACGGGACGAGGAGCGAGAGAGAGGGGAGAGGGAAGACATGTTGGATATACTGTGTGTGTGTGTGTGTGTGTGTGTGTGTGTGTGTGTGTGTGTGTGTCTGTTTATGTGTTGGAGGGGAGGTCATCAGATTAGTCAATCCACTGGGTAGAGGGACAGACCGTAGAACGGGGGGGACGGCTTGTTGGGGTCTTAGTGGGAGAAACCCTGTTGGGGTCTCAGGGGGAGACGCCCTGTTGGGGTCTCAGTGGGAGACTCCCTGTTGGGGTCTCAATGGGAGACATGCATTGTGACACACATCGAATAACACATCGCTCCAACACGTGACGTCTGGTCTAACATGCGCACTCTGATTTATTCAATGTGCAACAGGTGTGTAGTTCAAACCAGCCATCATCCACACACAGTCCCACACTGAGGTATCTAGTTCACACTGAGGTTTCTAGTTCAGCTACCCCTATATTTCCCATGACATACACACACACACACACACACACACACAGACACAAACACACGTGTAACTGGTTCCAAATGTATTCAATGATACAACTAATGCATCTTCAACTGCTGCATTTCCTCCTGCGTCCTCGTTTCTTTTCTTTGAACACGAGGATGTGAGTTAGAGCTGTGGTTTGATGTAACTTCTATGGTTTGTATTTGTGTACAACCAGTCCTGTGATGATGTAGCATTGGTCCCTGAGTCTAGGATCCCCAGCCACCAGCTTAAGGATCAGCAGACAGCCGCTCCCTGTCTCTCTCTCTCTCTCTCTCTCTCTCTCTCTCTCTCTCTCTCTCTCTCTCTCTCTCTCTCTCTCTCTTCTCTGTTTTTTTCCTGTTTGTGTGTGTGTGTGTCTTTGTACTCCTGTGTGTGTGAGAGTGTGTTCCCATGTGTGTTCCTGTGTGTTCCCCTGTGTGTTGTTAATTCTCCGGTCTTCTATTTAGGGAGTCGCAGCCCTGCAGAGTGTGAGCCCTGTCGTCTGGACCGGGGCCACAGAACCACGGGCCACAGAGCCACAGGGCTACGGGGCCACAGAGCCACAGAGTCAAGGGGCGATAAAGCCACAGGGCTATGGGGCCACAGAGCCACGGAGCCACAAAGCCACCGGGCTACAGGGCCACAGAGCCACAAAGTCAAAGGGCCACAGAGTCACGGGGCCACAGAGCCACAGAGCCAAAGGGCCACAGAGCCACAGAGTCAAAGGGCCACAAAGCTACGGGGCCACAGAGCCACGTAGCCACAGATTCAAAGGGCCACAGAGCCACGTGGCCACAGAGCCACGTGGCCATAGAGTCAAAGGGCCACAGAGCCAGGGGGCCACAGAGCCAAGGGGCCACAGAGCCAATTAGCCACAGATTCAAAAGGCCACAGAGCCACGCCTGAATGCTCTCTGACCACAGGGATGTACAGGAGGCTGACAGGCTGCATGCCCAGGGGCCACAGAGCCACAGAGTCATGGGGACCCAGAGCCACAGGGCCACAGAGCCAAAGAGTCAAAGGGACACAAAGCCACGGGGCCACAGAGCCACGTGGCCACAGAGTCAAAGGGCCACAGAGCCAGGGGGCCAGAGAGCCACAGGGCCACAAAGCCACGGGGCCAAGGGAGCCACAGGGCCACTGGGCCACGGGGCCAGGGGGCCACAGAGGACCACCAGGCAGTGGATTGCCTTCTGAGGACTGAATTTGTGGTAACAAGAACATCATCCATATAATCAATATAATTAAAAACACACACACTTTGTATTAATTAGGATTTGTTCAAATGACAAAAGCAGAATATGACTTTCATTATCCATAGATTAAACTATGAAAGATCATGAGACATTTGGTTAAGCTAAAAGAGCGATGAAGGTACGTGACCATTACAGAAGAGCTGAACCCATCCCCCTTTAGATCAACCCGTTGTTTTTGATAGGCTGCACTAAATATATTCTCTCATTTGTATAAGTGCTGTTATGGTGGATAGGTGTTGCTTGCTTGATGTCCATACAAAGAGAGGTTATAATATGAATGGGCTCCTCCTCCATTTTAAATCGGCTGTTTGGAAATAAATAGGTGTACTGCTGTGTGATGGCAGGCCACACATCGTGCTGGATCAGCCAGTAGTATGCCCTGTATTGATCTGGCTAAATGCACCGCTAGAAACTCTGAACCAGACAGGCTGAGTGGTGAGTGCTTAAAGACAGATAAAGGCTGTTCTAATGCATTGTTCGGATGACATTGGGGGGTTTCCACTTATTAAAAGGGCAGTTTGGAAGCGAAGGGGCTTTGGCAGAAATTGTGAAGAAATGTGTGTCCCTGCTGTAAATGGCTGCATATTGGCCGATCGTTCCCAAGGACATTATGGGACAAGATGGTCCTTGTCAGAGCTTAAAACACAATGTTGAAATGTGTCTTTTGTCCACCGTCTGCAGAAGAGCAGGCTAGAGACTAAAGCCTGGGTCTTATTGATGTGGGGAGAAGGTCCAGTAGTATCCTCCGTGATAGAGGGCCCCTAAATCCCTCTATCCAAGTAGGTTCTCCTTGAGGCCAAACTTACACAATTCACAACTCACTTTATTGTTAAACTATTGCTAAAAAAATAGAGAAGCAGGAAATAGATTCAAACTCCCAAGCTTTCAGTTGTATTCCCCCCTCCCCTGTTTTAACATAGCAGTCAGAGGGAACACTAGAAAGCTCTGGATGAAAGCAGAGGTGACTCAGGATGTATAAAACTAAGATGTTCTTGTTTGACCTCTTCCATGCTTCTGCTCTTTGAACTGCCTTTCCTTCCACAGCCCAAGTACCACCTAATGATCATGTACATATCCTTTGATCTTGGTATTAAGTGCAGGTCTTCTTTCCTTTAAAGAGTCTCTCTGTACCACTTGTTAATGTCTGTGTCATATGGATGTAATGAGCTTATTGATGTGTTTCAGTGCTGCTGTCCATTCAATCCTACCATCTGTCTGTTCCCTTGTTGCATGGTTACGCTGACTCACATGCCTTTATGGGATTCATCCTAATCACAATTGCAATTAGTAGTTATTTAATATGAAATAAATATTCCTCTTGTCTTCTACATCATGGGCTGACTAAATGCTGCAAAATTGCAGCAATAAGCCTTCTCCCCTCCTGTCCTCTCTCCCATATGGAGTGCTCAAGTTTCCTTCTAAGAGCTTATGGTAAATTATTCAGACAGCTTAACTCCAGTGGAGCCTTCGAGCAATATCGTTTAACGAGCCCTTCATCAGCTCCTGCACTGGACTGGGACCCAGTCCCGGGCAGGACCCACTAATCAATGGAAGGTGCTCACCAGCCCTGTGGTGACCTATCACTCTGCCAAACGAGATCCAAAACAACGTGCAGATCTCTGATGCGCAATGGCATCAGCTCACTACTGTCACTCCGAAGTGAAGGACATCGTTCATTGTACATTGATTGTGCTTCTGACTTTGTGAATGTTGGTGAACTTTGAATGAACAATATCAACAGTCCCTTCTGCTTCTGTAGATTGGGACTGGATTCCTGGGAGCAACTCACAGGGACATTTTCTCAAGATGCCAAGAACATCTGTGCCAAACAAGCATTGACAGTTAGCCATTCCATCTAAATGACAGCAGGCATTTGACTGAATTACTTGCTGATGCAAATTTATACATAGACAGTGTTGGACTGATTCTGTTATGAAGACACTTTCTGCCTGGTACAGATTAAGCAAAGGTGGCCACTAGACAGCTATAGCTGGAAAAGCCTGATGCCATAGTAGTAGTAGTGTTGACCTGTTCAGGTCAACACTGCATAGTGCTCCACCTGGCCCGATATCAATGGCTGCGGAGGGCTGCATCTGGACAGTGTGGCGTCTCATCAGATGGTAATGGTGCAGACACACTCAAATGCCAAGAAGATCCCGAACATGTGAACCATGAGACGATGTGAATCCCATCGGAAAGCCAACATTAAAATACTGGAGATGATGATTGCATCCAAGGAAAAAAACATGGATCATCGTATTCATAACATCATCTGAGATGATAGAAGGCAGGGAACAGCTTACAGGACAGATGGGGACATGCGGGCCAGAAGTATGTATTCCTCCTCGGCCAATTTACTACAGAGCATCCAGCAGGATCATTATTGTCCAAGAAAGGGCTGGCCTGGAGGTTATCTGGTTCATTTCACTTGAAATAAGCAGTAGTTGTTCTAATGTTATTATTCCCAGAGGAACACAAGCAGCCTGCAGGTGGGACACCTTCAGCGACGTCAAAGAGCAGCTGTTTCACCTCCAGTTCCAAAACCAGGAGATTTTGAAAGATGTGTTTTGGGTTTAGGGTTGTAGGAAGGAAAGGGGCGTGAAAGCCCTTAAGTAACTAAGAAAGTTTTAAGAACCACTTTCTTAGTGCTGTCTTGTATAGGAGCGTTATAATGACCATATGAAACATGCCACACTCTCTGAAGCTATGCTATCAGAGTCCAGGAAGCATAACTCTCTCCAGGGCACCTGCATCATGACATCATCAACCATAGCCCTTATTAGACCATAACATGGTCTAATAAGGGCTTAATGAGTATTTTGTGGCGTACATAAAGTCAGAGGATGGGACCACAAGCTCAGACTACAATGTAAAACTTGTAGTTTTACATTGTAGTCTGACCCATCACTTATGTTGGGTCCACTATAGATAAAGACCCAACACTTATGTTCAGTCCACTACAGATAAAGTTGCCCTAGTTGAGCGATGTTAACATAGGCTGATGGGAACACTGGGAGTGTACAGAGATATGAGCAGAGGGGTTATTGGGATATTGGGATGAGTGTGCATACAATTATTGTTCAAATATCTATTATTTATATAGCAATCTTCGACCCTTGACACTAGTTTTTGTTTAAGAACTGAAACCGTGGTGTTCCATTTGAACGCGGGACTTCATGTCCTACTTAGCTTAGCTCGTGGATGAAGCCATCCAGGGATGTTTGATTTATTTTCAGTAGAAGGTCATGTGAGCAATATGTTGGTACCAGAGAAGATTCTGAAGGAGATGCCATCGGAGTAGCCAGTTATTATCTAGTGTCGACAGCTCAGATACGCCGAGAGAGTTCACATGAGTATATGATGGATCTTCGTGATTGGTGGAAAGAGAGGAAAACATGAGAAAATGAAAAGGGAAAGGAGTATGAGGAAGAATGGCAGAGAGGAGAAAGCCCTCTTTGTTTTGGAGACCTGTTTGCTTCTGAGAGCCTCTACATCCAAGGACGCCAGTTTAAATCTGAATTTGCCAAAGAACTGCCAGCCTGGGTGAACAGAACACAAGGACATCTCCTCCAAAGGCTATCAGAATGAACACGACACCTTACCCTAGCACTAATAGGGCCCATATCGCTAATCTATCTTCAAAACATTTTTCATTGTAGCCCAAGTCATCCAAATGTAAAGCCAGCCACCGTGGCCTGTAATGATAGTCAGGTCACCATTGTCTGCTATTGCAGATTAAGGAGAATTGCTTCGCATAAATGTGTTGACGAACATGAACATGGTGAATAAAAAGGATGCTCTCCTTTCCCCTTCTTTTTTCCCTTCCTTTCCCCCTGAATACCTTCCCATCCTCCCTGCTCCATTTAGAAGCCAACGGCTCCACTGAGCATGAGCAGCAACGCTGGTTGCTCATGTGCACTGGAGATAAGGGAGCGTTCTCCTGCCTTGCCCTCTTTTGTATCCTCTTTTCACACTGTCTCTCCTCACACTCCCCCCCCCCCCCCCCCCCAACCCCTCTACAAGATTAGTCCGGCATGTAATTAAGGCTGAGGACTGAGAGAGAGAATGATCTGCATTGTTTTAATGAATTAAACCTCTGTATTTGTCCTCAGCGACTCCATATGTGGCTCTTGGAAGATGTGAGCTCTGGGGCTGTGTCAAATCGCTGGCGTGCAGGTCACTGCATGGGACTGGGATTTGGGGTGTGTGTATTTGTGTATGCACATATAGTTGTGCTTATTTGTGTTTGTGGCACATTATATTGTTGTGAATATGTTTGTGCGTGTGTGTGCACACATTATAGAGTGTTGTGTGTGTGTGTGTGTGCACATTATAGACGTTGTGTGTGTGCATGTGTGCAGACATCATGGGAAATAAAGCAAGAGTTCCGTGTGTGTGTGTGCGTGTGTGCACACATTTGAGAGTGTTGTGTGTGTGTGTGTGTGAGAGAGAGAGAGAGAGAGAGAGAGTGTGTGTGTGTGTGTGTGTGTGTGTGTGTGTGTGTGTGTGTGCGTGCGTGCGTGCGTGCGTGCGTGCGTGCGTGCGTGCGTGCGTGCGTGCGTGCGTGCGTGCGTGCGTGTGTGTGTGCGTGTGTGTGTGCACATTACAGAGTTTTTTGTTGTGTGTGTGGCCTGTGCATGTGCACATTCTAGAGTTCTGGGTGCTGCTGAGGCTTCACCTCTGTAATGTCAAACAGAGGTCCAAGTAATTAATACTAAAGTCCACCTGTAATTATTTCACACAATGGGTGATGGCCGTTTCTGTGGAAACAGCCCATGAGTGCATACTAATACCTGTATGTGCACTGGGCATGCAGCCTGTCAGCCTCCTGTACATCCCTGTGGTCAGAGAGCAGTCAGGCGTGTCTTTGTGTTTATTAGTTTAGCAACATTGTGACACAAACAACACCACATACACCACTGTGGCTCTTTCTCTCTGTATTTGTGTTAGCGTTGTGTCTACAAGCATGCTTCCATGTGTGTCTGTGTGCTTGTGTGTGTGTGTATGTGTGTGTGTGTGTGTGTGTGTGTGTGTGTGTGTGTGTGTGTGTGTGTGTGTGTGTGTGTGTGTGTGTGTGTGTGTGTGTGTGTGTGTGTGTGCGCTCGCTGCTCATGGCTGTCATGGCACCATCTTAGTCATGGCGCTCTGACTTGATTGGTTTTGCCTGGTTTGGTTCACGCTTCAGCGAGGACAGCCTCGCCACCTGCGTATCTCCTCCTCCTGCGGGCCATGAGGAGGAGAGGAGAGCAGGACTGGAGACACGTGGAGCCACGGGAGGAGAGGGAGGGGAGGGAGGGGAGGGAGGAGAGGGATGGGAGGGAGGAGAGGGAGGAGAGGGAGGGGAGGGAGGGGAGGGAGGGGAGGGTGGAGAGGGTGGAGAGGGATGGGAGGGAGGAGAGGGAGGAGAGGGAGGGGAGGGTGGAGAGGGTGGAGAGGGTGGAGAGGGATGGGAGGGAGGAGAGGGAGGAGAGGGTGGAGAGGGTGGAGAGGGATGGGAGGGAGGAGAGGGAGGAGAGGGTGGAGAGGGTGGAGAGGGTGGAGAGGGAGGAGAGGGTGGAGAGGGATGGGAGGGAGGAGAGGGAGGAGAATGAGGAGAGGGAGGAGAGGGAGGGGTTGGCGCAGGAGACAGGTAGATTATCTTAGGCTCACAGTCATGAATTGTAGCCTCATTCTGGTCTTTCACCACACAATTTCCATTTTGTAGTAAAGGCATGAGAACATGACAAAGAACCAGCAAGAGAAGTGTGCAAAGAATGTAAATATGGGTATTTTTTAACAGTATCTGAAATACAATGGAGACGGAGATCCGAAGTCCGCCTCTCTCTCTCACCCCTAGACCCATGTCCCTGAAGAAGATCTCACTCCCTCTAAAGCTGGGTAGCTTTCTCTCTCATCCCTACACCCATGTCCCTGAAGAAGATCTCACTCCCTCTAATGCTGGGTAACTTTCTCTCTCACCCCTAGACCCATGTTCCTGAATAAGATCTCACTCCCTCTATAGCAAGCTGGGAAGTTCTCTCTCTCACCCCTAGACCCATGTCCCTGAAGAAGGTCTCACTCCCTCTAATGCTGGGTAACTTTCTCTCTCACCCCGAGACCCATGTCCCTGAAGAAGGTCTCACTCCCTCTAAAGCATGCTGGGTAGTTCTCTCTCTCGCCACTAGAATAGATATAATGTGTATGTATATGTATATAGCGGCCTTGTGCAGGATTGGTCAGAGGAGGTGACACATGAAATGACTTCATATCAGCTCCATGAGAAAAAACCTGGATTATCATCTCATTAGTCATCTTGCTATAAATCACCATTTGCAATGCAGTCCAAAAACTTGGACTGCATTGCAAAGTGTGATGTTTCTCACACAGAAACTTTCTCCCACTGTACGCCTTAATATAACACTCATCATTCGAAAAGGCCATTAAGCTCAACACATTTCTTTAGGATTTCACACACTACTTTATATTCCGATTCGCAAAACCATGCAAGTGCCTCGTTTCCGACAAAATATTCCCTTCCAGTTGCTTCCTCCAACAAAGTCTGAAGACTTCCTTCCTCCACCGATGCTATCATTAAAACTCGCTCCAAGCTAAAAAGATAAGCCCATTACGTAGAAAACTATCTCTTGCCCGATCATAACACCAATTACTGCACAGAACCCCAGATTAGGGTGTATTCTGACTCTATTATGAAGGAAAGGAGGCCATGTTTGAATAGGCACTTCTCCATGGAAGTGTTGAAAGCAAGGGATCCAATTTGTTTCAATTAATACAGTAAAATGTATTTTTCGATGCTTGAATTCGTGATTGTTTTGAGTGGCAGTGTGCCAGGAGAGAGGGTTGTTAACGCTAAAAAGGTCCATTGTTCACCGCTAAGGCTAGGGATAATTGACATAGTAGGGGACTAAAGATATAAATGCAAAGTAGAGGAAACAGTGCCACTAACAACAGCTCTGGCACCCTGACTCGCCCCTGGGCTGTCTGTATCTGAATCCAATACTCTGACTTGACAGAGAGACAATGTGCGGGAGTGAGAGAGACAGAGTGAGAGGACGGGAGTATGGATGAACTTGGTGGTTAGGGCCTACACTGGTAACAGAAAATGAGCACTATAAGACAGATTAGGAGCAGGTGTATTTAAGTCAGTCAAAAAGAAATGATTGCAGTTCAAGGATTTAGTTTGGATTCAGCCTTAACTTTTTGTATGAGCTTGATTCATTGGAGGAATATTCATGGGGGGTTTACGGCATTGATAGGCCTGTACTCACAAGAGGCAGCTGCATGGAGGAAACACAAACCACAACCAAAAGCTCTGACAGCCAGACATGGAGATCCTCCTTTCCTGTATGTGAGCGTCTCTCCTGTGTTTCGATCTGGTGAGAATCTCTGCGGTCTAACCTCTCAGAGCCTCCACAAGGAGTTCTGGGGAAACACTGGTGCAACCCAGTTTAAAGAATACTTTCCCACAAGCGCCATTGTCTCCTCCGAGGGCTGCTCGTTGGAGGTGATCCGTTGGTTTTGAAGAGTGGAGGAGATGGGATATCCATTTCAAATAGAACAGACTGGAGGGGATTGAGGCACCAACATAAGCCATACCTTATGATGCGTGTTATGCGCCCTAACACCAACAGCAGAACGGTTGAACACTTGCGTTACAGTGTGTGTATATTCATACACACACACACATGTGGCACCCGCACGGTCGTAGCTCATTGTCTCATTGGCGTGCCAAATTCTCTGGGCGGGCAAAGCAGGGAAAGGGGAGGTAACCTGGCCCCTTATGACGACATATGGGGCCAAATTCCAAATCGCCGCATCTGAGCATTCACTTTTCAAAGGCGGGGCAGGATACCTAGTGCTCGTTTTACACCTAATGTAATTTCTAGCCACTGGGGGACCATAGGCAGGCTAGGGGAACTCATATTAATGTTAGAAAACCTCATAAAGGGAAAATTTCATGCCATGGGACCTATCGTTTTGACATTTCACCCTCGGCATGTAAAGAAAAAGCACAAATGGTCGGTAGATTTCCTCAATGGTTTCCTATAAGTGGGGACTGACTACTTATGTATCCAGGTACTTTTGATAAAAGGCTTTTCTGAGTCATCGCATGTAGCAAAACATTGACTTAGCAACGCCCTTGAAAGAGACCCTTCAACAAAAAAGGTATCCCCATCTCTCTGAGCTGATGCACCATGTTACCGTGGCCATCCTCGAGTCGCCTCTCCAGCGTGGTGGAGATGATCCATCGAGGGAACCGATGCCGACATCAGCAGCAAGCCTCCCTGACATCGTCAGATGTGAGCATAAAGTGCTCAGTCTGGATGCCGGCACTCCTCCCCCAGTGAGAACGACACAGAGACAAGACGACTCGTCCCCCTGCATTCATTTAAGCCTCAATTAACAGGCGCTTACGTTTCCTCCATTCAGTTATTTTGTATCACCGGGGGATGTGTCGCGTCTCCATTGTTGTGATGAGGATGTGACCTTCAGCAGATGAAGAATGAAATGATCTCTTCGAGCTAGGGATTCACTATCTGCCTTCTTCTAACAGATCCCCCACACCTCCCCGAGGGATGTTCCCTCACTTCCTTTTCACACACACACACACACAAAACACACATACACACACAAAACACACACACACACACACATATACACACACAAAACACAAACACACACACACACACACAAAACACACACATACACAAACATTAAGAAAACACACAGAGGTTACCAAAATAAAATAAAATTGGCATACATGATCTCTGGTTCCTTCAGACATCTTGCTCTCCAAGCCTGTCTTCTTAACTCTACTCTGCGGACGGTGGCGGCGGACACT
Organism: Pollachius pollachius; assembly: GCF_949987615.1. Classification (NCBI taxonomy): domain Eukaryota; kingdom Metazoa; phylum Chordata; class Actinopteri; order Gadiformes; family Gadidae; genus Pollachius; species Pollachius pollachius. The sequence continues at coordinate 26,264,117 of NC_136935.1, forward strand.
TCATGTCTCCTTCATGTAGCCTCCGTCTGCCTGGGCTTAGAAGGCTGACAGCCCCGGGCAGTCATGCGTGGCGGCCTGCTCGTCTCCGCGGTGACATATCACAGCAGACAGCATGTCATAGTCATTCCATAGCTCGCTGCACATGCTAGCGTGTGGCGGCGGTATTTTCTGAAGGGGAGGTGGGAGGGTCCTCAAGCTAGGACACACCAGGGCTGACAAGCTGCTGAAACCAAGGGCCCTAGTCTGCGTCCTCCTCTATTTGTATTTCGGGCTAGAGGGCCCCGGAGGTTGTGGCGGTGAAGTGATAAAGTGAGAGGAAGAAGGGCTGGGGGATCTCGAGCTACAGGGACGGAGACATCAGAACCCCGCACATCAGACTGGCGCTGCACCGTTGCGGGGGGCAGCGGCGCTATAGAGGCTTCTGCTAAACAAATGAGTGGATTTGAAGTTTAGTGAAATGAAATTACATGAAATTAGTGCATTCAATTAGATAGGATCTGGGGAGGTAATTGTCGCTTTATTTCCCTTGGTCATTTCAAAGATGTGCTTAGCATGTGAGTGTGTATTCTGCAGGAAGCAGCAATCCTGGCTGCTATCATAATTCCTTGCTCAAAGCACAGCGGTGGGGAATAGGAATCTCTGAACACTTAGTGCTGTTTATTATAAAACAAATTCAAATGGATTGCAGAAAATTAACTAGCATGCTGTTTGGACAATTAATATCTCTGACAGCTTTCAACATGCTGCTCGTCTAGCGAGAAACAATAACAAATACCTTCCTAACGATTCATGATTCATTATGCTCCTACCCGATTAGTCCACCAAGTTCACAGCAGCAATCTGCAGCTCAGAGGAGACCACAACGCAGAGCTAGTGATTGGGGCTTGTTATTTCAAATGGACAATATAGATCTTGGTATGATGAGAAGAACTCTGCTTCATCGGCAGACCCTGGATCAGCAGTTTCTACGTGACTGCAGGGTGAGGATGCCTTGAAAAGAATGATTTCCATTCAAAGCATCTAGAAGGTGGATTATATTTGTTCTAACAGAAGTGTTCCACCGGCAGAGAGATCAAAAGCTACGAACGAATCCACCCTCCCTCTGCCGTGCAAAAAAAAAAAAATCTTCTCTCCTAAGAGTGCTCGGGAATCTGTATCTTTCCGTTTGTCATCAAACATCAGGAAACCCGAAACCCGAGCCCCCCCCCCCCCCCCCCCCCCCCCCAAACAGTCGGCCTGGTTTGATGCGGTTTCTATCACACCCCCTGCTGGGGAGCGGCGCGTATTCAAATCAAGGTCGCCCACTGTGGTGGAACTTGTTCCCGTGTTTCCCGTGTTTTCCTCTCCAGTGGGACGGGGGAGGGGCTGGCCACACTATATTCATTACAATGGCGTCGCCCACTTTTTATAAACATTTATTATTTTGCCTGTTCTCAATGTATGCTTCACATGAAAGGATCGTGATTCTTATAATAAGGCTACAGGGCGCTAAACAATCATATAAACAACTCTGCAGCTGGACATAAACATTGTCCTGTTCGCCACCAAACACAGTATAATAGTCATTTCGGGACTGACTTAAAAATCAATGTTGTGTGTCCTCCAAGGGGGAAATGTTGTGTCCCAATAATAAGAAAAAATTAGTTCCCCCCCCCCCCCCGCCGAAGTTTACACTTTCTACAATGTTCACCAGAGTGGTGATTCTGGATCGATAGGCCTCGCCGAGGAGCAGGAGGGGCCTAATGTGGCGGAAGAACTTCCCACCATTAAATTACTACACCACAGATGGACAACCTCAGGCTGGCCGGAACTAGCGGGGGGCCGGGGGGGGCCGCCGGCACCCACGGGGGGGGGCGGGAAGACACTGGGGAAGGGGAGAGTAGCAAACAATCAGAAAAAGGAATAGTTATAACACATCCTTATCTCCAGTCTCAACTCTCTGTCTGCTTTTCCCTTTCTTCAAAAGCCTCTGTGTGTTTGTGTGACTGTGTGTTTCTGTGTGTGTCTGAGGATGTGTTTGGTAATGACGTAGTATTATTTAATGGTTTATAATAATGTGTGTGTGAGAGTTGACACAGTGGGAGAGACTTAGTTTGGTCATGACATGTTATCAATTCATAGGAGGCTGTGTGTGTGTGTGTCTGTGTGTGTGTTTTTGTGTGGGTGTGTGTGTGTTTGTCTGTGTGCGCTCACCGGTTCTCAGAGGGCTGATGTTACTGGTAAAGTAAGACAAAGAGACAAGTTCCACATTGAGAGTGCACGAGAAAGAGAGAGAGAGAGAGAGAGAGAGAGAGAGAGAGAGAGAGAGAGAGAGACGTTTGTCTGTTTCTCCAGTGAAGGGTTAGAGTAAGGTAAGTTAGAGTAGGTAAGAGGTCTTCAGGTCCCAATGGGGCCAATTATAGGGGCATAGTGGAAAGACTACAGTGTTTGGTGTGTGGGTGTGGGTGTTTGTGTGCGTGTGTGCGTGTTTCTGTCTGAGCTCTGTCAACAGTCTCTTTCTCTCACAAATCCACACACACACAGAAAACAGATTACCAAACACGTCATTCAAACTTACCTCAGCAGCTAAACAGGCAACCGCTGGGAAGTCAATGAATTTGGCCCCGGTAGTTAGGCTGAATAATTACAGTGTCTACTGCTACGCTAGATTGAAATAATACCACTATACAGTCACACTGACCCTTCAGCACATATGCTAATCCAGGCTGTTATATGAAAAATAGTACATTTAAATTAACATAATCGGGATTCGGAAAACAGAAAAATGCATTTCACAGCAATCGGCCAAACTCACTTGAAAATGTCTCTCACTCTCACACACACGCACACACACACACACACACACACACACACACACACACACACACACATACACACACACACACACACAATCGTAGTGAATTCCTTCTTCATTGGCTCTGCACCTTCCTCTCCCCTTCCATCTCATACCTTCCTCTCTTTCTCTCTCTGTCTCTCTGTCTATCTCTGTCTCTCTGTCTCTCTTTGTCTCTATTTCTCTCTCTCTTCTCCGCTCTCTCTCCCTTTCTCTGTTTCTCTCTCTCTGTGATGTGCAGGCAGTCGTGTGTGCTGAGTGTCAGCAGCGATCTGCATTTAGTGCCAGTGAAGCCATGCTGTCCGGTTTACCTTGAAGACGCACGGCTAGGCGAGGGCCCTGATTATGCAGAGTCTGTGTGCCTGTGCTACTTTGTGTGGGTGCCTGTATCTTGTGTTTCAGTCTGTGTGGCTCAAATGCATATCAATGTGCATGCGTGTGGATATGTGTATGTGTGTACGTGTGTGTGTGTGTGTGTGTGTGTGTGTGTGTTTGTGCTTGTGTGCATGCATTTATGTGCTTTGGTGTGTGTGGATGTGTTAGCGTGTGTGTGTGTGTGTGTGTGTGCATGTTGGTGTGTTTGCGTGTGGATTTGTTAGTGTGTGTGTGTCCTTTTTTGTGTGTGTGGATGAGTGCTTCTGTGCGTTTGAGTGTGTGGATTTGTTAGTGTGTGTGTGGATGTGTATGTGTCTGTGTGTCCGTGTGTGTGTGTTTGTGTGTGCATGTGTTCATGTGTGCATGTGTGCATGTGTGTGTGTGTGTGTGTGTGTGTGTGTGTGTGTGTGTGTGTGTGTGTGTGTGTGTGTGTGACGAGGCCTAATGCATCTGTATAAAGGAGGAGACTTCATCTTCTCCTCTCGTCTCTGCTGCCAACCTCCACTCCATTATTATTTATTTATTTTTTACCAAAAAAGCACTTCTTCTAAAGTACATTCTAAAGGTGAACTGAACTGTGAGATTTGTTCTTTGGTCTAATGGCCCAAGTGTTCTGCCATCGTTGAAAGATGGCAGCCAAGTCCGTCCTTGTACTACATCTTATTAAAATACTGATGCTGAACCGGCAAGCTCCGTTATTATGGGCCAATGTTTATATGTGTATGTCTGTGTGTTTCTGTGTGTGTGTGTGTGTGTGTGTATGTGTGTGTGTGTGTGTGTGTGTGTGTGTGTGTGTGTGTGTGTGTGTGTGTGTGTGTGTGTGTTCCAAAGCTACCATTACAAGAGAGCCAGCAAAATTAACTTTGAACCAGTAAGCATGGGTTCCAAATGTGCTCTCTCTCTCTGTCTCCCTCCTTCCCTCTCCATAGGCCTGGCTCCCCATCTCATACTGTCCTGAATAAGTCAAGTAGAACCATTTGGAAAAGCTAGTTATCCTGTTGTCTACACACCAAAGGCTTGGAAGAGCCATGCGCTGAATCTAATTTGTGCGTAAACATTATCATTTTCATATACATAGTTGCATTTTAAAGCATTTTTACCTCAATGCCATTTAAGGAGCCACATTAAAGCAACAAGAAAACTAAATATACATGTGGAACTACTTTCTACTAAGCGGTTCAGAGATACCGTGAAGACCACTCTACTCTAGTAAACACTTCACCAGGACCACCTATAGGGGAAGCCATTCAGCACGCTGCCTTTATTTAGCCCGCTATTCAGAGTAGAAGATACTGCCTGCTGATCAATCCGGCAGCATTGTGTTCTCTCTCTTTCCTGACTTTGTACTTAAGGCGAGGTTAACATCGCATTACAAGTGCATCTGCATCAATGTCCTCAATGGACAGAAAGCTCTGAGAGCCGATGATCAAGGGAACTTTCAGTCTGTTTTGATGGAAATAGGAGAATGTGAACGAGGAACCCAAACATCCCGGCCCTCCAACACAGAGACGAGAAGGCAACAAACACAAGCTGATGCTAGTAGTGTTACCAGAATGACATCATGGTTTTAAGTGGGTAAGAACTTTAACATGAGAACATGCTTTTCATATCAGCATGTTCACAGCTGTCATGAGGCTCATCTCTCTAGTAATGCCAGCGCTAGTAATGCACATTAGTTTGCTACAGGCGCGTGCGTGAATGAAGACAAGCAAGACCAATCTGTTCTTTGGGCTATGGGGACTCGGTAATCGATTAACTAGTTATTAAGTTTGATAGCTTATCCCTTAGCACCTATAGTTTTAAAACCAGAAGTTTATTCTCAATTCCCTTTATCTCTTAACGTAGGCCATTTGTATCCTATACTAATCTGCCTTCTCGCCCCTTTTCTTTCTCTGCTTTCTTCAGTTAGCTCCCTCCCCCTTCATCAGCCTTGCTCTCACTGTCTCTCTGCCTCTCTGTCTCTCTCTGTAGCTCTCTCTCTCTCTCTCTCTCTCTCTCTCTCTCTCTCTCTCTCGTTTACTGCATTTATCTGATAGAAAACCCATGAATGTTCTTCAGAAGGCTGTGGTTCACACACATAGTTAAATAGCATGTCTCTTCTTTACTCCAGACATGTACGCGTCTTTGAAGAAGGGTGAAGCTGTATTTGACGACTGTAACCTAGATTAATCTCTCTAGCTCGCATAACCATCTACATTTTCATCTTAAACAGAATATTGATGGATGAATGAATCTGATGCATTTTTGTAGAAAACTGTAAAAATACATATTCTTTCACTGTTCCGGGAAATACAGAAAGACTTCTTAAGCATGAGACATGAGGGGGTAAAAGAGCATCATTTGTGATGCCTATAGGACATTTAGATTGTGCTAACGACTAGGATAGAGTTTGTAAGGGGAATTTATTCAAAGCAAGGGGGAAAAAGAGGAGGAGGTTTCAGTTAAAATGTGAGGATTTTCTTTTTCAATGAAAGGCAAGAGTGCAAGGCTAAGGGGAAAGTCAATCTACTGAAAAAAATGAGCGGTATCAGAAAAAAATAAACTATGCTAATTGATCTAAACCATGACGCAGAGATTCTAACATGGAGATGAAAAATGAATGACATTCAAATGCAGTCAAACATCCCTGGTGTTTAGGATCCTGTAGGTAAGTGTTTATGTGTGTGTGTGCAACCCGGTATCACGCAATTTTGTGCTCATGTGCACAAACGTTAATCTATTGAATCGTGTCCCAGAGCACGATTGTCCGACTTTTTTCGTGCTACACAGAACGAAATGTAAACCAATGCACTTTGAATGGGAGCGTTTTTTCAGACGAGAGAGAGAAAGAGAGAGAGAGAGAGAGAGAGAGAGAGAGAGAGAGAGAGAGAGAGAGAGAGAGAGAGAGAGAGAGAGAGAGAGAGAGAGAGCGCAGACAGTACAGTGCACCCTCTAGCTATATATATGTAAATATTTCAGATTTTTTAAGCAGACCTCCTCAAAAACTGAAACGAACGTGCTACACAGAATGCGTCCATGCGTTTCTCAGACAATTAACGTGCTCCACAAAGCGAAACGAGAGAGAAAGAGAGAGAGGGAGAGAGAGAGGCTTCAGAAGGGGTGTGCGCAGATAGTACAGTGCACCCTCTAGTCATATATATGCCAATATTTCCATTTTTGCATTTTTGAACCTCCACAGAAAAAAAAAATAACCGTGCTCCACAGAACGAAATGTCAACCAATGCATTTTGAATGGGAGCATTTTTCAGACGAGAGAGAGAGAGTGTGCGCAGACAGTACAGTGCACACTCTAGTTATATAAATGTAAATATTTTTGATTTTTTAAGTAGACCTCCTCAAAAACTGAAACAAACGTGCTCCACAGAACACGCGTTTCTCAGACAATAATCGTGCTCCACAGAACGAAACCAGTACTGGGGATACTCTGATTTCCCCGTTTTTTACAGCAGACGACCTCAAAAACATTTCGTTCTCATACTCACGAAAAGTAATCCATTGAACGTGACCCAGATTTCTTGCATTTCTTGCTACACAGAACGAAATTCAAACCATATCCTTTAAATTGGGATATTTTCTTCGACCACAGAAGGGGTGTGTGCAGATAGTACAGTGCACCCTCTACTTATGTATGTGTCAAAACAACAAATGCATCAAAGGGTAAATGTAGTGTATTAGGGATACTCTAATTTCCCTGTTTTTTACAGCAGACCTCCTCAAAAGCCTTTCGTTCTCACGCTCAAGGAACGTTATCTATTGAATCGTGTCCCAGAGCACGATTGTCCCACATTATTCGTACTGCACAGAACGAAATGTAAACCCATGCATTTTGGATTGGAGCGATTCTCAGAATATACACATATACAGGTATATATGTCAGTGGCGGCTGGTGGTTTTTAAAGTGAGGGAGGAAGGACTGCGCGCTGCGTTGCCATTGGCCTGCTTGCACTGTTGGTGTGTGGTGGCATAAGAATGTGAAAATCAAGTTGTTTCAGGGTGTTTTGGTGAACTACAAAATAGTTTGGAGGGATAGTTATGTGAGTAAAATTCATACAAAGCCACCAGTGGCATCATTGTAATTTAAAAGCTGGTGGGCAGCATGTCTTTGAAATGGACTACAAGGGCAGAAGGAAAGGATGCAAAGCCCATTAGTTGTTGTTTGTTTTAAGAAAAGACTCAAGACCAAAAGTGATGCCAATAAAATGAATCATGCTCTGAATCATTCACCCTTTCCACAATATCAAACAGAACGGTCAGAGTAAAAAACTAGTAAGAGAACATTATTTCAAACAACCTGATCTATAGGCATGGTGCCTAGCAAGGAAAGTCGGATAGCAGCACCAACGTGATCCTGACACTTGTCATGACGTTTGGTTGCCCTATCAAGATTTTTCACATCAGTGAAACCATGAACAGCCCATGTTGGAGATTTAACATTATTCATTAGCAAACAGGGCCAGCGATACAGTCGATTGGTAGTAATGCTACCAGTAAGCCATGAGTACCTAGCCAACCATGTAGCACTCACAACACTGACGTTGCCATTACTTTTGGTGAACTCGATTTTGGGAAGTCGTCTACCTTTTTCTTTGGTTGCTAACTTAGCACTGTAACTCAATGAATGGAATGCTTTGTGTTATAAAACATGAACACTTTCCTCTGTTTCCAATGTTTCCATTGTACACTTTATTTGCAAATGTTAGATTCTCGCTATCGTCCAGATGATTTTACTTTCTTTGCGTCTTTTAGACCGAGCGGCAATGCAGAGTGGGTTGTTATAGTGATGGGTCGGTCGCAAATGAGCCGGTTCAAAGAGCAGGCTCTTTTAAGTGAACGATGGGATTCAGGTCCTGACCGCAAGCCGTTTTTGAAAATGTTTTTGGACTAGGCAGAATGATATGAAGGTCTCCGCTCTACGGGTCCTCCGTGCATGCTATGCGTGTATGCAGTGACTGACTGTCATGTGCATGCATGCAACCAATTAAGTGTGGATAGACAAGGATCATACCATTAAGCAAGCAGTGAGGGGCGGGGATGGGCGTTGCGCTCATATGCAATGAAAACAATCGGCTACAGCCATTAATCAATATGAGAAAATGTAATTTTTACTTTTGAATACTAATAGGATGTATCGAATAATTAGAGAGGGGCCTACATATGTATGAATCACAAGTCAAAACGGGCTACATTTGGCTGAATAATTAAAGGTATTAGTGGTAATATAAAGAGCCGTTTGGGAGCCGAAAGAGCCAGCTCTTGTTGGTGAGTTGATCCAAATGATCCAGCTCCCAGAATAGAGCCGAAATTCTTTGTTATTGACAGCGTTGCCAGATTAGGTAGATTCCCCGGCCAATGATAATTCTTCCAGCCTAACGTGGTTAAAAGTAGCCCAATTAGGTGGGAAATCTGCCCAATTTGGCAACACTGCTCACCAGCCAGGGATCCAACTTATTTGTTCATTGCGCAGCGCGAATAGATTTTTACACGAATCATATATATATCCTCCTTAACATTGTTGAGAATAAAAAATGTAGATTGCCCAGACTACTGTAATGAATTAATGCCCTTAAATATGACTTCTTTAATGCCTTTGAATATATAATGTTTGTTTCCCTGGGTAAAGGGACATTAGCACCCTCTATCGCCTAATGACAATTATTTCAGGGAGGACGTTCCTCCCTCAGCCTCCATTGACTCCCATTCATGCCCCCGAAAGAACTGGCGGCTGGTGAATAACATGGGTTTTAATGGGAGAGAGGAAAGTCCTCCTCTGAGTGGGTGTGACCTTAGGGGTCTGGTTTGCCCAAAAATACAATCAGGCTGCGCTATTAACCAATAAGCAGGATCCGTGGCTGGTGAGCAGTGATGCCAGATTGGGCAGATTTCCCACCCAATTGGGCAACTTTTAATCACGTTTGGCTGGAAAAATGATCATTCGGCGGGAAATCTGCCCAATCTGGCAACGCTGTCGATAATAAATCCGCTCTGCATTGCCGCTCAGTGTAGGAGATAAACAATAATTTTAATAGAATTATAATTTAAGTATAATTAAATTAAATCCTGTAATGAGGAAATGAGACGATCTAGATGTGGGCCAGCAGAGGTTGGATTTAACTGAATTTGGTCCATAATCTTATTTTTTACATGGTTTTTATATTATGAATATTTTATTATTGTCTGGTATACCTGAACCAAACTGACACATTGGTAGAAGTGGATTTTCAACGGTCAGATAGGCTACAGATCTTGTTATAACGATAATTGAATAAAAGCTACATGGTCCAAATATTATAATTAAATAATTGTATATTTATATATGTATATATATAATATAGATTTTAATATTAAATTAATTCAATATTAAACCAATGCATTTCAATCAAGTGATTTTTTTCAACTTCAGAAGGGGGGCGGGCTGCGCAGTGCACGCTTTAGCATACAAATCTTGTTAAAACGATAATTGAATAAAAGCTACATGTCTACTTATAATATTCTAACTTAATCATTTAAAAAAAAATATATATATATATATAATATATATTTTTATATTTAATTAATTCAATATTAAACCAATGCATTTCTATCTGGAGATTTTTTTTGACTTCAGAAGGGTTATTTTAAATAATTCATTAAGTTTTCATGTGTGAGAGGTCATTCCCCCTCCTGAGCTTGTACTGGATGTGTATTGACAACACAGTCTCACTCCGAGAACGTCAAACACCGACTGTTGGCAAGGGCACTTCAGCGACGGTCGCTGACGGGAAAGGTACCCTTCGGCGTCATCTGCAGACGGAGAGGGGGTTCAATTCACTACAATATCATGCTATCCCCGGCGATGTTTGATGTTCAGAGCGGGTGCTTCACTCCTATATGCCTAACCCGACTACGGCACTAATAGACGCTGTGAGCATCTTTCCCATTGGATAGTTTTTGGATATTTATTTATTATATACGGAGACCACCAGACATCCTCGAAGCAACAAGAATGGTCTATTAAATTCAAGATGGGTGTGCAAGAATAGGGATATAGTGCCATACCGTCAATATGAATTTCATTCAGGCTGGTCAATGGTTAGATACAGATCTTGTTATAACGATAGGCCTAATTGAATAAAAGCTTTGGTCTACTTATAATATTATAACTAAATAATTGTATATTTATATACATACAATATATATATTTTAATATGTAATTAATAAAATACAATAACGGCTTTAGACATGGGACATGCCCACGTTTCTTTGGCCTTTTTTTTTTCAATGGGCCTGCGTCAACGTCATGTGACTTAGCGTCACGGGAACTAGGGTCCGCTTGTTTGGAAATAGACAGATATTCCAAGGTTTCCTTTAAAAGGCACCTTTGAAAATGTTTCTATTTTCGGCAGTTTAGACTTGTAATTAATAAGTTACTTTTTTTAATGAGCTTGACTCTTATTTTTTTTAATCGCTGTCTGGTGGCTTGTTACGTCAATCTGAGAGACGCGAATGGACAGATTTTATAGTGACACAGCCTATAACCTTTTCTTGAAAGCAAAACACCAAGCTCATTGATTTTTGTGAGATGTCATTCCTCCTCCTGAGTGTGCTTCGTATTTATGTCTAGTGTACACCCCTACTTTCCACAAGCACCCCCCCCCCCAACCCCCATATGGATATGGGGAATTGTTGTCACGTCCCAGTGGCGGTGGTGTCATATATATGAAAGAGGGCATTCAAATATAGGGAGAGCCGGGTCGATTGAAACACTTTTCAGTTTAACGTGGGTCGCGGGAGATTTGAATTGGGTCGCCAAATATATTGAACTAAAAAATAAATTAAAAAAAAGGTTTTTTGTTTTTTTAAACATTAGCATTTCAAAAACTTTCAACAAGCAGCATGTTTTTGATAGTACTGAATGTTTGTATTGTTTTGATAATTTTACTTGTAACATTGAATCTAGTTGAAAGGCTAATGTACATTGTGAGAGGAAATAACAACAATGAGATAGCCAAAACAAGGAGATGTGAACTCTGCCTGAATGCATTTATTTGGTCTCATTTAGGGCAGAGTATTTAATATGTGTATTAAAGTGCATAAAACAAAGTTGTGATTTATCTCTTCGAAATCGCTGGTTTAAGTTCATATTTAAGGGGATGTGGAATTTGCAGTAAAAACTTCAGGAATGTTCATTAATGCACACATTTGTTCTTCTAACTATTTCATAGATAAGGCCTGTTGTGAGTTGGGTCGCGATGGTTTGTAATTAAAAAAAAATGGGTCCCCAGAAAAAAAGTTTGGGAAACACTGCAATAGGTGATTGAGCCGAGGACATTAACAAGTAAGCTATAGACTTGGGGTCTCTTTTATATCAAAGGGGGTCTCAAAGGACAACTTGTGGGCTCCAGCCCTACAGGAAACGCTCACGCAGCATCATCAAATGCTCCATTAAAACGCATTGGCAACAAGCCGTTGCTAGAAATTAATTTAAATTAGTTGACGTGATAGAAACTTGTCCATGAGACCTTCAACCAGGGTGCATCTTCGGATTACTCTGTGAAAATTGTGGGTCTCTCGGAAAAAGCCGGCCCTAACCCTAACCAGAAACCTCAGACCCCCACCTCCCTGCCCTCGGGGTCCGACCAGGCCAAGTTTCAGTGTAGGTGTCCCAGTTAGGCCCTAGAATAAGGTATTCAAATTTCAGGGCGGTAGGACATTCCTATCTAAAAAACTGTCTCTCCACCACATTCTGAACAACTATGTCAGGCAGGCAGCATTTCTGAGAGGCTTTGTCCAAATGACAGTCCATTTGGGAAAACTTTTTTTCACTAAGGGATAAAACTCCAAATCTCGGATATGTAATTCTCGGGACCCCGGGAAATGTGCGTATACACTTTGGCATCTCTAGCTATTTCAAAAAGGCGGGAAAAGCAGCATGACCTCCAACAGTAGAGTAAATGTACATAAGACAGAGGTTAGTTTCCCCATTTTTTGTGGGATGGAGGGATGGGATACATTTGTGGCTTAAGGTGTGTAGACACAGCTGGCCTGTGGGCAGGTTTTTGAAGTCTGGGGTCAATAGGTCAAAAGGAGCCGGCACCACACCGCTTAAAAGATAACTAAAAGGTTATGTGCATTTCTCTAATAACTTTTTGTCATTTTTAAAGACAGACCTGATTCTCTGATATGCATGTTGGATGGCAAGGGTGTAGGTCCGGGAAGAACTTCAGGCCAAAATCTTGCAAGTGAGCTGCTGGGTGAGGTGCAACAAGATGGAGCACTTGCTGGGTCATTTCCTTTAGGGCTGCAGCCACAAGTTAATAATCGTATGCGTCCTTTGAGACCCCCTTTAATATAAATGAGACCCCAGGTCTATTCACCTTATTCCGCACGAAAACAAGGGGTGCGCCATATTGTTTCCGTTTTGTGTTCTATCTTCCGGTTGAGCAACTCTGTCCGTTATCGTACAGTGGCACAATACATCAGCAATTTTAGTCAAGATGACCAGCATTATTTGTTCCGTGCGGGGCTGCCATAACAACTGGAATAAAAGACGGGTGTCCTTGCAACAATACTGTGTTGTACACAGGAAAACCAGGGCAGAATGTTGTGGGCAACCTTCAAATGATTCAAATGATTAACCTTATCGTTGATAACTTACTGATGTCTGATGCTGTTATTTCTAAAGAACCCTTAACAAGCTTTGCAATCCAGGAGACTGATGGGATGACACACCATGATGCTTCTACACAGGTGAAGTATACATTCATGGAAGACCACATCTTTGCTGTCAGTGACTCACTCCATTGTCCTCTCCTCCATGACCAGGCAACACAGTGTCGTGAACAACATCTTGGACACACCGAACTTCTCCGGAATGATCGGTTGTGTCTACTGTAAAAGTGGATGCCTTTGAGTCTTTATCCGACGACCTGAAAGAAGGATGCAGCATCTCTCAGCTACATCCCAAGGATCAACTGTTGATGACCCTGATGGAGCTCCGGCTGAACCTATTGCAGGACGACATCACAGAGAGGTTCAGAGTGTCTCAGTCTGTGGTCAGTAGGATAATCTCTCAGTGGCTGGACTTCATGGAGGTGAAGATGAGGTGCTATGTTCCATGGCTGCCCAGGGAGACGATCCAGGCAACGATGCCACAGAGCTTCAAGGAACATTATCCATTAACCACATGCGTAATCGACTGTTCTGATACCCCTCTTCAGAAGGCTCACAATCTGGACTCAAGAGGCGAGTTTTACAGTCATTACTATGGACATAATACAATCAAGTTCCTCATAGCTATTGCACCATGTGGTTTGATTAAGTTCATCTCTCCAGCATATGGTGGGAGATGCAGTGACAAGTTCATCACAGCCAACTCAAGGTTTGTGGAGTATCTGCGTCCAGGTGATTTGGAGGAGTTGTTATCCAAGATCTTCTGTTTGAACGTAAAGTCAAGCTCGTCCTGCCAGCTTACACCAGAAGAGGCCTTCCCTTGTCCGAAGAAGACTCCACCAACACGAGGCGCATAGCCAACGTCTGAGTGCACGTTGAGAGGGTCATACGCCGCCCGAAGAACTACAGAAAAGTCTCTCAAACAGTGCCCATTAACCTTGCCCCGAAATTTGACAAGATTCTTTGAGTCTGTGCAGGTCTATGTAATCTTCGTGGGGACATTATACAAGAAGATGAGGACTAAGATGTTCAATCAGTTATAAGTTAAATCAGTTGTAATGGTTACATGGTTAAAATGTTGTTTTTCTTGTTGTTTATATTGTTCATTTTAACAAATCTATAACAAACTTTAACTGATATCTATTTTTATACACAAACATGATGTCTTTGTCAGAGAGGGTCAATAAAATAAACTTGACACATTTGAGGCATTTGCTAAATCCTTTAAAGACTGATTTAATGCTTTGACATAATACTAAAAACCAATTACATTAAAAACAATAGCCAATAATATGTACAAATAGTAGTTAAAATATGTACAAGTAGTTAAGTAGTATAAAGTAATCATTTGCATAACTGCATATAAACGCTCACAGAGCAACAGGCGACCTTCATTATTCTCGCCTGAAACAAAAGGAAGCATGTCTCTGAAATAGAATGCTCTTAGTCTAGCCACAGTCTTTGCAATGAAAGCCTCATCATATGGGATCCGAACCATTACCTGTTTTGAATGAGACCAAATCAGTAACTTGCATGCCTTTAGTTTTGTGCAGAACAAGCCAATTTGTACTTGCATGTAGAAGCCGCGGGTAATAATTAAAAATATCCCCATATGACACCTGAGGCCACCGCCGCATGTCATCCACCCACTCGGTGGAGTTCATTAACCTCGGGTGGCGAAGTACAATCCCTCCATCCGAACATTTGAAATGTTTTTTGTCTCTACCCACGTTACCCTCTCCATCTTAATTCGCCGGGTATTTCAATGTAGCTATATAGCCGTAGCTAGCCGACCGGAAGTTTCAACACAAAGCGGAACACAATAACATTTAAAAAGGGGCGCGACAAAAATATTGTTGACCTATTTATATTATGAAAAAATCATGTGAAATTTTAGCAATGACGAGTACACTAGTATGTTGTCCGGTATGGTGCATAAAAACAAGAGTAAGGTCAATAGTTTTTGTTTAAAATATGCTGTTTCATTCATCCTGCATATGTGTTTCAAACGCCCCCACTAGGCAGGGTCAACTTACGTTCGAAGTTAAAAAACAGCCGATGATCCAACATCTGTATTCAATTACAGTTGTAACTAAGAGAATACACATGTGAGTTGTTGGTCAAATGATGAAATTATTTGTATTTGTAACGTCATCTTTGAAAAACACGTTAAACTGAAAAGTGTTTAAATCAACCCTGCTCTCCCCTATATTTGAATGCCCTCTTTCATATATATGACACCACCACCACTGGGACGTGGAAACAATTCCCCATATCCATATGGGGAGGGGGGGGGGGGGGGGGGGTGCTTGTGGACAGTAGGGGTGTACACCAGACATAAATAGGAAGCACACTCAGGAGGAGGAATGACCTCTCACACATGTTTAATTAATTGTTTCAAATAACCCTGCTTTAGGTTATTTGAATATTTTGAATATTTTTTACAAGAATAGGTTATAGACTATGTCACTATAAAATCTGTCCATGCGCATCTCTCAGAGTAACGTAACAAGCCACCAGACAAAGATTTTAAAAAATTGTCAAGTTAATTAAAAATGTACTTATTAATTACAAGTCCAAACTGCGGAAAATAGAAACATCCAAGGTGCCTTTTGATGGAAACCTTGGAATATCTGTCTATTTCCTAAAAAGCGAACCCTAGTTTAAGACAAAAACAACAAAATTGACGGCAGCTCCATTGCCACCCATAACCAATGTGGTTTGGAGCCATGTAAGGAGCAGAAACAACCACCATTGCAACCATGAGAGTCACGTGACGTTGATGCAGGCCCATTGAAAAGAAAAGGCCAACAAACGTAGGCATGTCACATGTTTAAAGCCATTATTGTATTTAATTAATTAAATATTAAAATATATATTATATATAAATATACAATTATTTAGTTATAATATTATAAGTAGACCATAGCTTTTATTAAATTATCATTGTGACAAGATCTGTATCCGACCATTGACCAGCCTTAATGAAATTCATATTGACGGTAGCCTATAGCACTATATCCCTTTTCTCGCACACCCATCTTGATTTTAATAGACCATTCTCATTGCTTAGAGGAAGTCCGGTGGTCTCCGTATTTAATAAATAAATAAATAAATAAATAAATAAATAAATAAATAAATAAATATCGTAAAAACTATCCATTAGGAAAGATCCTCAAAAGCGTCTGTTAGAGTCGGGTTAATACAGGAGTGAATGGGCTGCTGGAGCACCCGCTCTGAACGTCAAACATCGCGGGGGATGGCATAACATTGTAGTGAATTGAACCCCCTCTCCGTCTGCAGACGACGCCGAAGGGTACCTTTCCCTCAGAGACCGACGCTAAAGTGCCCTTGCCAATATAGTGGTGTGATGTGTTGCGCTATATTATGAACAAGGCAGGAAGCGCAAACTTTTATTTTGAAGGGCAGCGTTTTTGCTGTTATGTTTTTCTTTATTCCTTTGTGTTGAATGTTGTTATTATAGTATGAGGAAATTGTGTAATTGTAAAGGTTCATGTTAATTTTTTGAGCATGTGTCTGCGGAAATGTCGGATGATTACCGGAAGTATTGAGAGTATTTTATTTTCTAAACCTGCACTTACCGCGTTGCGTCGGTTTCTATTTTCTCTTTCCGCTGTGAATTTTTCCAGTTTGGTACGCAGTTCTGCTGCTCTCCCTATTTTCATTATTTTTTGCAGTAAAAGTGAATATAAGTTACTTAAAAATATTTGTAAAGCTGGTGTAGTCACAGTGCTAATTTGTAGAACTGTTGTGTTATTTAATTTCATGCATAAACTTGCTAATTAGAGGAGAAGCTGTCTTGGTCTGTGTGTACTGCAAGGCTGCTACGTAGCTTGCTGCGCTAGAGTGTACTGTTGAGACTGGTTGTTAACAGGAGAGAGGTAGTGACTTTTCTCATGGTGTTACAGAGGACAGAGAGCATGTATGAGAAAACTGTGAACACCTGTGAATGTTTCTTCTCCATAATGCAGGTATGTGAGTTTATGCAAGTTACTATTATTATTATTTTTTATTTATTTTTGATAGAAATTCTTTTGAGTTGATTTAATTTGCATTTTATTTACTTTTGTTTATGCTTTCGTATATACTATGCTCTTTCCTCTGTGACTTTTCCCAGAAAGAGCACAGAGAGCATGTATGAGAAAACTGAACTGTGAACACCTATGAATGTTTCTTCCCCATAATGCAGGTATATACCCCCTGGAATAAATTGTGTTGAGACCATTCAGGAGTGTGTCTTTACCTAAAATATAACACAACTCAGAATTAGACCCACTACACCAACAGTCGGTATTTGCCGTTCTCGGAGTGAGACTGTGTTGTCAATACGCACCCAGTAGACACTCAGGAGGAGGAATGACCTCTCACACATGGTTACTTAATGAATTATTTCAAATAACCGCACATCTCTCAGAGTGACTTCACCAGCCACCAGACAGTGATAAAAAAAAGAAAAAGAGTCACGTTGATTACAAAACAATCTTATTAATTACAAGTCTAAATTGTGGAAAATAGAACAATATGGGGGGCAATATAGAGCGTGCACTGCGCCGCCCTTCTGAAGTCGAAAAATCTCCAGATTGAAATGCATTGGTTTAATATTGAATCAATTAAATATTCAAATATAAACTATATATATGAATATAAGATTATTTAGTTATAATATTATAAGTAGACCATGTAGCTTTTATTCAATTATTGTTATAACAAGATCTGTATAGCCTACTAGAGCGTGCATTGCACAGCCCGCCCCCACTTCTGAAGTCGAAAAAAATCACCCGAATGAAATACATTGGTTTAATATTGAATTAATTTAATATATATATATATATTATACACATATTATATATACACAATTATTTAGTTATAATATTTAGACCAAGTAGCTTTTATTCAATTATCGTTATAACAAGATCTGTAGCCTCTCTGACCGTTGAATATCCACTTCCACCAATGTATAAGTGTGGTTCAGGTATACCAGACAATAATGAAATATTCATAATATAAAAACGACGTAAAAAATATGGTTATGGGCCGAATTCGGTTAAAATTCAGCTTCTGCTGGCCCACAACTAGATCGTCTCATTTCCTTGTTACACGCTTTAATTTAATTCTATTTAAATTATTATGACCATGGAGCCTATATTTTCTTGCCGTTATCATTACATCCTTTGTGGTTATATTGATATAAATTCTCAGTGGAAAAGAGAGAGAGGGAGCCATAGAGAGGGACACTGATGTACTGCGGAGCCAAGTAACTGATGGGCTTAAGAGGGCTTCTCCGTATGTATAGAATATATATATATATATGCTATATATTTATATATACCTGTGTGTATTCTGAGAAATGCTACAATCCAAAATGCATGGTTTGAATTTCGTTCTGTGTAGCACGACATAAGTCAGACAATCCTGCTCTGGGGCACGATTCAATAGATTACTTTTCGCGTGCGTGAGAACGAAAGGTTTTAAGTAGGGAGGGTGCATTGTACTATCTGCGCACACCCCTTCTGAAGCCTCTCTCTCTCTCTCTCTCGCCCTCCCTCTCTCTCTTTCTCTCTCTCTCTCTCTCGTTACGTTCTGTGGAGCACGGAAATTGTCTGAAACACTCCCATTCAAAATGCATTGGTTTACATTTCGTTCTGTGTAGCACGAAAACATCTGAGAAACGCTCCCATTCAGAATGCATTGGTTTACATTTCGTTCTGTGTAGCACGAGAAAAGTCGGACAATCGTGCTCTGGGACACGATTAAATATTTTAACGTTTGTACGCATTAGCATGAAATCATGTGATACCAGGTGTGTGTGTGTGTTTGTCAATGTGTGCGTGTCTGTGTGTGTGTGTGTGTTTGTGTGTGTATAGGGTGTGTGTGTGTCTGCGTGCCTGCATAAATATGTGTGTGTGTGTGTGTGTGTGTGTACGTGTGCATGTGTGTGTGTGTGTGTGTGTGTGTGTGTGTGTGTGTGTGTGTGTGTGTGTGTCTGTGTGTGTGTGTGTGTGTGTGCAAGTGTGTGTGTGTGTGCCGGCCACCCTTCACACAACTGTTAAAAGAAACCTGTAATTAGATTAGTGCTTTGTCCTATTCTACTTTACAGTAATAAGGACACGCAGCAGCTGCTGCTGAGGAAAACAATACTTGGGGAGAGTGTCTGGGTGACGTCAGACACACCATGTACATGGGACAGGTAGCAGGGTGTGTGGTGGTGTCAGACACTCCCTGTACATGGGACAGGTAGCAGGGTGTTTGGGTGACGTCAGTGACTCCCTTTACATGGGACAGGAACAATGTTGGGGGGGATATTATGAATTATGTCCATGAAATTAACTATGAAATATTTGTTTTCTGGTTGTATGTGCACACAATTGGGCAAATTTGATTGCATTACATAATCCGACAATTAAGTAACTTCAGACCTTTTCACAGTGGCTTCACAGCTGTCACTCATAACTTTAGTATATTATGGGTCCTTTCATGAGGTAGACTAAACTGAATCCAGATGAGTCCAGATGAGTCCACATGAGTCGAGGACGCCTCTGAACGGAGTCCATAGACCTCGGTTCAGGCACTAGGGAAGCCAGCATTAGCTACGTTGTACCCAGAAGATCCTACTTTCTGGGTTGTACCATTCTATCCACAGGGGCTTCCCCACCCCCTCCCCCGCTCTACTCCTATCGGGGTCTTTACCTTTCCGGGGGTCTCCCCTCCTCCTGGTCTCCCCTCCTCCTGATCTCCCCTCCTCCAACGGGGGTCTCCCCTCCTTCCGGTCTCCCCTCCTCTCCCTCTTCTGGTCTCCCTCTCCCCTCCTCCTGGTCTCCCCTCCTTCTGGTCTCCCCTCCTACTGGTCTCCCCTCCTCCTGGTCTCCCCTCCTTTTAGTCTCCCCTCCTTCTGGTCTCCCCACCTCCTGGTCTCCCTTCCTCCTGGTCTCCCCTCCTCCTGGTCTCCCCTCCTCCTGGTCTCTCTCCTCCTACCGGGGTCTCCTCACCTCCCGGTCTCCCCTCCTCCTGGTCTCTCGTCCTTCTACGAGGGTCACCTGTTCTGGGTGATTGAGGAGCCAGCCTCCTCCTCCTCCTCCTCCTCCTCCTCCTCCAGCAGTGGGGTCTCCCCTCCTCCTGGTCTGGGTGTATGAGGAGCTAGCCTCCTCCTCCTCCTCCAGCAGTGGGGTCAATGAATGAAGAGAATCCTACTGCTCTCCATGTTAACGAAGGGGAACCGCAGACGAACACCAGCAGGGCCAGGGAGGTGTGTATTCATGGGCGTAATTTCCACTGGGGACGGGGGGGACATGTCCCCTCCTCTTTTCAAAATCCTGTTTGTGTCCCCCCACTTTCTTAACTGCAAAAATTGTGCTTATTTACTGTTTGGCCAACCGTCAGATTCTGGTTGAGAATGGGAATTGAGCTGCTGATTGTAAGGCCCTGATATATATATAAAACATTAAAAAAATTACAAATTGCCACAGACGAGTAGCGTATTCCACCACGCATGCGCACTTAAAAAATTGCTCACTGAATGAAGAGGCTTCGCAGGGTTTTTCATAAAAATGAAACGCCAACAGCAGTTCAATTTAATGTATTTCTTTGGAGAGGGGATGAGAAGAAAGAAAAGACATGTGAGTTGGTTGATTATGGGTTGTAAAACAGCATGATTTTTCTATTAACCTATGTAACTTTAAAACGAGTCCACCTTAAACCGCAGCAAGTATCCGTCAACAATGTATGAAAAACAGTCTCTCGCTGCTAGTTTACTTTAACGTTAGACTCACACACCACAGGCTCAATAGGATAACTCGACTCTGCTTTCATAGGGCGACCAGATGTCCCGCTTTGTGCGGGACAGTCAAGCATTTCCATTACTTTTTACACGTCCCGCAAATTGAGACGTTGTCCCGCATTGTTATTGACAGTCACACTCAATTTTTTTTTTTTTTGAAATGCGTGTTTTATAATCGGGCATTTATAGAAATAGCTGTGTGCGGAGACAGCAGGGAGGGCTGTCATCAGGGGGCGGGGTTTGATCATGTCAATCAAACTGGGAATCATACGCAGGTTAAGTGCTCGCCCACCAACAAGAAAGAGTGCAAATCAGGTCAGAACGGCATGCAGCACGAGACAGAGGAAAGCACGTCTCGTACGGCTAAGAAGAGGAAATGCAGCAACAACAAAGAATGGGAAACTATCTATCTCTGGGTGAAACCAGTGCAAGGCGAGTCTGTTAACGTTTTCTGTGAAGTTTGCTTGAGTAATTTTTCCATTTCACACGGAGGTGAATACGATGTGAAACGACACAAACAATGCGGGACTCACAAAAAACGTTTTTATGTTATGTTATTTTATTTTATGTAGTGCCTATTGCCTAATTGTATACACAGGTATGGCTTTAGTTGGCATCGCCCATTAAAAGCAGATAATTTTCAAATGCATTTCTCTTGTGCAGTTAATCTATGTGATTCTGAGCTGAGTGAGTTTTAATTTGTTCAGGTAATCAGCCTATGTACTCCATGTAGCCTAATCTAGTGCATGTTCTACTTGAATATGTGGTTCAGTATATTGCTCAACTAGAGCAAACACTTTAATCTGGTGTTTTGAGTTGTGCTTGGGTTAGGTTGTTGCTCTCTGTTGTTGGAGAAAAGGCACATTAAAGTACAATACTTGAAATAACAATTGTAGCCTTGACAGTCTGTTCTGTATACAGTCAGGTGTGTTAACTTGAGGCACTGTGAAATAGCATGAAAGCTCCATGCCTACTATGTTTTCTTACGTGAGAGAACTTGGGAAAGTTCCATGTAATTAAGATATATTTCTTAAGTTTGTATTTGCAGGCTGTTATGTGATACTAAATCAACCAGATGGCAAAGCATAGTAATGTTATAATCAAAGGGGCAGAATATAAATGTTTATTTTTTTAAAAGTTATTTTAGACTACCTCGATGCATTGTCCCACACAAACGTAGTCTTTGTCCCACATCTGGTAAATTGTGATCTGGTCACGCTATTCATATCAGAGATCAGGTGGAGGTGTGGCGGGTGCCTGTTCAGGGCCTGATAATGTTAGATCACCTTTAAAGGAGGAAAATGATTATATCAGTAGCTTTTGTTCACTAACCTCTATCCATACAATGTATGAATAAAGAAATCTCCTTTATATTAAAGGTTTGATTTATTTTGATTATGCATATTTATTCTGGCAGAATTTAGCATGATGACCAACTTAATTATTTCCTGAATTTTGTTTTGGTTACCGTAGTCCCTAAATCTATGTAGAAATGCAGAAATTGGTACCCCAAGACCCCCCAGATTATTGTGTCCCCCCCCACTTCTCAAACCAAAGTTATGCCCTATCCACACACGCACGCGCGCGCACACACACACACACACACACACACACACACACACACACACACACACACACACACACACACACACACACACACACACACACACACACACAAACACACACAAACACTACATCCATGTAATGGCCTTCTCCACATGGAGGGGTCCAGGAGGGTCCAGGAGGGGTCCAGGAGGGGAGGGGTCCAGGAGAGGAGGGGTGCAGGAGTTTCCAGGAGGGTCCAGGAAGGGAGAGATCCATGAGGGTCCAGGAGGGTCCAGGAGGGTCCAGGAGGGGAGGGGTCCAGGAGGGTCCAGGAGGGTCCAGGAGGGTCCAGGAGGGTCCAGGAGGGTCCAGGAGGGGAGGGGTCCAGGAGGGTCCAGGAGGGTCCAGGAGGGTCCAGGAGGGGAGGGGTCCAGGAGGGTCAGGGAGGGTCCAGGGGGGGTCCAGGAGGGGAGGGGTCCAGGAGGGGTCCAAACCCCAAACACACACGCAGTACCAAACACACGTGTGCGTGCCCACGCACATACAAACCACTCGTGATGGGCAGGGGTCTACAGCAAAGATGATAATATTTATACTGACTCCTTTTAGAGAATTTAACCGTCAGGACCCGCAAAATACACAATATGAAGACCAACTAGACCCAAGATCTGTACCCAACATTCTGCTTCCAAATACCACAAAACCCCTACAGGCTGTTAGAGGAACTACATGCTAGCCTCTAGTGATCCTCCTAAAGGCCTTGAGAGGAACTACATGCTAGTCTCTATTGAATCACCTATAGGCCGATGGAGGACCTACATGCTTGTCATTAGTCAACCTCCTATAGGCCGCTGGAGGAACTACATGCTAGTCGCTAGTGAACCTGAATAACTACATGCTAGTCTCTAGTAATCCTCCTAAAGGCTGCCAGAGGAACTACATGATAGTCTCTAGTGAACCTCCTAAAGGCCGCTAGAGGATCTACATGCTAGTCTCTAGTGAACCTCCTAAAGGCCGCTGGAGGAATTACATGCTAGTCTCTATTGAACCACCTATAGGCCAATGGAGGACCTACATGTTTGTCATTAGTGAAACTCCTATAGGCCGCTGGAGGAACTACATGCTAGTCTCTATAGTGAACCACCTAGAGGCTGATAGAGGAACTACATGCTTGTCTCTAGTAAACCACCTAGAGGCCGTAAGAGGATTTACATGCTAGTCTGTACACATGAAGCAGCCTCACGCAAACACACGCATGCATCCTAATACACATACTCACACACACACACACACACACACACACACACACACACACACACACACACACACACACACAACACATACACACACATACACCATTCGTACGTTCATATCTACTTCATATCCACCTTGTCTTGCCATCATAGAAACATTAATGCTTGTACTAAGGTCAAAGACATGACATCCAACTTTCATTCCCTCATGACTAGTTAATTGAATAAGCCTTTATATAATTTTTCTCACCTAGAGAAAGCTCCCTTCCCCAACCGAGAGCCGGTATTTTAGGTTGCATTGATACTGTCAATGCAGCAGTGTACAACCAATGAAATCAGATTCAATTAAAATGGTGGACACATCCTGGGCGTATCCATACCAGTCGACACAGCAGTCATTTATGTTCACCTTTGCTTTTGTTGGCTGCTTCCCCATTAGAATCACACACCTATCGTTTCTCTGAAGACGCCTGGGGGATGCTTCCTGTGTATGTGCGCGTGTGTGTGTGTGTGTGCATGTGTCATCTCCTTTGGCATGATCATGCCCCATTCAATCCAATACTTGGCTTTGGAGAGGAAGTGTTGGAGAAAAGCGTTTCCAGGGCTCACCCTGCGTGACCTGATCTCTTTGACGTAGAGCGGATGAAGGAACTCCGACTCGCCCTCCAGACGCACGCCCTCCTTAGTGACGCGGAGCTTCCCCATGCCGTCCTAGGGAGAGACAGACAGAGAGAGTATGTGTGAGAGAGAGAGAGAGAGAGAGAGAGAGAGAGAGAGAGAGAGAGACATGGTTAGTGATTTTGTCACTACACACATAACCTCCGGTACCCAGATGTGAGCTGGACTGGAGAGAAGCAGACCAGTAATCCAGACCAGTCTAAAGGTTCCCACTGCCCGACAACAGCAGGATCCCACTGAAGGGTGAACGGAACGTATCGTCAAATCAACAAGTTCACACCAACACCTTCCCACAACAACATCCGACCACAGCCGACAAACAGCTGACAACAGCCGACCAAAGCGACAACATCCGACCACAGCCGACAACAGCCGACCATAGCCGACAACAGCCGACCACAGCCAACAACAGCCAACCACAGCCAACAAACAGCTGACAACAGCCGACCACAGCCGACAGCAGCCGACAACCGAGCACTTTTGTCAGTTTGTTTTTGTTGTCGTTTTTTTTTTGTTTTTGTGTTTGTTGGGGTTTGATGGTGTTTGTTGCCGTTTTTCTATGGAATGCCATTCAAGTAAATATATAAATAAGAAATTGATTAATAAAGGAGCAAACATGCCTATGGAACAAAAATATATGGCTATGAAATGAATCCTGAAATAAATTAATGTTTAATTACATGTCAATATTCACATATAAATGACTATATCGGTTTATCCTTAGAATTCTTTTTTTAGAATATTTTAAATCACTACTTTCATGATTCAACATTTGTTTAATTTCATAATTATTTTCTTGTTATTTTTTAATTCCATTCATAGCAATTTTCATTTATTTCTTAGGCATATTTATGAATGTATTTATTAGATGATTGCTGCATGCAGTGCTCAAATATTGTTCTTCTTAGGTTTTATTCTTTCTTTATTTTTTCTTTTACCTTGACACTCCATTCCACTTTTAAAATGTTCTAATTAGCTTGGGATTGTGGCCTACTACTACTAATACTAACCCTTTTCTTACTAAAGTCATTAATAGTTATTTAAATATCCAAATTTTAAAAACGTGAATTTTATTACTATAACAGAACAGCTAATTCATTCTATATCTTATCTCAAATTTGGTAACACTTTACAATAAGATGCGCAAAAACATAGGTAGTTACTGAGGAACGAATGATGAACGACTGAGGCCCTACCTGGGGCCCTAAGTGACACTTATTCAGTAACTACTGAGGAGTTACTGGTAAACAGACCAGGGGACTATTGTTTTTGTTACTGAGTAATGAATGATGAATGACTGGGGTCCTAAGTGAGTTATTCAGTTACTACTGAGGAGTTACTGGTAAACCGACTAGGGGATACTGTATTAATTAATCATTCTGTGAATTAGCAAACTGACCAATTGATTATGAAAGCAACTGAATTTTCCGGGGATTTCACAATTAGTTATTAAATTAACAGGGCACAGAAGGGATGATTGTCATATTTTAATAAAGATATTCACAACACGTACACACAATACATACATTAATATTCACATCTAAGGTTTATTATGTGGCATTAGTAATGTTGAAGGCTTAAAAGCAATTGCCCAATGCTGCAGGGCATGCTTTAAACCTGCCGTCCTTGGTTTCAAGCGCTGACGAGGGCTGGCTTGGGTCCCTCACTGAAATGACTGGCAGAGCTGGATCTGACTGATGATGAGTTGTTACTCATTCGATCCATTCGTTCACCAGTAGTGAAGCTTTTTTAATCATTTGTTTACCAGAAGTAAAGCTATTTGGGTAGCTTAATGGAAAGTCATGCATCTTTCGCAAACCATTCGTTCACCAGTAGTTAAGCATTTTGAACAATTCGTTCACCAGTAGTTAAGCTCTTTGAATCATTTGTTTACCAGTAGTGAAGTTTTCTGAATCATTCGTTTACCAGTATTGAAGCTTTTTGTGTACCTTCATGTAAAGTAATGCATTATACTAAGTTGTTACTCTTTTGCAAACCATTTGTTCACCAGTAGTTAAGCTTTTTGACTCATTCGCTTACCAGTAGTGAAGTTTTTGGAATCATTCGTTTACCATTAGTGAAGCTTTTTGTTTACCTTCATGTAAACTAATGCATCATAATGAGTTGTTACTCTTTCGCAAACCATTCGTTCACCAGTAGTTAGGCTTTTTGAATCATTCGTTTACCAGTAGTGAAGCTTTCTGAATCATTTGTTTACCAGAAGTAAAGCTTTCTGGGTACCTTAATGTAAAGTCATGCATCTTTCGCAAACCATTCGTTCACCAGTAGTTAAGCATTTTGAACAATTCGTTCACCAGTAGTTAAGCTCTTTGAATCATTTGTTTACCAGTAGTGAAGTTTTCTGAATCATTCGTTTACCAGTATTGAAGCTTTTTGTGTACCTTCATGTAAAGTAATGCATTATACTAAGTTGTGACTTTTTGGCAAACCATTCATTCACCAGTAGTTAAGCTTTTTGACTCATTCATTTACCAATAGTTAAGCTTTTTGAATCATTCGTTTACCATTAGTAAAGCTTTTTGTGTACCTTCATGTAAAGTAATGCATCATACCGAGTTGTTACTCTTTCGCGAACCATTCGTTCACCAGTAGTTAAGCTTTTTGAATCATTTGTTAACCAGTAGTGAAGCTTTTCGAATCATTAGTTTACCAGTAGTGAAGCTTTTTGTTTACCTTCATGTAAACGAATGCATCATAATCAGTTGTTACTCTTTCACAAACCATTCGTTCACCAGTAGTTAAGCTTTTTGAACCATTCGTTCACCAGTAGTTAGGCTTTTTGAATCATTCGTTTACCAGTAGTGAAGCTTTCTGAATCATTTGTTCACCAGTAGTGAAGCTTTTTGTGTATCCTCATGTGAAGTAATGCATCATAACGAGTTGTTACTCTTTCGTGAACCATTCGTTCACCAGTCGTTAAGCTTTTTGAATCATTCATTCACCATTAATTTACCAGTTGTGAAGCACTTTAGGGTTAGTTATAAACCCCCAAACCACTGTTGATGACAATGAGGGATCTACAGCCACTTTAGCTACAATTTTATAACATAATAACAGGATAATATACAAAATATTAACAATTGAAAACACAAACAGAAATAAAAAAAAAGGCATTTTAAAATGAAAAAAAAAGGCACCCTAAAAACAAAACAAAAACCTCCTCTCTTCTTTATCGGTAAAAAGGCTTTACTATGCCCGTTTACCGATCTGCAACAGTTCCCCTTTACTTTTTTTTTCATTAACCTTGCTCTGAAGGTTCCTGCCAAGTATTTTGAGATGACATTTAGCAGAAAATAAGTAAAGTGTCTCTCCCTTGGGCATTGATGCCCTGAGCTGGTCAACAGGTCCTCGTTGACAGCGTGTAGCTCCGAAATGTCGGCCGTTTCTGCCACCGTCTTTCAGTCAACCCCTACTTTGATGTAGGCCTCTGTATTTGTCATGCCCTTCTTGACTGCTACAAAGATGCGCCTGTAGCAATCTATGGCCTCTTTGGGGTGAGGACTGAAACAAAGAACATGATAAACATGTAATAACTGTAATTAACATTATTTTAGCATCAGCTGCTAAAATAAAAGTTCTGCAAATGGATATGGATGAGGAAACTCAACAGGATGCAATGAATGATTATTTTGAAGCCAGCAAATTGAAGACCATTGACTTTATGGATCCTGAAGTCTCACCAGTGGAGTTCATGAGAATGTGTGCAGTACCCAAAACACCTCTCCAGCACACTGTTGAAACCTTTGGCTTTAGTCAAAATGTGCAGGACCAACGTAGCCCTCAGACTCCAATAAAGCAATTTAAGCCTTCAAGAGTACGCGTCACGGATGAATTAAGCCACAGTCATGAAACTCATGATAGCCTCAGCACATGGATAAAAGGTCAAGGAAACCTTGCTGAACTCATTATCACGCAGCAAAAGCTAGCATTGCTACCGGCTAGGGAAATCACAGCATTTGATGGTGACCCGCTAAAATACCATGTTTTCATGAAGTCATTTGAACATGTTATTGAAGATAAAACTAATAGCAGTCAAGACATGCTGTACTTTCTGGAAAAGTACACATCAGGCCAGCCAAGGAGCCTTGTGCACAGCTGTCTCCACATGGACGCACGTCATGGATATGTTGAAGCCAAGCGGCTACTTGAGGAGCACTTTGGGGATGAAATTAAAATAACCAACGCCTATATGGAGAAGGCTTTAAATTGGACAGCAGTCAGAGTTGATGATGGAAAAGGGCTCCATGCCTATACGCTGTACCTAAGAGGATGCTGTAATGCAATGAGAAGCTAAGAGTATATGGAAGAGAGCTCGATATGCCATCAAATTTAAGGTTGATTATTTCCAAACTTCCCTACAAGCTGCGTGAAAGATGGCGAACAACAGCCTATGACACTTTGCAGAGAACAAAAGCCAGAGCTAGATTCCATCACTTGGTGGAATTCATGGAAAGGTAAGCAAAAATACTCCTGGATCCACTGTTTGGGGATATACAAGACCACAACCCCTCTATCAGGAGGATAATTACAAGGAACCAAGCAGTTGTTCCCAAGTCACCCAAGAACAGAGGCAGCATCTTTGCGACCATAGTGGAACCATCTAATGAAGAAGACAGCATCGTACCTTCAAATACACCATGTTGAACCTCTAAGCAACAGCTTCAATGTATCAATCCTGCTTCTTCATGCAATTTCTGCAAAGCCAAACATGCACTCATTGATTGCCCAAAGTTTAAAGCCCATCCACACAAAGAAAAGGTAGACTTTCTGAAAATAAATGGCTATTGTTTTGGATGTCTGCTAAGAGGTCATATGAGCAAGAACTGTAGGAGATGGCTGACATGTGACAAGTGTCAAAGGACTCACCCAACCATACTGCATATAGAGAACATTGAAAACACAAACCTGGAACATCAGCCAACGTCCAGCCCAGCTGAAAGAAGAACAACTGTCAACAGTGCCCTTGTATCAGCAGGTGAATCAACTTGGGCCAGTAAGAACCTTGATCTTGCCATTGTTCCCATCAAAATCAAGGTTGACAAAGAAAATAGGTTCATCTCAACCTATGCTTTCCTTGACCCTGGCAGCTCAGCTTCATTCTGCACCGAGAATTTAATGAGGCAATTGAGTCCAAAGACTCGTAAAACATCAATTCTCCTAAGAACCACGGGTCAGGAAAAGCCTGTTAGGACTTACAAGATATCATGATTGGAGATAAGTCTCTTGGATGGTAGCACATATCTTGACCTACCAAAGGTTTTCACGCAGGACAAGATTCCTCTCTCCAAAGAAAATATACCCACCAAAAAGGATCTTGAAAGATGGCCTTACCTGAGCCGGATACAGCTGGACGAAATCGATGCGGATATCAAACTGTTGATTGGGATCGATGTTCCTAAGGCAATGGAACCCTGGGAAATAATAAATAGTGAAGGCAATGGCCCATATGCAGTCAAGACACTGTTTGGATGGGTGGTAAATGGTCCACTCTCTTCTTGCTCTGCTGTCAAACTTGGACGCAGCATGGTATTAGCCAATCGAATATCGGTCTCCAATCTCAAGGACCTTCTCCTTACGCAGTATAACCACGACTTCTGCGAAAAGGAGTATGACAAAAAGGAAGAAACATCGGATGAGGATAAAAGGTTCATGACGATGGCATGTAATTCTTTCGTTCTCAAAAATGGACACTACCAGCTGCCTTAACCTTTTCGCATCAAAGACACAGTTATGCCAGACAACTATGCAGTTGCTCAACAATGCACTCTAAATCTCCTCAGGAAGTTTAAGAGGGATGCAGTATATGCCATGGAGTATAAATGGTTCATGACTGATGTGCTGGAAAAGAGTTATGCAGAAAAGGTCCCTATGGAACAGCTTCATCGTAAGGATGGACAGGTATGGTAAATACCCCACCATGGTGTTTACCATCAACAGAAGGATAAACTAAAAGTTGTGTTTGATTGTGCTGCATCTTTTAAAGACACCTCTCTAAACCATGAACTCCGCCAAGGACCCAATTTAACAAACACCCTCATAGGAGTCCTCCTCCAGTTTCGCCAAGAACAGATTGCCTTCATGGCAGACATTGAATCAATGTTCTACCAAGTGCAAGTCTAAAAACATCACAGGGACTTCCTCAGATGTCTATGGTGGCCATGAGGAGACACCAACAAACCCTTGGAGACCTACAGGATGAATGTCCACCTATTTGGTGCAGTGTCTTCTCCTAGCATTGCTAATTTTGCTTTAAGGCAAACTGCAGAAGACAATTGCCACAGGTACGACAGAGAAGTAACTCAGACAATCAGGAACAACTTCTATGTGGACGACTGCCTCATGTCTACAGCCACAGCGGAAGAAGCTATCAAGCTTATCAGTGACCTCAGAGAGGCATGTGCCTCTCTGAGGTCAGAGAAATTGCCTATCGAAAGGGCACTTGGGATCGAATGGAACATCGAAAGTGACTCTTTCGCCATCAAGGTTGCCATCGAGAATAGAGCCCTTACCAGAAGGGGCATCCCTTTTATGGTTAGCTCAATCTATGATCCATTAGGATTCCTTTCTCCATTCACCCTGAAAGCAAAACAAATAATCCAAGGACTCTGCAAAGTAAAGTCAGGATGGGACCAAATTATCCCAGAAGACCTTTCCAACCAATGGCAGAGATGGATCACAGGACTGGAGCAGCTCAGCAGATTTAAAGTGGATAGGTGCATGAAACCTGAGGATTACGGCCCTATAAGGAATGCAGAGCTCCATCACTTCAGTGATGCAAGTGAAATAGGTTACGGCACTGTCAGTTATCTCAGGCTCACCAACACAGCAGGAAGGGTCTACGTTGTATTTGTTCTGGGGAAATCAAGAGTGACTACTCTCAAACAGATCACGATACCAAGGCTGGAGCTTACTGCAGCAACACTTGCCGTGAAAGTGGATTGAATGCTGAAGATGGAGCTACAACAGGAGCTCAAGGACTCTGTTTTCTGGATGGATAGCACATCGGTATTGGGATATATCAACAACAAAACAAGAAGATACCATACCTTTGTTGCCAACAGTTTCATTGATCTGTGAACTATCTCAAAACAAACAATGGAGATATGTTAACTCTAAGGACAACCCAGCCGAAGACGCTTCAAGGGGGGTAAACATAGAGCCATTCTTGAGGTCGGTAAGATGGCTGAAGGGTCCTCAGTTTCTAGAAAAGGAGGAAATAGACGGGCCTGAAATCCCAGAGAGCCTAGTACAAATCCCTCTAGATGATCCTGAGGTTAAAAAGGAGGTCTCTGCAAACATCCCTAGTGTGGACACTAATCCAACCAGCATGTTGATTGAGTATTGCTCATCATGGAACAGACTGAAACAAGGGATTGCATGGATATTAAGGATACGGGCACTTCTCCTTCTACTACAGGAAAGGAAGAGCGTAGCAAGTGGAAACCTGAACCTTGAGTTTCTCATTTCCCATACATGCACACACACATTTCATTGAATTTTGAACCCCTCATTGCCCATGAATACACACATGGATTTCCAAGGATGACTTTTTCCCAAAGGATTACTTTTTTGTTCCATGGATTAATTTTGTCTTCCCAAGGATTGGATTATAATGAACTATGGATTACGAGAAATTATGATCTATGGACTCTGATGGGCTATGTGTTTATCAATTTATGATTTTTTTTACTTTATTTATTATTTAATTGATTAATTGTCTTTCTACCGTGTCAACAATTAGAGGCCTGTATGTTGGAGCCATAACGGAAGTACGGCAATAATGGAATGGAAACAATAATAATTTATATGTCTATGGTATATTTGAGTTTGTATTCTGTCTGGCTTCCCCCGTAGGTCAGTTATATTATTGCAGCCATTCAGCTAATAAAGGGATTTAATTCACCTGCGGAAATGTGACACAAACGAGAATAAGATGGGGAAGCGGGACAGTTTTTTGATCGCAAATGTTCACAAATAAGTATAGTTATCGAGACAAATCATTTTTGTTTGAAGCTTTATTTAATAAAGTATTTTTGATTGAACTTCGAATCGAATGGCTTTACTTTGTTCTTTGGATTGCGCCTACCCCGGCATATATCCTGCTCCTATAGTGGCTTTTTAATCTTGGCAAAAAGCCATTATAGTGTATGTATTGTGAATATTTTTGTTAAAATATGACAATAATCCCGTCTGTGCCCTGTTAATTTAATAACTTATTGTGAAATCCCAGGAAAATTCAGTTGCTTTCATAATCATTTGGTCAGTTTGCCAATTCACAGAATGATTAATTAATACAGTATCTCCTAGTTTGTTTACCAGTAACTCCTCAGTAGTAACTGAATAACTCACTTAGGGCCCCAGTTAGGCCCCCAGTCGTTCATCATTCATTACTCAGTAAAAAACACAGTAGTCCCTTGGTCTGTTTACCAGTAACTCCTCAGTAGTTACTGAATAACTGTCACTTAGGGCCCCAGTTAGGGCCCCAGATAGGGCCCCAGGTAGGGCCCCAGTTGTTAATCATTCATTACTCAGTAATGAATACAGTAGTCCCAAGGTCTGTTTACCAGTAACTTCTCAGTAGTTACTGAATAACTGTCACTTAGGGCCCCATTTAGGGCCCTGGTTGTTCACCATTCATTACTCAGTAACAAATACAGTAGTCCCCTAGTCTGTTTACCAGTAACTCCTCAGTATTTACTGAGTAACTGTCACTTAGGGCCCTATTAGGGCCCCGTTAGGGCCTCAGTTAGGGCCCTGGTTGTTTATCATTCGTTACTCATTCGTTCCTCAGTAACTACCCACGTTTTTGCGTACCTTATTGTAAAGTGTTACCACCGTTTCTTCTGCAGGAAATGCATTTTTTTATTATTTATTTATTTATTAATTAAAGGCCCACTATGCAGGATCGGCCATTTCTCACTTTTCTCTACACAGCGCCCCCTACAGCTTCGTAGTAAATATTTTACAACACTGTCGTAACAACTCGTTGATGGGGAGCCAAGTCCAAAATAGATGTTCATAAAGAGTAGACAAGGTTATACATTTTGAAATGGTGTATTTGTGTTACAATAAACATGAACCCATCCTTTTTTATAGTTGACGGGGAGATTTTATATCCTAGATTAGAATTGTTTTTTCTTTCTCTTCGTGTTGGCCAACATAATACATAACGATAGCATGAACAATTTTTGCGCAGCAAACATTTATGTATCTGCTCGAGAACGTCACTTGTGTATGGAATTGCAGGGAGTTGGATTCAGACATCGAGAGGGTATGCTGTCGCCATTCCCCTTATTAGGGTTGTCGTAGCCAGATGCTGTGTGTGGAAGATTAGGGACACATTTATGTTTGCGTGTAAATGTTTGCAAATAAACATTGTAAGTAAATATTATTGTATATGGTTTTAAAAAGTTTCCCTTTTTTTAATATAACAGATGTTTGCACCACCTTTCTTTCATTTGTTCAATAATACACACTTTTTGGATAGAAAATA